>NC_000077.6:60911620-61211620 GCF_000001635.26 Mus musculus
TGGACTTGTGCAGCACCCAGCTCCCCACTGTCATACCCCACAGTGCGCTTCCCATCAGCACAGCCTTAGGGTTCCTGGTCCATGGCATCTGTCCTCTTTACAAGGCATTTCAGGACCCCACAGCACTGAAGGTTGAAGCCACACCCAAGCTCACATTTCTGGTTCCTATATTATTTGCCTCCTTGACCTCTTAGCCTTATCCTACCTGTCACGCTCTTCTATGCCTGCACCACTCCTGGCTGCTCTGAAACACACAATGGGTACTGCAGGGCCTTTGCTCTCAAAGGTTTCTTTCACACAGTGCCTTTCTTCACAGCTACAGCTGTTTCTTGTCTCTTTCAGGTCTCTACTTAAATACCACCTGCTTGGAACTTAATGCCAAACAGTGGCTCTGCCCCAATAGACCCTTCCTTCTGCCTGACCACGCCTCCCAAGGCCTTGGTTTTATGAGATATTATGCAATTCATCTGAGACCCATCTCCTTCTTTAGACTGGCAGCCCTACAAGTCCTGGGTAAATAGTAGGTACTCAGTAAACTGTTGGCCCAGGCTGTACAGGAGGAGCCGAGGCGAGGTTGCCCGCCTCTAGCAATTCTGTCTCTCTGTCAACGGGGCAGCAGATTGCAGAACGGTTAAGTTTAAGGATATCATTTGTTCATAGCCAGCTCTCAAGAGTACTGTCCTTTTGACTGGACCCATTTGGAAAAGAAAGAGAGAGAGAAAGAAAGAAAGAAAGAAAGAAAGAAAGAAAGAAAGAAAGAAAGAAAGAAAGAAAGAAAGAAAGAAAGAGAGAGAAGCCTAAGGCTTCTGCCTTTCTCTTTATGGATCTGATGTGCCTCCACAGTCCCCAGGAACTAAAAGCCTCACTGGAACTAAGAAAACTTCAGAAAAGAGGATCTGAAGAAAAAAGAAACAAAAAACAAACAAACCCTCAGATAAGGCCTCTCAAGGGATCAGGGCCAAGTGTCACAGTCAGCTGAGCTACCATCAGCATGACAGCAGGACTTGTTTCTCTACGGAAAGAATAGGGCAAGGGGCAGCTGGGCCCTGATTTGAATATGCCTCTGGTCTTGTTAAAGCTGGGCAGGTCCCATTTCCTGCACTCCCAGCCTCAGTTTACTCATCTGTAAGTGGGGCGGTATGTCACAACACAGGAAGTGATAGCTGCCCCCACGGTGGTTAGGTGGCACAAACGGGAGACCTGGCCTCCAAGTGCAGGTCACAGAAGGTTGGCTCAGGAAGTCAGGATAGGCTGCGTATGCTTGACTGCTTACAACCTACCTACTGGCCGACCACACTCAAGTGGTGCATCCTTCCAATCAAAATAATATGGGCAGTGGCTAAGTCGGGTCTCCCCAGAGGGCCCAGCTGGGAGGAGTGGGCTACAGAGAGCTCAAGGTCCCATATTCCACAATCTTTTCCAGCCCTAGAATCAATGGGAGGAGTGTCGGTCTGCTGGTACAAACGCTACAGATGAGGCTTTGACTTCTCTATCTGTTGAAAAGTAGCCATTTATCTATGTTTATCAGCACTTGCTGTGCACCAAATGTGTCATTCTGAACTTTTACTGCCACAGCATCTCATCCAAAGCGGTTTGCACTCCAGCTATCCCCATTGCAGATTCCGGGAGACCGATGCACACATTGACTAGACAAACTGGCCAAAGTCTCAGAATCACCTACCCGCCTCCTCCTCCAGGCCACATATTCCCTAGGTTATGCCCCAGGCCCCTGCAGGCTCCTCCACGGCGGCAGGAAGCAACCGAACACCCGGGGGGTGGGGGTGGCAGGCCACCAGTGACCTGCTCTCTGGGACCCAGGGTGGCAGCCCTCCGTCCGCGATGTCGGAGGCCGGCTGCGCTAGCAGGTGCGGGCTGCCCGGGCAGACGCGCTCCGGCGGTGCCAGTCGGGGGGTTCGGGAGCCCTCCCGCCCCGGGATCCATCTGTCCGTCCGCCCGCAGGTCCCGCCCCGTCCCGCCCGCGCGCGCGCAAACAAAGGCAGCTCGGTACCGTTGAGGCGCACGGAGAACTGGCGGCGTTGGCGGTCGTGCTCCACGCGGATGGGGCCGCCCTGCTCCAGTGCGCTCGGCGGGGTAGCGTGCGCCATCGCGCGCGCCGACACTGGGGACCGCGGGCCGCAGCGAACTGACTCTTCGGCGGCGCGGGCCGGAGAAGGGGGCGGGGCCGGAAATCAGCTGTGAGTCACGTGCGCTGCGCGCACTGTCTGTTTGGATACATTCCTGGCGTCTCTTAAAGAGACCGCGCTGCCCGTTTCGCTCGCGGCTTCAACAATGATGTGCTGGTCCATCCAGGGCGCCGATTGTCCTCCCGAATGCCCCAGAATGACTTTTAGGACCCACACGGACCCATATGCAAAACACGCAATGACCTATGGGGTAATTTAGATCCTCCCCGCGACAGCCATTTAATATTAGGCATTAGCCTCACTGCAAGCCTGAGGCAATAGATAACGTCAAATGCAAGGTGTTGACAGGCAAACCTACTCTCTGCTGGAATCGTGCGGGCTGGAGCTATGCAGCCCACCCACTCGGGCAGCTGTAGCTGATATTGAGAGATTACCCCTAGGCATGTTTGGGACTGGGTGAAAAGCCACCCCTCCCAAAGAAAGCCAGAAATATGAGGTCCCTAGGGAGCTAGCTACCCAGGAGCCAGTGTTTCTCTAGAAGTACAGTATTAGGAAAGCTTGCCGACCATGGATGTTCACAGAATCATATTCTGTTAATTACCGTGCAAATTTGATGTCCACATCTATGAGACCACCACACAGACATTAAAGTTTGAGTACCTCAGTGGAATGCTTGAAGGCTGTAACTTCAAACCTGTACAAAATGTGTGTCTGTGTGCGTGGCGGGGGCTGGGGGTGGGGGAGAGGCGGGGGACAGACCAACAAGGAAGCATTTTACAGCTAAATGGAGATCTCCGTGGGCTCCCTTCCAATTGATTTCTTCCTTTTGAAGTAGCTATGCTCCCTGACTTTTAGCGCTATTGACTAAACAGCTTTTCCTAAGAACATCCTATTTCTTAAGAACTACACAGTATTTACCTTTTCGTATCTGGTTTCTTCGCTTCCACCTGTCATCAGCTGTGTTGTTGCTGCTATCATGTTCACCAGTGTGTCAGAGATTTCCCAGGAAGCAGGTACCAGTTTTCCATCACGTGTTAATGGGTTGTTGTGTTGTTTTGGTTTGGAGCTGCTATGAGTAACAGGCTGTGGATGTCGTCTGGCCAGCATTCCCTTAGGGTAGCTCTCAGGAATATACTGCCGAGTTTTATAGCCAGTGGATATTTTGTTTTGTGAAAAACTGCAAGATCCTTTTCCAAGTGTACGACCTCACATTGCCACAGAGAGTTCTGTAAGTTGCAGTGGGCATTTTGTCATTAGTGGCAGTGACTGACTCTTGAACCTTTGCCCAGGCTGCCAGGCCATTTAGTCCCCATTTAATGAACACTTTCCTCTGTAACCCCCCCCCCCAATCTTTTATTTGCCTTCTTCCAATCATTTTTATTGCTTGGTTGGGGGGTCAGACATACTACTGAGAGAATCTTTTCTGAGCAAATAATTTCCTTTTAACAAGTGGGTGTTGTGTCACAGCGTTTGTAAACAGAAGGCAGTGCGGAGGTGTGTCATTATATGCAAAGTGACTGAAAGGGATCCAGCCATCATAGAGGGCCTGGAGCCTGGTTGGCAGAGTCAGAGCTGGAGGCAATTGTGAACAAGGAAGATTAAAACCTGTGAGTCTCAGGTGACGTCACTTCCAAAGAATGTAAGTGGAGATGGTCAAAATATGTTCCTGGACAGTGTCTGAACAGGCCACTCATCTGCAGGCTGCTGGGCCTTTGGATGACTACTGCCCAAGCACCACTTCCTGGGGAAGTCCTCCTGTGCATTTATGTCTACAGACGTGGCATCTGACCAGCCAGTCTAGACCAGGGGAGAGTCTGATCTGATAAGCCTCCAATAGGGCCTGGCACAGTGGTTGTCTACCTATGGGTTGTGACCCTCGAACCAGCCTTTCACAGTGGTTGTCTAAGACCATTGGAGAATGGCTATTTACATTAATTAATAACAGTAACAAAATTACAGTTATGAAGTAGCCATGAGAATAATTTTATGGTTGGGGGAGGGGGTCACCAGAACATGAGGAACTGTATTAAGGGTCGAAGCCTTAGGAAGGTGGAGATCCACTGGCTAAGCACAGTCCAGATTCTTTTCTTTGACTCTTTCTTCTTTGCTTCTGTCTCTTTCCTTGCTGGGGTCTGTAAGCTCTACAGAAATTCTTTCTGGGAGCCAGCGATGGTGCTGGTCTGTAATCCTAGAACTTGGGAGGTAAAGAAGGTAGGAGCTCAAGGCATTTCTCAGCTACATCGTCAGCTTGAGCTCTATGAAACCCTGCCCACCCAAACCAAATACATAAAGTCCTTTCTGGAAAACAAAAGAACGACGTGAGCAATGAAAACATTTGCTGGAGTTACTGAGTGACTCAGTGTCAGAAGCAAGCTTCCCCGTGGCTGTGCCTGCTTGAGTCTCACGAGGACCAGAGGATGGACCAGCGAGTGGATCTGACTTACTTGGGTGCCCTTGAAAATCCATGGAGTATGTATTGAGCATCTCCTGTGGAGCAGGTGCTGTTGTGGGGACACAAACGAGCAAAGCAGAGGAAGCTCTCTGTGCCTGTGGTATTGCTTCACAGGAGTGCACCTGAGGGATGCAGAGGTCAAACGGACGGAGCAGATACTCCAGCTGCTTCTGGGAGCATGTGTTCCTGGAGGCAATCAGGCTTCAGACAGGGTGGCCACAACAGGCTTCAGCTGAGATGGAGTCTTTTTAAGGAAGACTCCAAGGAAATCAAGGGAAGTCAAGGGGGTGAGCGCGAGTTGGGTGGTAGCGGGAGAAGGGAAAACAGCCTGGCAGAAAAAAGAGCTAAAGCAAAGGCATTTGGGTTACATTAAGGCGCTGGTGGTGGAACACTGCTGGCTGCTATGGGGTCAGCAGGACAAGGGACTCTCACTAGGAGCCAGCGGTCTGGAGCAGCCTGGAGGAGGGGGTGAGGGGGATGGGGGGGGGCGGGGAAGAGCCCCCTGTGGGGTTTATACATGAGTTCAAGCACATATGTAGATAGAATAGTAAAATTCAGATCTATGGACCTACATGGTTGCTATTTGTTCTCATTTAACAAAATTTAAAGGAGTATTTATATACAGTAAGAGCTCCTTTGAGCAGGCATTCCACAAGCCAATGAACCACCACTTCCAGTTCTCTTCTAAAACAAAGTCCACCTGAAGCTTCTTTCAACCCCTCCCCCACTTACCTGACCAGTTTTTGGTCCCTGTGCTTTTGCCTTTGCCACAGAGTGTCACACACCAGGAACCTTGCAGCTTGTGGCCTTTTGCTTCCCCTGACCCCATTCTGATGCCCCTGCAGTCAGCTGATTCACTGAGCCACTCAGCACCGTGAGATCTGGGAAACGATGCTAAGTATTCTGCCAAATGCACAAGAGTGGATCAGAAGTGAACAGGGACTAGGGACCCTGCACTGGTCCCAAGGACAGTGGCAACGTGGCTGCTGTTCCCAGTCCTAAGCTCTGCCCCTAGTTCCCATGACTAGGAGGTCTCCATGGAGCTACCTGAACATTGTGGACACTTTGACCCTTTGCTATGCTACTGTAACCATCCCAGGAAGAAAGGAAGATATTGTGGTGTCTCTTGGTCTGACAGACTGTTGAAACAACAGATCCTGAGGAAGTAGGAATTTCCCCAGGAATTTCCCGCTGGGAGAAGGAAAAGGCACAAGCCACCAGGAACTTGTGGGCCTGAAAGAAGTCTCACCCAGGTAACAAGCTGTCAGAACACCGCAGGATGAGACTGAAGGCCAGATAATGACAGGTCCACAGTAAGCAGGAAAACAGAACCCTCTCTGGCACTGCTTGGATAGGCTCATCCTTGGCCCTCAATTTAAACTCTGATCTCACTTCAAGACCTTGAAGACTTGAGGATTTGCTGGAACTCCTTATCACTGTGCCACATTGAATAAATCTTTTTTTTTCTTTTTTTTCCCTGAGGTCTACTTTTAATCTGGCTCTTTTAGTTGTCTTATTGAGGATGAGTGACTAGATCTGACTTGGGACACAGGTTGTGACTCCTCCCCCATCAAGTTTGATAATAGTACAAGAGGACGAAACCCTAGGGTGACAGACGGCCCTGACCTTGGAAACCGAACAAACTGGAGGCCCCGCCCACCTTGCACAAGTCACTTGGCTTGATGTGGGTACCCTCACCCACTCCTATAAGGGAGCTGAAGTTCTACCAGGAGAGGTACCCACAAGAGTTCAGTACCAGGTCTTGGATTGATTTCTGGGTCTGTTGGTCTCCACCGCCTACAGTTTGGTAATCTTCAGTTTCTCCTCACTTGTGAAACAGAACATAAACTTGTCTGGTGTTAATGTTGGGGACCAAGGCCTAATCCAGACTGGCTCATCTGTTCCTGGGCTGCTGTGTGGTTTTAGGCTAGTTACATCTTTCTCTGGGTCTTATTATCCCTCCCCACGCTCCTGCAGACCTGGCTTTCTGTGTTCTCCAGCTCTGGAGTCCCACCCCATCTCTCCTTCCAAGACACACACCTTTGCTGCGCCCGAGTGAAGTGTGCTCAGGTGGGATGATGGTGGCCTCTCTGGTCAGCAGCTCAGCATTTTTCCAGCGAGCCTTCATTCCACCTTACCTCTCATTCTGTAACTATGTTTTCTGATTAGAAACATTGGTGTGTGTGTGTGTGTGTCTCTCGGTCATTTTTAAAGCTTAGGAAAAAAGTAGGAAAATATTAAGAAGATAAAAATTCCCTCTTAAATCCATCCACCTTGCAAGCCTGGTGTGGCCACATGTCCTTAGAAAGAAGCCTAATCTTGTCACCCATTGTCCACCCACCCACCCACCCACTTGTGCTTTCTGAGCTGCGACCCCATGTTCTGGACTAGTGACACAGTAAGAGCTGAGGCAAAGTGCCTGCTCACACAGAGATTGGCACCAACACAGTATTCTTTTCAAGAATGTCATCGACACATTTGCTGAGTTTTCTGTTTTGGCTATTTTGGCTTGGTTTTGAAGACAGGGTCTCTATAAAACCCAGGCTGGCCTTAAACTTGCAACCCTGCCTTAGTCCCTTCATGCTCAGACCATAGGCTGAACACTTTTTCCCCACTGAACAGTATACTATGAATATTTAATTTTTTTAATATATAGGAAACCAGATTCATTTAAAAAAATTTTTTTTTGTTTGATTTCTTTTTCTTTTCTTTTTTTTTCTTTTGGTTCTTTGAGATATCGAGACAGGGTTTCTCTGTATCGCCCTGGCTGTCCTGGAACTCACTCTGTAGACCAGGCTGGCCTCAAACTCAGAAATCCACCTGCCTCTGCCTCTCAAGTGCTGGGACTAAAGGCGTGCGCCACCACCGTCCAGCTATTGTTGCTTTTTTGAGACAAGGTTTTACTTTTTGAGTTGGCCTCAAACACCTGCCCCATCATCCATCCTCTTGAGTTCTTGGATATTAGTCTCCATACCATTCTGCCCAGTTCAAACATACTTTGCATTACCATTTTAATGAGGTGACTGTTATAGTTTAGATCCGAAGTATCCCCTCCAAGACCCACATGTCGAAAGTCAGTCAATAGTTTGACACTCTTGCGGTTGGTGAACCTTTAAGAGGTAGGACCTATTAAAAGAGTGTATGTCACTGGGTTGTACTCTTGAAGAGGGCTGTGAAGCCCTGTCCCCTACTTGTCTTCTTTTACTTTGTGGCCATGAGGCCAATGACTTGTATCATCACAATATACTGCCACAGGCCCCAAAGGAGGGGTCTGTAAAGCTGCAGCTCAAACCAAACCTCTTCTCTTTATATGTTTAGCAACTTGGGTGTCACGTGAGACTGGCAAAAAGCTGACAACAGAGTTGCAAAGTCAGATTTTTTTCTTAGGATTTATTATTTTTATTTCTTGTGTCTGGGTGTTTTGCCTGCACACATATGTCTGTGTACCATGTTTATGCCTGATGTTTGGGGAAGGCAGAAGAAAGCTTTGGGTCTCCATTGGAACACTGTCTGAGAATAGAGCTGTGTGAGGAGATTTCTGAGTGCTTGTGAGAAAACCTCGAGAATTCAAGACAAAAGTCTCAGGACCTCAGTTTCTTCAAAAGCAGCATTGTTCTCAGATTGCCCTTTTGAGTCTGCCATGTGCAGCCTGCCCTTGTGACTGTCCTTTACTCGTGTGATTTCTACTAGCCCTCAGAGCATAAACTGTCCGATGCTCTGAATAAAGCTGACTATTGCATGAGACTTCAGCCTGTCTCATTAATTGGCCCCATTCTACCAGGTCCCACTGTCTCTAGAGAGATAAAAGATGGCCTGGTACTGGAGTTAGGATGGGTGCAGGCTGCCATGTGGTGCTAGGACTCAACCTGGATCCTCTGTAAGGAGAGCAAGTGCTCTTCACTGCTGAGCCATCTCTGCAACCCCGTCAAAGCCTTGTCATCTCTTATCTGTGAGGCATTGGCACAGTGTTCCCTTGCAGACAGCATGCCCACAAAGTGTGACTGAGGCAGTGCCTCGCAGATGACTTGAGGCTTTGTCAAACTGACAGTCAAAGCTAACTATGATAGGCCACATATTGCATGAAATCTGTCACATCCTTCTGTAGACTCATGATGACTTATCATACCTGGCATAGTGTGAATGCTATAGAAATAGCTGCTGTGTTGTCTTTTCAGGAAATAATATCAATGAGAAGACTCTGTACATGCTCAGCACAGATGTGACATCTTTGTGACTTGTGTGTATGTATGGTGTGTGTATGTGTGGTGTGTTTGTGTGTATATATATGCAAGTATGAATGTGTGTGTGTGGTATGTGTGTGGTGTGTGTGTGTGTGTATGTATGCAAGTATGAATGTGTATGTGGTGTGTGTGTGAGTGTGTGTATGTATGCAAGTATGAATGTGTGTGTGTGGTATGTGTGAGTGTGTTTTGGGGCTGGAACCGAGGGCCTTATAAGCACTAACCAGGCTCTACTACTGAACCATATCTAGTCAGTTCCTGAGTGTCTCTGGCCCACGGTTGGCTGGAAACACAGATCTGGAATTTGTGTGCATAAAGGTTCACTGCAGGATCAGAACTGAGGAAAACCTACCTCCTAATTTGTCTGTCATCTGCTGAGCTCTCCCTAGACACATGCAATTGAACTTTTAAAAAATCCCATTCCCTATAAATTCTTCCAGAATTTTATACCCATAAATACAAGTCTATATTTGTTCTTTTATTATTTTTATTTTTATTTTTTATTTTGAGACAGGGCTCTCTGGGTAGCCCTGGAGGTGTAGTTCAGTTATAGAACACTTGCATGGCAGTTCAAATCTCTAGTATTACAATATATAAACAAATAAAATTTAAATATATTAAAAAATTATAAGTAGAATATCTTTGTCTCAGCTGTAGGTTCTAGGTCACCTTCAAATTCTCAAACCTCTGAGTGACTGTGTTGCTATTTTTTTTTTTCCTCTCTTTCCCAAGAATCCTCTCAGGAGAAGGTACTAGAAACAGCATTGAGTCAGCACTTCTCGTGCTCAGCTTCCTGTATGTTACCTGATCTGCTCCTCTTGCCTACCAGAGTCTAGGGCCATAAGATGCAGGTCATGGTCTGAGAGCACCTGAGGACTTTGCACAGTGGACCTCCTTGGTGACAGTTGGGATGTGACCATCATGAGGCTGAGTCCAGAGTCTAATGCCTCAAACTGTGGACAATCAGGGACACCAGACCGCTGGCCTGTCCCACCTTTTCTGTGGCAAGAGCAGCATCAAAAGAACATGGAAGAGTTTGGGCCCGCAGGGTGTTGCTCAAATGAGGAGACATCTGGGGGATGGACAAGAAGAGACACATGGTCCTGTGTGGCTGCCAGCCTTGCCTGGGGTCTGGTCGATGTAGGTGTTCACTGTCAATATGGAGCTGGAATGCAAGCTTTGGCCACGGGCTCTCTGTGCTTATGTAGTGGCAACGACCATCAGAACATGGTCCACACGGTGGTGGCTGAAGGAGGGGCAATGCCTTCCTGCACCTCAAGCAGCAGTGAGGCTGTTGCTTTGCTTCCCATGGGCATCTTCTCTGTTCGAATCCTTCACGCATTTTCATTGGCTCGATGCTTTCTTTGCTCTCTGGTCGCAGGAGTTTTTCACATCCTGATACAAGTCCCGCATCCAAAATGTTTTGCGAAGATCTTTTTCTCAGCTTGCTTTGAACATTAAACAAGGTCATTAACACTTAGTAGTGGGTGCTAGAATCACTGTCAATATTGCCACAATTAGTTCATTGTCCCATATAACACCGCAGTTAGGGACATGAGCCCTCAGCTCAGAACTGCTCACCAGTTCTTCTTGGTATCCCCAAAACTTGTCACTCAGATCCTAGACCTTTTTTTTTTGTTTGTTTGTTTTGTTTTGTTTTGAGACAGGATTTCTCTGTATAGCCCTGGCTGTCCTGGAACTCACTCTGCAGACCAGGATGGCCTTGAACTCAGAAATCCTCCTGTCTCTGTCTCCCAAGTGCTAGGATTAAAGGCTTGTGCCACCACTGCCCAGCTTAAGCTAGAACTTTTTGAGGAAGCCAACACCTCTTGGAGAGCCTAGGGCCATGGTTGTTTCTGATATTTATTTATCAAAACCTGTCTGTCAGCTGGCCCAGGCTGATTGTTAGAGTTGTTCAGGGAAGAGAAGGGAGGTTCTGGGATTTTGACCTCACCCTCCCTGCCCTGACTGAGACACACAGCCACAGTCTTCCCCAACTCCCAGCCCACGCCCACAGCCTGCCTTTGCTGGGTGCCTGTGCACAGGTCTTCTCATCAGAGCCTTGTCTTGCCTCATTTCTGATTCCTATTTACTGGAAGAGACCACTGAGGCTCAAAGATGTGGCTATATAAAATCCTATAGAGGAGAGGTATGGGACCAAGGAACTTGTACTAGTACCATTCTCATTATCCTCCACTCCAGCCTAGCCACATGGGGACCTACTGTGGGTAAACACAACTGCTGAACACAGCAACCTCTTCCAGAATGGTCATGTATCAGGGAAGTTCTTGTCCTTGTGTGATTCTTCTGTTTGACAAACTAAAAAGTCTGAGGATTAGAGACCCAGAGCTTGACTACTAGGTCAGATGGGACGGTTCATGTAAAGCCCATAGGTTCAGAGGCCCCAGTTATTCTGTGGGTACATCACAGCAGTCTGCAGAGCCCAACTTTACCTATGTCCCCTTTCCCTCCCTCTTCCCATTCATCCTGGGCCTCCATTTTTTGCTCCCATCATCCTTTAGAGTGCTACATGCTGTCCTCCCCTCTCGAAGCTGCCATCACCCTTATCTATCCAAATTTCTTGGGAGAAACAGGAGGCGCTGTTGGATGCTTGTGCATGCAGGACCCGTTTGGCCCCTTCTGTCTTTATTCAGATGCAAAGGAGATTTCCCCAAGCAGTCCCTTCCACTGCCTTCTTCAGATGCACTCAGATTCCAGAGGAGGGATGGGCTGCACAAGGGCAGTCACTATCAAGGCAAATTATTGGAGCCACCCAGATGCTGGCTAAATGCACCACAGAAAGTCATCCATTAGAATAATAATGGCGGGACTCCTGCGGTTCTTCCTGCCTAGTTGCTGGACACTCAGCTGATGGGTCAATCCCAGTGGTACTTTAGACCTTGGGGGACAGAATAGACCCACTCTGTATACTAGCTGGTTTTGTTTGTTTACTTTGAGGCAGGGTCTCTCTATGTAGACCAGCCTGGCCTCGAACTCAAACTCACAGAAGTCTGCCTGCCTCTGTCTTTTGAATGCTGGGATTGAAAGTATACACAACCATGCCTGGCTTCTACTAAATGGTTTTTGTTACTAAATGTAGGGTGTTTTGTACCAGGAAAGGGCATAAGCTGGGCAGTGACTTGAGAAATTCTCAGTTCTCATCATTATTCCTTAACAAGCAAACACCTGTAACCTGCCAGAGACTGAAGCTGATGGGGGCAGTACTAATTTAGAACTTGGTTTGTGTCAAGCCCTAGCCTACAGTTCACCCTGCACAATGAAGTGGAGGTAACACTACAATCTGGAAACATTTGCTTTGATCCCATGTCCTGCCTCCACACACAGCAGATCCCACTTGAGTCTGGGGTCTAGAGTCACTACACGGTATTGAGTCCCTTTTGGATCCATCCTTCCACTGAAGATCTTGGGTTGGTGATCCAGGAAGACCACAGGAAAGGGATAGGATTTATGCCGTATAGAACAGGCAGACTTAAAGAATCCATATTTCACTTATTTAGGTTAAAATGCTATTAACATTAGTTATATTAATTCATTTTTTGATATTTAAATCCTAAATACTTAAAATATCTTGAAAATATTACATACTTCCTACAGAAATATTTAATGGAAAAAAACCTCTCTTTCTTTCTTTCTTTCTTTCTTTCTTTCTTTCTTTCTTTCTTTTTCTCTCTCTTTCTTTCCTTCCTTCCTTCCTTCCTTCCTTCCTTCCTTCCTTCCTTTCTTCTTTTTTTTTTTTGGTTTTTAGAGATAGGGTTTCTCTGTACATTCCTGGCTGTCCTGGAACTCACTCTATATGTAGTCCAGGCTGGCCTCAAACTCAGAGACCCACCTGCATCTGCTGGGATTAAAGGAGTGTACCACCAATATCTAGGAATTACCAGGGCTGGGGCTACAGCTGGCTGGGGCTTAATAGTGAGTCCTTGTCTTTAAAGAAAAAGAAAAAAAAAAAGAGGTAGAACAGTATTAAAGAAGATACCCAATGCTGACCTCTGGCCTCCACATATGTGTACACATGCATGCATGTATATATGCATGTGCACATACAACTGTCATGACTGAGCAGCAGCTCTTTCCTGTGTCTACCAGGCAGCCCCACCTGCCATAGCCTGTGGTAACCTCTCCTCTGGCTTCGGTGGAGGAGAGACTGGTTGGTGAAGGGGAGTGTCTGACTAGCCACCGAAGGACTCCTGCTAGCCCGGCTCCCTCCCAGCCTCTGTAGGACTCCTCCCTGTTATCTCAGCGGCCCTTCTACTGCTCTGGAACTAGCCCCTCCCTTGAGGTGTGGCTCTGCCCAGAGGGGTAGGCACATCATTTGTTCTTAAGGCCAGCCAGTTCTTAGCTCTCAAATCCCTCAGTACAACTAATAAACTCAGGCTCAGAATAGCTCTCGGCACAACAAATAAACTCAGACTCAGGACGGTGTAAATCTCAAGGGCTAAGCAGGCACTGCTCTCGGTACCCAAGGCCCGACAAATGTACTCAGCTGGCAAAGGTCTCAACCCATCCAAGGCCTGGGTCCCAGGAGAGGAAATTTACTTGTTGAGGGTCTCTCACCAGACCCCTATCTAGACAAATTCTCTCAGACCCATATGCAGCTGAAGGCCAAGTGTGCAAACACATCTCTTCCCCAACTCAAGGAAGGCAACTTCACACCAGAAACACAGTGTGGGTGCACAGGGTGTTGCCTGAGACCTGGGTTCCAGGCAAGAGAGGCCCAGGGCTGGTGCACTGGGCAAACAGATAGAGGTGTCAAGGCTTCCTCTTTGCACAGGCAATGGGAGATGCTCAGAGAAACCCTAGCATTTGATACCACGTCTCCTTTACTGTTTGCCTGGGTGGGGAGGTAGGTACTCACTCCCAAGAACAGATCTGTGACATGGCCTGGGGGTATGGCTAGCTTGCTCTCTGGCCTGATATCCTTGTGGGAGCTCACAGACCTCCAAGGCCTGGCCATAAAGGTCTATTCCTTGTAATTTAGACCCAAGGCCATGCTCTCAGGTAAAGTTAAGGGGTGTAACCCTTAGGCCAGCTCCTTCTGCCTGCCTGGCCCAGATTCCTCTCAGCAGTATGCTGCCCTGGAGAAACTGGGTACAAGGGATAGGCTGTCTCCTAGCCTACCTTGGTACTGGGATGCAGCCAGCACTATGCGTGGGATAGCTAACTGTCTGGAAGTATGACTAGGTGGGTACCAGTGGTCACAGTGGCTCAAGGTACAAAAGCCAAAGTAGTGATGGTATCTTCACCCATATAGCTCTGCTGAGAGGCCCGTGGCTCTTCTGTGAGCCCTTAGTTCATGGGTGGGGTTTAAGAGTGACCCTAGATTCTAATTTGTTGTGTTTTTTTAAAATTTACTCCTTAGCCTCCCTTTCTTCCTCTACATTTGCCCTGAGTCTTATGCACAGTGAGTGGCCTTTTCATTGTCCCCTGCAGTACCTTCTTTATTTGTATTAAAGCATGGCAGGCACACGGTGCTATATGTCAGAAGGCAGTATACCAGCACCACAGCAACCAGCAGCCATGGCCCCCAGCCTGCTCTCTGCAGAGACAGAGTCTGCATCTATCACCGGCGGGCTTTTTCCGTGAGAGGTAAGCAAGGAGCCAAACGGATCAAGTTCTTACCCTGGAACTCTGAACTCTCCCTTCCTTCCCTTCCTGTGTACACACACGGCTTCTGTTCTCCTTCCGTCTTTGTCCATTTTAGACAACATCCCATGGCTTCCCACCATGGGAAACAAAGACTCAGCTCTGTTACAAAGGGGTCCACATATCTGACTTCCTGCAAGTTAGACAGACCAGTGGACAGACCCCTGGACTCCCTGGGCGCTGTAAGCATTGTTAAGACATTAAAATTGTGCTGGGTGGTGGTGGCGAACGCCTTTGATCCCAGCACTTGGGAGGCAGAGGCAGGTGGATTTCTGAGTTCGAGGCCAGACTGGTCTACAAAGTGAGCTCCAGGACAGCCAGGGCTACACAGAGAAACCCTGTCTCAGAAAACAAAAAACAAAACAAAACAAACAAACATTAAAATTGCTTCTTAATGTTAATATACTCAAGGCTAGGTTTGCTACAGCTAGCTTTTATGTCAACTTGACACAAGCCAGAGTCACCTGAGAGAGTGCCCCCAGAAAATCAGGCTGCAGGCAGTTAAGCCCATAAGGCTTTTTTTTTGGATTGATGGAGAAGGGCCAGCCCACTGTGGGTGGTGCCATCTCTGGCCTGGGTTCTATATGAAAGCAGGCTGCCAGTAAGCTGCACTGATCCATGGTTTCTGCATCAGCTCCTGCCTCCAGGTTCCTGCCCTGAACAGTGATGTGGAAGTGTAAGCAAAATAAAGCTTTAGTTTCTAACTTGGTTTTGGTCATGATGTTTTATCACAGCAATAGTAACCCTACCTAAGACAAGATTGTAAGCGTATTTTTTCCCCGCTGATGTTCACTTCTATAAATGAGCAAAGTAACTGGGGTGGGCAATGAGGCTAAGTAGCTGCAGTTGGACTCACCCTTGCTGCTTTGAGTGAAAGGACAGTCAGTCTAACAGTCAACCAGACTACCCTGTGCTAGCACCAGCTATCTTGGATACTCCACAGACACTCAGAACAAGTTATGAAAAAAGCATGGCTGACCGCCTTGGTTCTTGAAGGTCCGCCAAGGATGTCTGAGACAGTTTGTACCAGCCCCCACCCCCCTTTCTTTTTGAGACAGGGTCCCTAGCTCAGGAAAGCCTCAAACTTATTTGCAGAGGAATATACCCTTGAATTTCTGATCTCCCTGGCCTCCACCTCCCAAGTGCCAGGAGTACAGGCATGTGGCACAATACCGGGTGCTAGGAATTGAATCTGGGGCTTTCTGCACGACAGATAAACATTCTGCTGAAGTACAACTTGACCCCTGTACCAGACTCTGTTAGCTTAAGACGCTTGCTGAGCGCCACGTGACCGTGCAACTATTATCATTCTGTCCAGAAGGGGCGCAATTTCCCCAGTGATCTAGCTGAAGGACTGCTGAGGCTGCTGCTAAGGGAAAAGTCTGTGATTGGTCCAAACAAACGGCTCCGATTGGCTCAACTACCTACAGGCTGCTCAGGCTCTCTAGACAGTCTTCTGTGCTATTCATCATTCCTGGTATTACAATAGGACCCAGTAAAAGTTTCCCTCAGGTGTTCTCTTAGCCCCTGCTTTCAGTAGTGTGGGCTGAGCTGGCAACACTTAAATAAGCGGAGACAGCAGCAAATGGTGACTGTATTAGAGACGGCGGGAGAAGAGAGGCAGCAAGAGGCAGCGGAACAGCAGTGGCAGTGACAGCTGAGCAGGTGGCAAGCTAAGCTGTGAAGGCAATAAGGCAGCTATCATCCCGAAAAAAGCAGTGGTGATCCTGATGATGGTCCCAGTGGCCCTATGAGAAGGCCTGCTAGGTGTTCTGGTTTCCCCCCTCGCAAGGTGCCAAAACTTCCCGGCAGCGGCTAAGCTGTGGAAGGAGTCAGGCAACTTGGGAGTGACTGAGAGGGAGCAGAAGCAATGATGCTGTGGTTGGGGCGCGGGGGTGGAATGGGGTGGGGTGCGGGGGGCAAAGCCCTGTCCAAGCAGTAGTTCAGCTAAAGCATGAGAATCAAGAATTCAAGGCTAGCCTGGCCTACATCTTAGGATCCTATCTCCCAACACACACACACACACACCACACACACACACACACACACACACACACACACACACACACACACACACACACACAGAGGCATGCACATGTGACAGAGACAAATGATTGGCTCAAGAACTCTCTGTTGCTTTGTGGCTTAGGTTGGAAGACAGCCCTGTGCAGATGGATCTGGAACTGCCCCCATGGTATAGTTAATGCAGAGGTAATGCACATCTGCCTCTCCTCTTGGATGTGTGACCATGGGCAAGTTGCTGGTCTCTGTTTTTCATTGCCTCTCACCAAATCCTGGCAATAAGAACATCCTTGTATTTCTGGATTCCGAACAACAGGATACGAACTCTGGTATAAAGCCCTACCTGATACTTTGAGCCATCCTCAATCATTTGGGTTAGAATCTGGCCTGCTCCCTCCCTGACATGAGACCCAAGGAAGATGCTTGTGTCTTGGTTTCCTCATCTGGAAGAAGAATTTCCAACTATGTCAGCATCACTGAGGTGTGAACTTGTGAGACCCAGCAGGAAACAGGTGACAATAATTGCTTGTGTTCTGTGTCCCATACAGGAAGGACCATGTTGGACACCTCTTAGCCTGGAAATATTTCCCACTGTGTCCAGAGAGCTCTACACATCCCTGTAAGGGCCTGGGTAGTCCAGATCCAAGGGTAAAGAGCTATTGTCTTTCTAGAAAGCCATAGAAGAAACTCAGAGAAAACTGTGTGGCTCAGAAGACAACTGTGATGCATTTTAATGAGAGCAGGGGCAGAAAAAGGCAGGTGAAGGCTCCATGATCTGTCAGACGGGAGTTTGAAGAACAACCCTGTCATTGCAGTGGTCATGTGTCTCCATCCTCTGCTTGCTTCTCTTTCTTCCTTTCTTTCTTTCTTCCTTCCTTCCTTCTTTCTTTCTTTTCTTTTTTCTTTCTTTCTTTTTTTCCCTAGACTGGCTTTGAACTCTCGGAGCTTTGCCTGCCTCTGCCTCCCAAGTGTTGGCATTAAAGGTGTGTGCCACAACTGCCTGGCAATCCTTTGCTTTCTGTTCTGTTCTGTGCCCATGAAAATGCACACCTCCTTGGGAGGTGTATGTTCTGAGTGTTCAGTGAGTGCCTACTGTGCACTGTGGAAGCCAGGAGCCAAGTGTGGTGCTGCTCTCTACAGCTTGCCTCAGAAGGAGTCTGCATGAAGGACCACCACACAGTAGGTAGGGCTGTGAAAATGGCATATGCTGTTGTACAGGTAGTGTCATGTCACACGTATGAATTATCATGTGATATTTCAAAATGGTGGCCATTTAAATACAGAAGGTTAAAAGAAATATACCTAAGAGGTAAGTATCCCTTGTGTTTCTTCATATGGCAGAGGAAGGACATTCCTGGCTGAGGGGACAGCCTTTGAAAAGATCGGATCAAGAAGGAAAGCTTGGTTTTGAAGTGTCTGGATATGTCAACAGGGCCAGAGGGTTGGAAATTCCTACCTAGGGAACCAGGAAAGATCTGAGCTGGGCCTAGCCCGGCTTTCAGAAAACTCTCTTTGCAGCAACTAGCACAGAAGTGAGAAAGCTGGGCAGCAGGCAGAGCACAGAGGGTATCGTTTTATCCTGAGTGGGGCACCCACAGAGAACAGCCACACTAGGGCTGGTCACAAGAAGGCACACACCCCAGGTCAGCAAGCCTTGGGAGGTTCTGCAGATGGCAGGACACTGCACATACAACCAGAGCTGTGCATGACCACTGTGCCTGTCAATAGGCCTGCCCCTGGGCAGCCATGCTAAATGCATACAAACCCTGTGCATCTTGTGGGAATTCATGTGTGCTTGGGGTGTATGATCAGTGCATGCGGAGGAGGCTCTAACAGCATCTGGAAGGGGCTGCATCTGAGGGAGCCTCTCATTTCTGACCATACCAGTGGTGACACAATTGGTTTGGGGGCTTTCGCTTCTTCTCTTGGAGATTCTATCCTTTCTCTTGCTTCTTTAAATCTCTGCTTCTGTGGCACCTTTAAGGGAGGCTTTTCCTGACTGCCCTCACTAAAATCACACTCCCACCTCCAGACACACCTTCTCTCGTCCCCTTTTTTCCACAGCATTTGTCAACCTGAGACACCCTATCATTTCACTTAGGCCAGAAGTCCATTCCTTTCTGAGAGCAGCGTTGTGTCTGTTTTGTTCGTCGTTGATCCCACAATGCTACATCCACAGTGTGTGCTCAACCAGTGAGTTGCTCCCCACACACTAGGTTTGGACCACCCCCTTTCTTCAACTCACAGTCACATGCTAACACAGGCTGAACCCTTCCCATCCCCAACCTCAGCTTTCCTTAGAGGGGTCTGCTCTCCCGGGAGTCAGAGTAAGAGATGGCCTGCTGGGATCTGAGTCTAGTGCTCTGGCCAGTTTCTGAGTGGTCATGAACTTCCCCCAGCTAACTGTGACACTTAGGGACAGGAGGGTAACAGATGCTGTTGGCAGAGGTGGCCAGAGAGAAAAAGTCTTCCATCATGCCCCTCATTCCAGCAGCTGACTGGCTTGCTGGTGCAGCCTAGCCTGGCTTCCTGAGCAGGTCTCCACTCCCTGCCCTGGCCTTTCTGTTTCTTCCAAGGATGGTCTCTTACCTCTCTTTCTGATGACTAGTCCAGGAAGGTCACCTTCTTTGACCCCACCCAGGTGAGGCAGGGCCTCTTAGGACTCTTGTATCTATTTATAGCACCCCACATGGAGTCTGTGATCCCTGGGCTGTTTGTCAAGTTCTCTGACTAACCCATTAAACTCCTCCTGTTTGAGGGCCTTGTCTGAGTCACCCTGGTGCCCAAGAGCCTGGCACGGGACTAGTCACTTTACCCATGTCTGTGGCATGCTTTTCCTACTTCCTCTGTTCATTCCTTAAATATTTCTTAGGCACCTACTATGTGCATGGCTCTGGGCTAAGCCTTGGGATTCAGCAGAGGATGAGACATTCAGGATTCCTAATGGGGAGGGGCACGTGGCACGGGAGGAGGGCTGCGGTAGAAATCAAATATGCAAGCCAGGCATTCGGGGCCTGAGTGTTGGCCAGAGAGCTAAGACTTACTCCAGCTCCGACTGACTCCTTGACCTTGTGCTTCTTGCCCTCACTAGACCTGACTTTCCAATCGACCCCAGAGATTCCTGGTTAGTGTGAGGACAGAGGCTCAGCGACCGACGGCCGAGATGGAACCCCAGTCAAGGCTGGCAAAAGGTATTTCAGTGTTTGGAATGACACTTTGTTTAATCGGAGACTACTCCCCAGCCCGGAGAGTGGAGCTGCTATAATGTTACAACCAGTTACTTTGTCACTAGGCAAAGGTTAGCCACTGAATTCCCCGCTCCCTAGGTGCTGGCGTGCCAGGTGCTTGTAGAGGCTGGACTTAAACGCGTGCTCGTTCAGCAAGGCGCAGTAAACTCTTTCCCACAGTCGGTGAACACTCACCTGGCACGCGCCCGCCGTGGGATCGCTCTTTTCCTGCTGCCCTAGGAGGCAAGCCGGTGGTCGCCGCTCTCTTCAGGGGAGCACATGGACGCTCATCCTCGGTATGGCTCAGCCATTTAGGAGTCTAGTCTCACTCAGGGAACACTTTTAACCCCACGGAGCACATCGGCCCTGCCCTGCCCCCCTAGAGATCTTGGGATTTTCCAGATTGCGACCCGCACACGCTGTGCCATAGGGGGGCACAGGCTGGGGCACCCAGGACCACGCCAGCACAATCCCCCGAGTGGGTAGGGCAGTCATCTAGACGGCAAGAGGGCGGAGCCGAGCTGTACTAAGGGGAAAGCTGGGTTGGATTCCGGCTCTTGGAGGGTGGGGTTTGTGCGTGACAGTCCGGGCGGCGTCTGATAGGCTGGGGCCTTTTCAGGCGGGCCAATCAGTACGATGGGCGGGGCCTGCGTGGCGCCGTCGGCAGGCGTCCGGCGCTGCCCAGTGTGGCTTTGGCGCCGCCCGCCTCGGACGCTTGGAACCGTCGCGTCTGTGTCGCCTGTCGCCCATCGCCTGCCGCCGCTGCCAGCCACCAGCAGCCATGAGCGCGCCCGGCCCCGGTGTAGTCTGCTGTCCTCTAGATTAGTGCTCTCCGCCGCGACGGTCCGCAGCATGGAGTCGCCCGCCGCGAGCCCGCCGGCCAGCTTGCCTCAGACCAAAGGTAGGCTCTCCCGCCCTGTTGCGCGGCCCGTGCCACATTCAATTTGAGTCCGCCCGTGATCCTGGGCTCCCTTCCGGGCTGGGCACAGACGTCTGCACTCCAACCCAGGACTGGGTCCAGCCCAAGCCCGGGACCTCACGGGACCTTATTGGAATCCGGATCTTAGGCCGTGGGACTTCACCCAGGCAGGACCTAGTTCTCGCTCCACTCCCAAGTCTGTAGCCTCACCGTGAGCTCCTCATTTAGGCTTCCGGGCTTCATCCTGGACTCAGGGATTTCAGTGATCCCTGCTAGAGGGTCTTTGGGCTGCTCTAGCCCTCTCAGGCCAGGCTCTTGGATTTTGTCCAGGCTGGAATTTACTCTGGGCCCCAGGGCTGTGTTCCCAATGCCGGAAACCTGTCTACTCAGAGCTCCTCCACTCTTCCAACTCCTTCCATCCTTGTGAATCCTCCTTTGCCCCATGTCTTGCTGGCCTGCTCACTGGCTGCCTGCACTCCTCCCTAAGGCTGTCCCTGTAGAACTTCCTGGCGTCTCCACTTCGCAGCTCTGCCCATGCTACCTGCTACTCAGTTGCAGTCTTCTCACTGAGTTTCCCGAGCTGACCGATTCTTGCACCTAGTGTTTCTTAGTCTGCTCTTAGACGTGCTGTTTGGTCCTTGGGCTAGCAGCAGGCCAGGGGCTGGCTGTGCAAAGCTTGTCCTTCTCCAATTAACTGTCTTTCCTGGAAATTTCTGTGAGGTGGCAGTGGTGCTGCGTGGGCTGCAGCAGCAGCATTTGTCATGGGAAGTGAGGGGGACAAGATTTGGAGGTCAGAATGCTTTTTTTTTTTCTCCAGGAAGAGAGAAGGATGTTTTTTTTTGACATGTCAGAGACTCAGTAGGGTTGATCTGCAGAAAAGATTTCCAAGCTGGACCTGGAGATATGAATGGGTTGACCCTCTGAATTCTGAACTGCTTCACCTGGCTAGTCTCTGGGCATGTCTAGGACTTATTAATGAAATGGATATTAGGGGCGTGATGTGAGATTGAATGTAGAGTGGTTTGAAGCAAGCACGTCTGAGATGATCGAGAACCCAGCATAGCGCCCAGCACATAGTAGGTACCCAGGGGCAAATAGTTGTTGCACTTCCTTGACTATCTCCAGCTTTCCTGCTGCAACGCTGGGCCCAGTTTTGGATTGCAGCTGCAGAGCACAGAGGACAGGGATGGCGGGCACCTAAGAGGGTACTTGTGCAGTGGTGGCCTTCTCTCCTTCTGACCTAGGAAACCTCAACCTCAGGAGTCCTGGTCCTGGTCAGGTTGTCCTGAGCAGGCGGGGGCCTTTTGGGTCCCCTACAGCTGGCTTCCATGGCCCTGCAGGAGCCTAGTGGACGGGGTAATTGCATCTTACATAAGTGGGAGGCCAGATCCCTGACCATTGCCCAACTTCTGTGAGTAACTAGGGAGGCACTTATTGGGGGAGGTGGCTGGGGAGGACCTTGCAGTGCAGACCTCGTGGAACTTGAGAACCAGGAAATTAGATGCTGCTCCACTCAGGAAGGGTTTGGAAGCAGTGTTTGTTTTGGAGGCATTTCAGCTCTTCCAGGCAAGAGATGCCTCACCAAAATAAAAGTTGCAGTTGCAGATCACAGCCGGAGAGATTGTGAGTGATAGGGAGAGACCATGGGCTTTCATGTGCTTGGTGACTTGAGGCCTGGCACTGGACGTTCCGGGCCTCTCTTCTGAGTGTGAGTTTGCAGATTGTAGGTTAGGTAACATGGTATTGGATGGTTTGGGTGGAGGCTTTTTCCTGGGCCAGAATCCCTGTAGCCTTTTAGGGGTCTGGAGATAGCTGTAGTGGGAAACTGACAATATCCATTCACCAAAACTCTAAGAGGTTTTTTTTTTTCTTTTTTCCACGTGTTATACATTGCTTTATTACTCATCACCCCATTTGCCCATAAACAGAGGCTGGGGAACACTTACCATTCACAGAGGCTGCACAGCTATGTTGGCAGAGCACAGCTACAGCAGGTTCTATGATGATCTCCTTCCATCCCGTTCCCATGTGAGGTGCTTAGGGGAGCCATGGGACCCTGGGACCCTGGCTATCACCCCCATGTTCACTGGAGCGTGAGGTCTGCTGAAGCAGAGGACCACCTATCATGCACGCAGTCTTTACAGTGGATGCTTCCCTCAGTGTGACCCTGCAACTGGTGCAAAGTGGAGACCTTGGCGAGGCCATACCAATGTGGACCCTGACAGGAACTCTTTTTCACCTTTGCAGGAGACTTAAAAATTACACACACAACCAGGCAGTGGTGGTGCACGCCTTTAATCCCAGCACTTGGGAGGCAGCAGAGTCAGGCGGATTTCTGAGTTTGAGGTCAGCCTGGTCTACAGAGTGAGTTCTAGGACAGCCAGAGCTACACGGAGAAACCCTGTCTTGAAAAGCCAAAACCAAAAAAAAAAATATACACATGATATATATATATATATATATATATATATATATATATATATATATATGCATGCCACATGTAGTATACTAGTATACTTTGTGGGTATCAGTTCTTTCAGTTCAGTCTTGTGGATCAACCTTCCACCATGTGGGTTTCAGGCATGGACCTTAGATTATTAGACTTGATAGTAAGTACTCTTACCTGCTGGGCTATCTTGCTAGCCTGTTTGCAGAGGACTTTGAACACAGCGGGGAGTGGTAGCACCTGACCTTTGGTGGGGACTGCAACTTTATCTATGAACTTCCCACTGGACGGTTGGCAGCCTAGTTCTTTGTGCCCAAGCTTAGGAAGTTCTCTCCACATGTGTAAGGCATGTAGGTCCCACAACTTTGTTGACATCTCCTGTCTCCTTGCTCATTAGTGGGTCACTGCCTGCCATCTGAGGCCAAGGGCAGCTGGTACAGGGGCACATGTCAGGGTGGTCTGGGTTTGCATGTCTTGTTTGTCCTTGTGCATATTGTCAGGGATGGCCTTTGACACTCTGTTGGAGGTGTTGTCATTGGAGTTCATCAGTGGCTGGTGGCTCTGGCAGCCCAGTGAGACTAAGGAGCACTGAATGTCTTGTCCTGGTCCTGTCTGCTATGGTTATAAGCTTTCCTCCTGTCCCAGGAGTTGGAAAGACTAGAGGGTGGCACCTTGGGGACTTCCCCCCGTCCTGGTGTGACGCACAGGAAACTCTCTATCAGCCAGCCTGTGGCTCAGGGCCTGAAGGCAGTAAAGTTCCCAGTCAGCCTGTGTGGGGAGAGGCAGCCAGGCTTCCGGTGGGTGAGTCAGCAGACACTGGGTGCTGACTCACCACAGGCATGCCAGTCACTGCCTATAGCTTAAAGGGGCAATGCCAGGCAGGGGTTACATACCTGTAGGCTGCCCCTGGTCCTGGGCTGGACATCACAGGTGACGGTCTGCTTTGGACTTTTCAGTTGAGCTGGGATTCTGGGCAGATCCTCCTGTCCTGTCCAGGAACTTCCTCTGTTAGGTAAATGACTCTTGCTTCCTCTTGCTCACCACAGACGAGTAGATGGCAGCTGTTGTTGACGGTCCCTGGCCCAGGGAGCAAGGTCTAGTAAGAGCCAGGAGCAGTGGCCTTGCAGGGACAGCCAGCTTGAACTGCCTCGGTCAGATCCCTACTCTGCCCATTTTGCAATGTAACATTGAACACATTGTATCCAGTACATTCTTGATACTTTGATTAGGTTTTAGTCCAGTGAGTAGGGGACATCTTTCAGAGAAGAAGCCGGAGTGCTCCTCTCCCCCCCTTCCCAGGAAGTACAGGAGCCTTGCCTGTATGGATGCAGATGGCATTATCCAGCAGCATTGCAGCTATGTTATAATGGGCCTAGGATCCCAACCTGACTCTTACTTCCTCATCAGGGCAAATGGCATATCCTCTTTGACTCTCAGTCCGCTTCTGGGCAGTGGGAGGAAGTACCTCTCCCCTGCAGGGTGGTAGTAAAGATGGGAGATAGAGTTTCCCAAACAAACGGCATCTGTCATTATTTAATTGTTGGGACTCTGGCTGCTTCTCATTGGGAGGTGAATACATGGCTTCTGATGATGTATTCATAGGGTTTGTGACACGAGGCTTCTTTGGTCAGGAAGCCAGAGTTTGCCAAGCTCTAGGGCAACCTTCCTAATGCTACGACCCTTTACTATAGTTCCTTATGTTGTGGTGACCCCTGCCATACAATCATTTGCATTGTTATTTCATAACTGCAGTTTTGCTACTATTATGAGTTGTAGTGTAAATATTTGTGGTTTCCAATGGTCTTAGCCGACCCTTGTGAAAAGGTTGTTTGATCCCCAAAGGGATCTTGACCCACAGGTTGAGAACCCCGAGCTCTCGGCTCTTTTTCTCCTCTGCTTCCTAAGCCGTAAGCTACCATTGCTCCTGAACTGCCTGAGACAATCAGGAAGGGGAGTAGAGAACTGAGTTAGTCTGTCCTTTCTGTAGATCTGTCCCTGTCACTCAGCCTTGTTGACCAGTGGCCGCCTTGAAAGCATAGGTGAGGGAAGCTCAGGAGGTGCAAGGCCGGCCTCAGGGTACAACCTCCTGGGCTAGTTTCTCAGGTGGGAGAATTTCATCCATGTCAGACCTGGTGCTAGCCTGGGGAGTGAGGGAGGGAGTGAGTGGGCAGCAGGACTCAGGTGTGCATTCTCTCACACCTCCCCTTGGTTGTTTGTCCATGTTGCCCATATCTGTCAGGCCTGTGTGCCCAGCAGCCCCTATAGATTTTTCTTCCCCCATTGCAGGTAAAGAGCAGAGACAATGGCAGCTTGCCCTATCTCACTGGGGCACGTACTACAGGCCTAGTGATACCTGGCCTTGGCAGGGTCAGTGGCTTTCTAGCCCTCCCTACTTCTTAGCCCTGCCTGCAGGGTTATGGTAGTAGTGCCTCCGCTGAGCTGGAGTCCAGGGCTGCCTTGGCTGCTTCTCTGGATGCTCTCTGTGATCAGCTCAACGGGGCCCTCCTTGCATGTATGGGCCCATAGTGAAGCCTGCTCCTGCTTTCCCTTCCCTCCAACTTCCTCCCTCCCCCTTTGCTCCCTATTGTCTTTCCTCCTCCTCCTCCTCCTCCTCCTCCTCCTCTCTCTCCTTTTCTTTTTGAGACCTAATTACAAATGTGCCCCACCCCATGGTTTTATGTGCTGTTGAGGATCAAGCTCAGGATCTCTGAGGATTCAAGTCAGGGCCTCATGCACACTAGGTAAGCATTCTACCAGTTGAGTTATAGCGCCAGTTTTTCAAGTTGAGCTTATTAGCAATCAGTTGGTGGAGGCAAGAGGAGCAGAAGTTCAATGTCGTGGTTCAATAGCTGTGGTGGCGCATACCTTTAATCTCTGCACTTAGCAGGAAGAGGCCATCGTGAGACTCTGTCTCAAAATGAAAAATTCAATGTCATCCTCAGCTGTATACTATACAATGAGGTCTAACGTGACACTGCCTTAAAATATACAGATAAATAAAATTGAACTTTGGTGTGCCCAAAGTGTGTTTATCCCCCTGTCCTACAGAGGCCCAGGCTGTTCCACACTGTCAACTACAGGATATCCCTGGGATGAGAAGAGGAAGGAGCTGGAGTCTGATGTCTAGGACCACCGTGCCTCTTCTCTCTTGGTTTTGGTTTCATTTGTGGTGGGACTTTGTGGAGTGGAAGGAAAGTTCTGTGTGTGGCTTGATGAGGTGCTGGTTTAGGACAGTTCAGAGTCTATGTGGGTGGGTGTTTCTCTTGCTGCTCCAACCTGTGTGGCTGTGTGAACAGCCTTGGTTTTGGTCACCTACATCACTGCAGGTGCCACCAAGTTCAGGTGTTTGTCTTGAGTCAGCAAGTGTGCAATGACAGGCCAGGCTCCTTGGACACAGGGCTGAAAAGGCTCCTGGATATTAGCAGCAGGGTTTGGGCATAGTAAAAATGTAGATGGGTGGTGTCGGGGCTGGGGGCGGGGTGTCCAAGGGTCAGTACTTTGGCCTGGCACATGATAACGTTCTGAATTGCCATGGGAGTGGGCTACCAGAGGAACGATTTTTAGCAGAAGGGAAATGAGCGTTTTGAAAGCCCTCAAGATGAAGGTTTAGTGAGGTCTGGCCCAAGGAGAAGAACTCTTGCTTATGTTGACCTGTGAGGCCAGTACTGGGTCCTGGAATTGGTTGGGGCTCTGCCCCTGGAAGAAGACTCGGCCCTTTTCCATCTGTGCTTGGCCCCTTGCCATGGCCAGGGGGCTCAGTCCTCCATGCTTACCCTATCCCCTATCAAGTGCTCACCTGACTTCCAGGCACTCGAAGCTGGCACAGTTTATCTACCTAGGGGTAGCTGCTCACCAGAAAAGCTTGCCCTTCTTTTTGGTGCTCAGTTTATCCCGCTCAGATGTGGATGGCCTAGCATGTTCTCTGAAAGACTGCTGCATGCAGACAGCCAGCTGAGTGGGCAGATGGGACATTTTGCTTCTGACACTTAAGTGGCAGTATTAGCTTCTTCCAATTCGGTTGCCCAGGCCCAGGGGCCAGGGGTGGGGATCATAAACAAGGTATGGGTGCCATTTTAGTCATTGGATACCATGGGATGGAACTTACTGTCTTATGGCAACTGTTCCCCGTGGCCTGCTCTCAGACTATCCTTGCTGATGGTTGGATGTTAGAACAAGTGGGTCTGTTCAGGGTCATATCCTTACCCCACCAGATGCCCACAATGCCCTTTGTTAAGCCATCTCTCCTCTCTGACCGACTTGTACAGTGAAAAACTTTGCTGCATGGAGCTGTAACATGGAGGTGGCCTCAGATAGCAACCCCATCCCCCACCCCCACCCCGATCCTCTGTTGGGAGGTCTGCCATTCCTCTACACATACACTGAGGCCCTGTTGCCCAGAGAGGTATAATCATGTGTCTGAGAGCGCAGAACAAAGAAGGGGCTGAGTGAGGGTTGAGCCCAGCCACTTGGCTCCAGAGTGGCCTGTCAGGGAAAGTAACTGCAAGAATTGACAGTAGAGGCTGGGAAGACTCAGGAACAGCAGAGGACTAAGATGCAGCATCAAGGGTAGAGAGAATGGTATGTGCAAAGCAGATACAGTGGGAAACAAGGTGGCTCACCCAGGGAAGTGTGAGGGGACGATGGTGCAAGGGCAGCAGAGGGGGCCAGAATTTCACCCTATCTGTGGGTACTTCATTATCATGGCTGGAACCTCAGGTTAGTGGTTGAACCCCTCTCAGCTTCAGTGTCCCCACTTTCTGCCTGGGGAGCTGCTGTGAGGAGTGAGCTATTTTGACACCTAGCTCTAGGCTGGCCTGCACAAAGGACCCTGCGATCCTGGCGGGCTTGTGGTTTGCTCATGGTGGCCAAGAGCCTCTGTTTGTTGTGGTGACAGTCACCACCTTGGGCCACACCTGGGTAGCCCCAGGCTGCCTGACCATCTGGGCCAAGCCCTGACATTGGCATTGAATAGTGCCAGCAGTGGCTGGTGGCTCGAGGCCTCTCTCTGGGTTGTCCCCAATGTGGCCTTGCCCATCCCCTCTGACAGTTGGCATAGCTGTTCTGGTAGCTCAGGTCACTCCTAACATAGGCTGGTGGCCCTGTTAGGGTAGTTGGCTGTGTGCTGCCCAGGCTGGGACAATAAGAAGACCTCACCACCATATCCAGCAGGCAGGTATGGGCATGGCCTTGACAGATGGGGCAATTGAGGCCTGGCAAAAGGCAGAGCTTATAACATCTCCCAACCCACTGCCAGAGACACAGGAGAGCAGAAAGTGGAGGTGATGTGGGTGGGTAGCAGTATAAGCTCTCTTAGACTGGCTTGTCAGGGCTGGGGGTCAGGCTGTGACTCTAGATATTCTAAGCAGAGCTGTGTATTTTATTACAGAATATTTTATATTTTGGTTACAGAGAACCTCATGTCAGGAATGCAAACTAGATATCACAGGCCAAAGTGCAGAGAAATAGCTTGCACGCTATGCCATTCTGGGTCCATGCAGAGTTTCTGTAGCTGTCTACCTCTACTCCTAGCACGTGTAGCCAGACGTGGTACCTGGCAAAGACTTGGACCCACAGGTGCATGAGACTCAGGACCTGTCCCTCCAGCACAGGGACAAACCCCCTGCTCCCGAAGGGGTCTGCAGTGAGCCCAGCTGCCTCCCTCGATCTTCTGGTCAGTACTTTTGAAAGCCACTCTGGGCTGGCCCGAATACACAGGCCTTACTGCCTTAGTCACACCCCAAGCTCTATATTGTGCGTAGCTATGGCTGGATCTGCCAGAAACTGGTTTAGATGTGGCTTCAGGAGCTAGGTGGCCAGAGTGAGCTGGTGGCAGTTTGCAGGATGCAGTGTAAGCCTCTGGGAAGGGCAGGCACTTGGTCACTGCTTTCCTGCTCTGTGTGATACCGAGGAGACTTGTCACATCTACCTCTCTCATCCTGCTTCTCTCTCACATTTTCTCCCCTGGTGGGGGTCAGAGCCCCTGCTTCCTGGAGAAGCCGAGACTGAAAGAGTCAGTGCCTGCTGCCAGTGGTGGGCGCTGAGCCACATGGCCCTACAAATAGGAGGTGGAAGTCCGTTCATGCCGGTTGTGCACCAGGCCATGTCTTCATTGCCCCAGTGGGTGTCTATGCTCTGGTTTGACCAGTGGGCAAACTGAGGCTCTGAGTGTGGAAATACAGTGAGCAGGGATTAGAACTCAGTCTCAGGCACTCCCCCACGAACGTTGACCCTCGTGGAAGGACACAGTGCGGCTAGGGTTATTGTCATAAAGTCCCACGGCCACAGAGTGGACGGCTTCCGCAGCAGGTATCGGAGAGGAGGGTAGGCAGCTCTCATAGGCCACCCAGGAAGGCTCTGCCTGTGCTTGCTTTCAAGCCTCTCTTTGGCTAAGGGGTGGCATCTCCCATGGCTCCACTTATCTTCCTTTTCTGTACCCGTTTCCTCTATTATAAGGATACCAGTGGGGTTGGGAGAACACTTACCTGGGATTCTTCCCCTATATGTGCACATGCACAAATGCAAACACACCCACCAGCCTTGTCACAGGATTAGGGCCAACCCTAATGATATCATTTTGATTTAATTGGCCACAAAAAAACCCTACCATTTTCCAAATAAGGTCACATTCTTGGGTACTGGGGGGTCAAGACTTCAGTATATAAGTTTTGAAAGACACAGCTCAGCCCAAAACAAGAGACGTAGGACACAAGCTTTTGTGTGGTTGGGAACACTGGTACTGGGCAGACGACATTCCATTCCTGGCAGTAAGAGGCCTGGAAACTCATGCATAGCTGAGCATTTGAGTGTGTGTGTGTGCGCGCGCGCGTGCTATAGGCACAGCTGTCTGATGCCTCCCAGCTGCAGGGCAGCTCCCAGGAGGGTGGGGCTTGTCTCTGCTATTGTGGGAGGAGGACTGAACCTGCTCCCCAGACTGAGTGGGACCATGCTCTGCCTACCCCAAAGCCCTGAGGCTCTCTGGGTACTGATCATACTGACTCTCGGACGTGTGTGTGTGTGTGTGTGTGTGTGTGTGTGTGTGTGTGTGTGTGTGTGTGTGTACCAGAGATCTGAGTGACCTCTGTCCCTAGCTTTGCACAGCCCAGGGCTGAATGTTGATCAGATCCCCGTCTTTTCTCCACTTCAGGAAAATCCAAAAGGAAAAAGGACTTACGGATATCCTGCGTGTCCAAGCCACCTGTGTCCAACCCCACGTGAGTCTGCCTTAAGTTTCTCACTTTGTTGAGACTTGGAGAGGCCTCTTAGTGGAGGCCAGGGGTATGAGTAAGAAGCAGGAATACGGGGGTCAGAGGTGGGTGAGAGAGCATTCTCTTCTCATCCCGCCCTGGGTGGCTCCAGAGGGTCTCAGGAGCATTGGCTGTTTGTCCCATGCCTTCCCAGTCCTTGTCTTGGGGTCTCTGTCAGGGCTGCACCGTTACACTTTACCTTGTGGATGCCTAACAGTCACTGGACTGAGGTGACTGTAAGCTGCCCCCATGGCCAGTGTGTTTCACCCTCACCCCCCTATAGCTCCTTCTCTCAGAGAAGCTTGTGGATCTGCTTTCTCCACAGACCCCCCCGGAACCTGGACTCCCGGACCTTCATCACTATCGGAGACAGAGTAGGTGGTAACTAGACACTGAGAGGCCTCCATAGGGCCACTGAGAGGTAGCTGGAGCTGGGCCTCAGGGAGGAGCTTACCGTAGCTTATCATGCTGGTGGCTGTGGCCCTGGGCTATCTGCCCTTAGACCTCCTCTCTGGAAGAAGTACATTCCACCTGCCTTATAGGGAGGGGTGTGAGGAGCGCAGAGCTGCCACACTGCCTACCTCAGAGTGTGGGCTATGAATCCCACATGAAATCTGTACCACCTGGAAGCACCATGTGGGACATGTAGACTCCTGGGCTCCCCAGACCCCAGGTCAGACCCTAGACTCCATACTGTCCATACCCCTGAGTGCCTTGGAAGGCCACCTACTATTGAGAAGCCTGATTTGGGGATGTGTACCAGGCAGAGTAGGCCGAGAGCCTCTTCTTGGAAGATCCTCCCTCCCCAAGCCTTTGTCACTGCCTGGTGTTCTGTTAGTCCAGTTGTGTAATCCCATGTCTCTCACTCAGGGGAGGGAACTCCCACAAAGGGTCAGTAGATGATTGACTAATAGCTCCCTTTGCTGAGATGTGTGTGGAAGACGTCTCCCATAGTCTCCGAGTTTTTGGTTTTGCACCCATTTTATAGAGATCAGCGGTAGGGTCAGATTGGCTCAGTTCTTTCCACTGGGTCACAAAGCGTATAGTACATGGCGTATAGTAGCTGCGAGCTCAAATCTGACAAGCTGGCCCTCTGCTTTTCTCTGGGTGAGGGACAAGAGCCAGTTTCCAGCTTGGTGCCTACCAATCACCTCTCCCTTTGCCTCTTAAGAACTTCGAAGTGGAGGCTGATGACTTGGTGACCATCTCAGAGCTGGGTCGTGGAGCCTATGGGGTGGTAGAGAAAGTGCGGCATGCTCAGAGTGGTACCATCATGGCTGTCAAGGTAAGCAGGGCTTCACCCTACCTGGAGTAGCACTGGAGGAGGCACTGGCTGAGCTTCAGAGTGACTGTCTACTTGTGGCTCTGTCCCTCACTGTCATCACCAGCGTTGAGGCAGAACTTCTCAGACAAGTCAGGGCCATGGATTCCCCAAGGTTCCTGGCCCTCATGGACTGGGTTAGGGGAACAGCCTAATCCGTGGCCCTGACATGTGGCTCTCCTATAGCGCATCCGGGCCACAGTGAACACACAGGAGCAGAAACGTCTGCTTATGGACCTAGACATCAACATGCGCACGGTCGACTGCTTCTACACTGTCACCTTCTATGGTGCCCTCTTCAGAGAGGTAGGCTCTGTCTCTGCCCACCTCTTGCCAATCACGACTGCCATTTCAGTCCTATTGTGTGGAGTTCCCGGGACCTTTGGGTATAGGGGAGTTATACTCAAGGTATAGGGAGCACCCTTCACCTGATGCAGCTTGGCTGGGCTCTTCTTGAGAGGCAGGCTTTCCTGTTCCTGACCCGCTCTGCCTCAGGTTCCCTGTCTGAAGATTAAACAGGTGTCTGAGCAGTTCTCTTCAGGTTGTGCTCAGGGGCCTGGAGCTCCGGGGCAGCTGAGATTTCTGTTTGTGGTCGTTTGCTTTCTGTTAGCCCCGTAGTGGCCATTCAGGGCAAGCCCCCAGGGGAGAAGCACTGTGAAGGGGTGAGGATCTGGGCTAGAGTCTAGGTGTATGTTAGGGTAGAGGAATGGAGGGTAAAGCAGGGTGCAGGGTCTAGGAGCAAGAGCACAGAGCTGCCGTTGGAAGCATATAGTACGCACCAGAGTCAGGATGGAACTGGGACTTCCCATGATGACCTGCCATCTTGGAGTTCTTGAGTGGTCCGTGATGTTTCTCTGCCCTGGCTTTCCTTTGGGTCCCTCTCAAGTCCCAGTGGTGGCTCAGACCCCACTTTATGCATCTCATGTGGTGGACTGAGCAACTTGTGTAAGTGTCAGCCAGCTCATCCCAAGGCTATGCGGGTTTGCTGGGGAGAAGAAAGGTCATTTTCCAGTGAAGAAATTCGGTTCTTGTCCCTTTATGTCCTGACTTAAAAGTCTCAGGACACACTAGGTTCCCGATTGCTTGGGAACACTGTTATACTAGGGCACAGAGCGGGGAGACTAGGGCGGGGGAGCATGAACTGCATGGTGAGGTGCCAGAGAGGCCGATCTGAAAGGCAGACGGCGATGGCGAGGGGTGAGAAGTGTGGTGAGAAGGGTCATCGTGTCCCTTCCCAGGTGGAGGCTGGACCTGGTGCTCACAGCGAGGCTGTTAAGATGAAGGCTGGAGAAGCCTGGGAGTCTGTAGACTGCCCAGGGCTGGGCAGCACTGGGGGACCAGCTAAGCACTGGATGTTCTCACAGGGGGATGTATGGATCTGCATGGAGCTCATGGACACTTCCCTGGATAAGTTCTACCGGAAGGTGCTGGAGAAGAACATGAAAATTCCGGAAGACATCCTGGGGGAGATCGCTGTGTCTGTGAGTGGCCTCGCTCTACCCAGCATGCACAGGACCTGCTGTGTGGCTGAATTTTGGCAGAGTAGCTGTCCCCTCTAAGACTCAGTACTTCTGAAGCCTGAGAGCAGTACCTTGCTGAAGAGGCCCCAGGGATGGGGCTCTTCAGACTGGACTGCTCCCTGCTTCCAAGGTCGTGAGTGCGGCTCTCACGTTCCCACCCACTTTGAAGAAAGTGCCGTGTGTCCCACTGCCTTGTACTCAGATGCCGCCTGACAGCTATTGGAGGTCCAGGCTGCTTTGGGGAGATGTTTGCTTTCTGAGCCTGCTGTTTCTAGAGGAGGGCAGCAACTCTGGTTTGAGTATTGAAACAGGGCGGGCAGTCGTATCAAGGATGCCCTTTAATCCTATTTGCATCTGGAAGCGTTTAAACCACCCTGTGCCTCAGGCTCTTTTTTTTTTTTTTTTTTTTTTTTTTTTGTCTAATCTCTTAGAGGTGGCTCATGGGGGAGTGAGAGAAACTTGGGGGCCTGGTAGGTCTTGGTAAAAGCCCTTAGGAGGCACTGCTTGGGATTTGTGGAGCAGGAGGAAGGCAGGAAGCTGACATGTTTGTCCTAGGACAGCCAGGATGAGGGACAGATTTGGGGCGTAGGCAGGAGCTGGGGTGTGTTTAGAGGAGATGGGGTTCTACTGCTGTGTTATGATTTCTGTTACCTGGAATAATAGCAGCCCTGCCTCTCCTGCCCCATTCAGATCGTGCGGGCCCTGGAGCACCTGCATAGCAAGCTGTCTGTGATCCACAGAGGTCAGTGTCCTCCATCAGCCACAGAGGCTCAGGGAGGGGCAGACTGTGATATACCTGCTGGGGAATAGGCCGCTTTCTGCATTTGTGCCTTTGGCTCTGCCTGCTGCACTCTGAATAGGAGGAACTAAGTGGATCCCAGCTTTTTCTGAGCTCCATGGCCCGCTTCTCTCTCTCTCTCTCTCTCTTCATAAAGATGTATTTATTTATTATATGTAAGTGCATCAGATCTCATTATGGATGGTTGTGAGCCACCATGTGGTTGCTGGAACTTGAACTCAGGACCTTCTGAAGAGCAGTCAGTGCTTTAACCACTGAGCCATCTCTCCAGCCCCATGGCCCGCTTCTCATTCATATTTACATTTCCTGTGCCGTGGAGCACCTAGGTTGTGGCATGTCACACTAGGACTCTGATACAAGCCCCCTTACCCCACACATGACTATCCTGGACTCTTCTGGGATTCCTTTGCCCCCATGGCCACTAGTCTGGGCTTCCCCCTCCAGGGTTATACTTAATTAAGTATCAGCCTCCCATTAACTTGGTTGCACTGTACCTAGAAAACGAAGGAGGCTAAGTGGACTTCGATGACCAGCACCCATCCCATTCTGTCCACGGGTCATCATTGTTGACTCTTTGGCATGGAACCTTCCCGTCTTTTCTGGGGCATCTTTGTCTTTTTCACATCCATGTGGCCCTTTGCTTGGAGGCTCCTGCCTCCTGTGAGACAGGGATGGGTGGGGCTCCTCATTTGCATGCACAGACCCATCCGCATACCTTCACTCCACCTCATTGTTCACCCACTACCTTCTGCTTGCTGGATTTGTGTCCATAGCAGGTGACGTGCTTAGGTAGCCTCAAGGTAGAGTCTCCAGAGCTCAGATGTTTCTCTTTGGTTGGGATAGGCTGAAGTTCATTTTGATTTGTCATCCAGCCGAGCGATGGGGCCTGGTGCTGCAGATCTCACTGCCGCTGTTTCCTTGGCTAATCCTTGGGGCATTGGGTAGCATGCTGCTGGCCCACAGGGCACTGGAGAAGGTAGCATCCCATTTGGCATGGACTGAGAAAGGTCTGCTCTTCTTGTAGATGTGAAGCCATCCAATGTCCTCATCAACAAGGAAGGGCATGTGAAGATGTGCGACTTTGGCATCAGTGGCTACCTGGTGGACTCTGTGGCAAAGACAATGGATGCTGGCTGCAAGCCTTACATGGCCGTGAGTCAGGGCATCCCCGCAAGGTGGAGACCAGGACAAGATTTTGCCTCTGTGCAGTGGGCTGGCTATTTCCAGCCGTACCTCCAGTCTTAGAGACCCTGCCACCATTTACCTATACTCCATGATCCCTGTTTGGATGAACTTGTGTTCTCTGTTGTTAGGAACATGGGGATCCTTAAGACTGGTGGCCTGGGGGGAAGGCAGGGGTTGGCTCTCGCTCTTGCTGGCCTATATCATGCAGGCAGGAGAACCTAATGGTATTCTGTTTTGGTGTAGAAGAGAAAAGGTCTAATTGAGGGAGCCTTGTTGGGTGTTCAAGCCTTCTGGTCTTTCTTGCAGCCTGAGAGGATCAACCCTGAACTGAATCAGAAGGGCTACAATGTCAAGTCTGATGTCTGGAGCCTCGGCATCACCATGGTACGTCTGGGGCTGGGCTCAGCACTTGCTGGCCTGTTGGGATGGATGTCTGTCTGTATAGGGTCTGTGGGTTCCATCAAACATTTCTATATGAGTACAAGGATATCTGGGAGTTGTAGGACCCTTTCCTGACCATCATGATTGTTCTCTGTATCCTGTGATTTCAGCCTTTTCTCTAGAGCCACTGGTGTAGATCAGGAAATCCCAGGCAATGCTAAGCTTAGTTGTTGCCGTGCAAGTAAATCAAGAAGGCAAACTCTTAGCTGGGCATGATGGCACCTTCCTGTGATATGATTCCTATGGTAGCATCCTTTTTAAATGGTTATCCTCAGCTTCATAATAAATTAGAGGGTAGCTTGGCCTTCATGAGACCTTGTCTCAATATCCTTCCCAACACTCAAAAACAAAACAAAAAAAACCAAAACAGTGCCTGGTCCCCCCCTAAATAGGAACCTATTGCTGTAGGTTCCTTTTGTGTTTCTCTAGGTTCAGTAGCATGAGGCTGTAGATCCTGGCTTGTGGAGGCTGAAAGGACCCTTGGTTTGGAGGGAGGAGCAGGGCCCAGACCATTAGGATTGAGTTGGATCAGACAAAGCTAAGTCCAGGTGTGGGGATGGACTTTTTTGCCTTCTAGAACTGCCTGGCCGAGAGCTCCGATGCACCTATTAATGTGATAAAACAATAACCAATGACCAAAAGGGACTTGGGGAGGAAAGGGTTTATTTTGGCTTACAGCTTTCCAGTTGCACCCCTTTACTAAGGGGAATCCGGGCAAGAACTGAAGCAGAAGCCACGAGGAGTGCTACTTCCTGGCTTGCTCAGCCTGCTTTGTTACATTACCCAAGATCACCAGCCCAAAGGTTGGGTTGAGTGTCTATGGTGAGCTGGGGTATCCTACATCAATTGAGAGAATGCACAGGCTTGCCCACAGGCCAGTCTGTGGGGGGGGGGGGGGAACGACACACGGGACACACCTGTTTTCAGTTGAGGCTCCCTTTTCCCAAATGACTTTAGCTTGTGTAGCGTTGACACAAAACTAGCCAGCAAAATGTTACAGTCAAGTTAAACTCTTTGAAGATGGGGACACTTCTGTACTGAACACATGTGAGAAAATGATATAGCAAGAATAGTCTATCTTCCGTTGCAAAGATATTTAACAGAAAGGGACATTCTGACCGTCAGGAGTCACAGTTACCAAGATATGCTGTCCACTTTCTTCGTTCCTCCTGCCTAAATGTTTTGAGACTGTCCAAGTTCCCATGATTGATCTCATGACTATTGGGGAAGACATTTTGTTATTTTTAAAGAGGCTTTATCTTGAAGGCAGGGTTTTACAGTAGGGTTTTCAGGCCCCAGGAACAGGAGCAAGGCTTGGACTGTCTTCTAGGACCTCTTCCTCCAGGTTCACCACTTATGTTTATCCTTGGCCCAACATTTCCACTTAAAATGCTGCAACGGTACGGTTCAGTGCATCCCTCTTGCCCTGGGAGCTCTGGGCACACAAATTTCCTGTGTCTCAGAATACAAGGGAGTTACCTTGCACAGACACAGGTCACACTCTGAACCAAGAAGGCCCTGAGTGGTGTCACCATCTCCACTGCTGTCTCTGACGCTCAGTCATTATAGGGGGCTGGCTCCCGGGGGGTCCTGTGATAGGTAAACTGTCTTATATGTCTTTGTGTTGAGTTAGTTTTTATTTATCTTTTTCTAAACTCTTTAAAAAAAATCATCAGGCTGAGCAGGGTAATGTATACCTTTAATACCAAGAGGCAGAGACAGAGGCAGGTAGATCTCTGAGTTCAAGGCCAGCCTGGTCTACAGAGTCAGTTCCAGGACAGCCAGAGCTACACAGAGAAACCCTGTCTGGAAAAGCCAAAAACAGACAAGATGTTTGAGGTCCATACTCTGGTGCTTTTTGGTTAGGTATATGGGTGCTACTGAGCTTTCTCTTGCAGTCTGCAGAAAGGTCCTGCAGTAGATTCTGGAAATGCTGCATGCAGTTCTGTCCTGTGGGCGGGCACACATGTGACACACACTGTCTTCCCATTCATGCTGTTCCCACGTTGGTTGGAAAGGCATGGAACCTGACAGGAAAGTCCCTCATCAGAATAGTTTCTAGTGCTCTATGTAGGGCCAGTTGCAGTTGCTATAGAGGTCTCCTCCATTCCTTATGGTGGTCACAGCCTGTCACTGAGGCCTTCCACTGCACCCGTCAGGAGGTATCCATGCAGGAGTCCGCCACTCCCTGTTGGCCTAACTAGTAAAAACAACAGCTGGATAGGTGGCCCTGGATATTGAAGTCTGTGTTGGGGAGGTACTGAAGAGGAAGTAGCTGGGCCAACAGGGGCTTAGGACTGGACCCAGTGAGGTACTTTGATTACTGCCACCTTATGGGAAAGGTGTATGTGGCTGCCACTCCTCATGTTTGACACGCTGTCTGGAACCCAAGTTGTTAAATACAAATCATCCAATTTTAGAGTGTTTGAAAAAAAAATTTAAAAAACCAGTAAGGGTTAAACCCAGCCCAGGGTGAGCCTTAGTCTGAGCTAGGTCTGCCAGTCCAGTCAGAGGAGCTTCAGTAGTTAGTTGGCCTGCTGCTTGGTATGAGGGCAGTCAGTGTCAGCCCTCATACCAAGGCCTGGCCTGGGGTGCTGGGGAATTATGGGTAAAATCCCTTCCTCATCATGCTTCTGGGTACCAAATGAACCTGCTGACTGCTGTCCCTACTTCAGATCGAGATGGCCATTCTGCGATTCCCTTATGAGTCTTGGGGCACACCGTTCCAGCAGCTGAAGCAGGTGGTGGAGGAGCCATCCCCACAGCTCCCAGCGGACCAGTTCTCCCCTGAGTTTGTGGACTTCACTAGCCAGTGGTGAGTATCTGGGCTGTGTCCCCTCCTTCTGCAGCAAGATAACCCTTGAGCCACCTGGTATCAGAAGGCAGGAGGTAAAGCTAGTTCCAGCACGAGTAAAAGGTTTTAGTCCCAGTGGTAGCTTTTAGTTCTAGTCTTTGCAGAAAAGGATGAATCAGGTAGCCCCAAAGAGTAGAGGGATTTTGTGTGTGTATGTGTGTGTGTGTGTGTGTGTGTGTGTGTGTGTGTGTGTGTGTTTGTGTGTAGTAACATATATTATGGAACATTAAAATGCATAATGAAGTTGCTTTTTTGTTGTTTAGAAGTTTTTACTGAATTACAGAAAGTTCATAGAGGTTTTAGAAAAGTCATGTTTTTGATCCAGGCAGTGGTGGTGCACATCTTTAATCCCAGCGCTTGAGAGGCAGAGAAAGGATCTCTGTAAGTTAGAGGACAGCCAGGGCTATACAGAGAAACCCTGTCTCAAAAAAAAAAAAAAAAAAAAAAAGATGTTTGAAGTTACAAAAGAGTAAGAAAAGCAGTTATACAGACGAGCTCTCTAACCATAATTAAATAACTGCATGGAAAGTAAAAGTATTCTTATAACTCTTGGGTTATAAGAGAGATTTAGAAAATACATTTTTAAGAGGAAACTAGTGAGAGCAAACCAATGTTTTGCATGTTTGGCCCAGAGATGCTCAGAGGACAAGTCAAAGCCTCTCAGCAGAAAACAAGAAAAGCTGCAGGCCCAGGAGACCAGTAACAAAGTCATTGATTAGTTTGCCTCTTGTTGGTTGGACTTTATGTTCCGGAACCAATGACTGGAGTCCTCCCTTCTGATAAAGGATAATCTAGTCTGTGGTTTTGGCAGAGCATGTTGGGGTTGGTGCCACAGACCTAGCCTGGGTCACTATAGAGACCACTGGTCTCCAAGAGGCAGGGAAAGTTGCTGCAAGACTATAGAGTTAGTACCCACGGACCCCAAGCCACTTGGCGAGACTCCCAGACAGTTTGCTCCATCTCTGAGCCCCAGGAGTGTGCTGCTCAATGGGGGCAAGCCCAGCCTGTCTGGATTCGCTTCCTCCGTGTGAGCCTGTCTTCACTGCCCTCTTTCCTAGCCTAAGGAAGAACCCTGCAGAGCGCATGAGCTACCTGGAGCTGATGGTGAGTGTGCACGAGAAGTACCTGCCCTGTCCCCTGTGCTGTGTAGTGGCTGGGTGGGGCTGGGTGGGACTGTCTGGAAGAGGGTTGCACTCCAGGGTAGAGAGGTAGCTCTTCTGCCTGGCCCTTGCATGTGCTTGTGTAGTTTCACCTTCACCCATGCCTGTACCCCAGGCCTTGTGGAAAGGTGCACGGGGCTGTGACAGTGGGGCACAGGAGTCACTGTGGCATCAGGGAAGGCTTCCTAGAGGAGATGCCATTTGAGCTGAGCCTGGAAGGATGGGTATGGGCTCTTTGCTAATGAAGGAAGGGTAGAGGGTCTGGTAGGGCAGAGGTCTGGTACCCTTGAGGAAAGAGATGTTTGTGTGGCAGGAGGGACTCTTGTAGGAGGGTGAGGCAGAGTCACAAGCTTTGATGGTTTTGGAGGGCTTCGAGGGGCAGCGGTCCTGGATGGACCAGCAGGAGTTGGCCAGGTAGGAGGGGCATGAAAAGAGGGAACCTCTCCTTTATACTTTCTCCTGTGCCCCTTCACCCCTAGAAATTGTACCTCTCTTTCCTACCAGGAACACCCATTCTTCACCTTGCACAAAACTAAGAAGACAGACATTGCTGCCTTTGTGAAGGAGATCCTGGGAGAGGATTCATAGGGACTGGCCCAGGACCCCACTGGTCTGCCAGCATCCATACATCCGTGCTGGGGCAGCACTTACCTACAGCCATAAGCTACTGCCATTCTGTTCCTGGGCATTTGAGAAATTAAGGGGTTGTTCCTGTCGGTCTCTGCAACTAGCTGTCCCAAGTGCCAAAGAACCAGACCTCAGGGGCTCCCAGCCAGGCCATATGTGCCCCACAGTGCCTCTGCTGTTGCTGCTCCCAGGGTCTCAGGCCTCTACCCAAGGGATGAATCTGACAGGGCCTGTGTACCCCGGCAAACGCTGTCGCTTCTGAAGAGCAGGCAGCTGGTGTCTCTCTGGACAGGCCATAGCCTTGGTACTGTCCTGGATGCCATGCAGGTTGTATATATATTTTAAATCACAACTGAATGAATGGACTTCGTACACTGTGGCCTGGATCAGGGACATCTCTATCCTGTCTCAGGTGCTGAGGACACACTATGGGGATGAATCTCCTAAGACTTTCCTGAGAGACGTACTGAGCTTCCCAAGGCCTTCCCCCCAGCACTGGCCAATGGTCTCTGAGGGACACACTGTCCTCAGACAGCCTCTGGTTACCACCTTTAGTGGTATCTGCCTTTCCCTTTGAACTATTATTCCTGTTGCCTTTTGCTTTGTGGGTATTGCTGGGTTTTCTTGCATGGTTTGGAGCTGACCACTTAACCCTGGGTGCCAGCAGGCTCACAGCCGCCCAGTGCTCGGACTGGAGTCTGCAAGGATGGCTCAAGCTCTTGGCTCAAAGCCACGAGGGAGCTGTAACAACTCTCCAGGTGTGACCAGCTCTTGGAAGCTAATAGGTTTACTTTGGTGGTGTTTTTAAAAAAAAAGAAGAAAATCTATTTTTGTGAAGAAAGGCCTGCCTCTTCCAGCCTTTTCCTGGGCAGGAACCTATTGCTGTTTTAATTAAAAAAAAAAAAAAAAATCGTGTGAGACTGACTGTGGCAAGCCTGCTCTTTCTTGGGGAGTTGTGGAGCCCTAGGCGGAATCCTTACTCTGGGACCATGCCGGGACAATATAGCTAGGGCCTGGAGGCTGCCAGCCCACCAGGGCCTCAGACTTGGCCACAGGCCACAGGTGCTCTCAAGGTGCTGGGCTGAGGTGCTTCATTCCATGGCCACCTAGGCTAGGCCCCTGTAGAGGCAACCTGACTCACTCATCCAAGTGATGGTCCCCGAAGTAGAGATGACCGGGTAGGAAGCAGCAGGCTCCACATTGTTTGCACTGCTATCTCAGCTGTAAGCTGAGAGAATGTGCCCAGAGAGCTCCCTAACACGTAGTCAGAGCCAGCTGAGGCCGAGGGCAGGTAGTGATGCCTACAAGAAGGCTCTGAGGATGCGACTTGGTATAAATGCCCTTGGTAGGTCAGCATGGCTCTGTGCTTCTTGAGCTGTTGCCTGGAAGACTTGCATAGGCCCCGTTACCCCTGTTCTCCTGTAAGCAGGAATGTGTCATCTCAGGCACTGGTGGATTCAGGACAATATCCTAAAGGACCTGTGTCCATACACTACTCTATGAGGTCATCAGGATCTAGTGACTGCTTCTCCTAGCTTGACAAACACAGGCACTCAGCCACAGTTCTCTGGAGGGTTACTCCTGGCTAGGAAGGACTCATGTGCTCATGCCCAAGTCAGAAGACTGGAGTGTAACTTCAGGCACAGGTGGGCCATGGGGAGAGTCAGCCCACACAGTTTGACAGCAGGGCCTTGGTGTGCCTGGGAGAGTCCAGAACCCATGGGGCCTCTGTCACCACTCTTCCTTCACCTCTGTGCAGTAGTTTCCCAGGTTCACAGTTTCACGGAGCCTCTCGCCTTTAGACATAGGTTGGTTCTTTCCCCCAAGATCTGTGTTGGTGGGTCCTGTCTCAGGATGGCATGATTTAAAAGAATGGCCCACCAGTCCCAACGCCATCAGGACACATGTGCCCTGCTACTGTATTCCTGTAAGAGGAAACTGCCAATCCTTAAAGGGACTTGGTTAACTTTCGTTGAAGAATAACATAAAGGTAGAACCAATGTCTGGCCGTGAGTACCCACAGGCTAAAGTGGGCGGGCGTTTCTTCTTGCGCATGCGCAGGTTCTTCTTTGCAGTAGTCTAGGTTGCGGCCAGATCGCCTTTTCCCTGGCCGCCAGGAGGCGGCAAAGCCTGGACCTAGTCCTGCCCTGCAAGCCTCTGTAGATTCTGCAGGGTACAGTGCTGTTCACACAGGGCTGAGGGAGCCGGCTTTGTAGCTGGCAAACCATTCCACTTCTAGAGTGCAGCGCGCTTTACAGAGTGTCCCGCGGCTGACCAGACAGGCTCTGTAGAACAGATAACAATTTGCAATTCTCCACCACGTGGGGCTCCAAAGGACTTAATAATTCACTTTGCTGAAATTTGCCTAGTGCCTCACAGCACATTCCTCTTTATAGTGCTGCAAATAGTGGTTTCGGTCCTTTTACTGTTTGGAAACCTTAGCCCACCATCCAGTGTGCAGATCACATTGACATTTCAAAGCATGGCCCCATGGCTACAGCGAAGGTCCCACCCCAGGCTCCTTGCTTAGTGGCAGGCCCCTCTTGTTCCTATTAACACTTCTTGAGTCAGGGCCAGGAGATTAGGAACCTAACAGGGCCCTACAGAGTACCCGTTGTCTCTGTTTCCCATCAGGCAGCGGCTGGAACCAGCAGGCATCTCTAGTCTTGGAGTTAATGTCTCTGGACTGATGGACACAGAGGCCTTTCTGTTTCAGGCGTTGCACAAGAGCCCTCAAACAGCACAAACACTACAGATAGATAGGCCTGTCCTAGAATGGCTTCTGGAGGACACGTGGCACTTACAGGACACCCCTTCCTGGAGGTCAGGGCTGGCAGCTTTGGTTCAATATCAGCATTGTTGCCTCCCTCAGAATTGTGCTGCAGCTCCTGCCTCAAAACTTCCCTGTAACAGTCAGCGCTGACCATTGGCTCACCCAGGAGACGAACCTCTAAGCATGACAGTGATGGAGTTTCTAGACTGGTCTCCCTGAGGTGGGACGACCTCACTCTGAATTCGGGTGGCACCATTCTATGGTGCAGTTTCCTGGACTGGATGAAGAGGAAGATGAGGTAGCAGTGTCTGTCTCCTGTTGCCTCTTGACCATGGATGCACCATCTCAAGCTCTGGCCACTGTGCCTTTCCTGCCATGATGAGCTGTACCCTCAAATGGACCAAAGGTTAAACCCTCCTCCTTTAAACTATCCTGTCAGGCACTTTGTTACCGTAATGAGAAAAATAGCTATTACCTTCCAGGTGACCTACCCATCGTAGCTGGCCCTGCTACCACCCCCGCCGCCTGGCTTTTTATTTTTGTGTCATTCTCTCCTTCCCCAGTACTTTGCCCTGAGATGGTCTGCTCAGAGACCACCTCCCCAAAGAATCTACATCATTCCCTTAGTTGTTATCTGTCAACATTTCTGTTCCTTCTCTGCCTCTGGGACTGGACCAGGAGGGTCTGATTGCTCTGAGCCTGGGTCAGGCAGGGCTTGCGTGAGGCCTGGAAGGCAGGATGTGGGACACAAGACCTAGATGAAGGTAAGGTCCCTACAGAACTATGAAGTCTAGGCAGCCCTTATGTGGCGCCAGCCCCACTCTGACATCCTATGGTGTTGTCCTGCAACCCAGGACAATCCCGTTCTGTGCTGGGGACTGGGCTACTAGGCCAGGAGAAGACTTTTTTTCACCTGGTTATGTGGCTGCTAGCCCCACCTCCCTGCATCTCCCCCTCCCCCCCCCCCCAAGCTGTGAGAGCTGCCTGGCTCCCTCTTTTCTATCTCAAGCAGTTTCCCTGTTTTATTTTTCGAGCAAGGCTTTACCTAGGCAGCAGGATCCAGGTTGCCCCATCTGCCAGCCGGAAGGTAAGAGTGGATGCCTAAGACTCTCCCCAGCCACTCATACCCATGGAAACTCCAGCATCTGCTTTGTCTTTACACTGTCCCCTACCCCTGCCAGGGAGGTCACTCCATGAAGACAGCCTTTCTAGAGGGTCCTGGTTTGTCTTCTGTCCCCATTCTGCTTCCCAAGGCCCACAACATGAGGGCCATGTGCACACTCTGGCCTGTGAAGCCATTGCTTCACTAGCTCGTGGAAGCACACGGGAGGGTATGCATTTGCACTAGTCTTACATTTGGTAGAGTACCCCCTAGCTTCAAGCTCTGGGCAGCAGGCAATAAGGCATTCCAGAAGCTCACAGAGGCTCAGAAGGGTTCTGGGCACTTGAGATAGCAGAACCAGGCAGGACCCAGAAATCAGATGTCCACATGACCCAAGCTCTGCGCCATTGCAACTGGGTTACCTACCAAGCCAGGTTTCGTTAGCCACAGTCGCCCTCTGTGGTACAGAGGGAGCCATGGACTACTGTTTCTTTTGAGTACCAACTTGACTTGGGGAGGTGGCAGTGGCTGCCATCTCGGGTTGGGTATGGAGCAGTTGCTTTGTACATTCACTTCCCAAACCCTCCTTCTATGGTACTCTACTGTCCTTGGCTCCTCCGGGAAATGGAATCTCTACAGCAGGGGGAGGGGGCATTGTCTGTGCTCTCTGCAGGGCTTGGCACATGGTCTTTGTTGTCTGAGCACCTACTGTGCAGCAGGCAACATTGTAGCCCCAGAGAGAAAGAGCCAGCCCGGAGCCTGCACTATGTGACTGCTATCCACCTATCTTGTCACTCCCCAGGGAGAAACATCTGGTTACATTCAGTTAATTAATGTGATCATTATAACTAATGAAGCTCAGTTACAAACCAGTCATTCCATTTGATTAATTGAATTATTTAAATTGAATTTAAACGATCCCAGGTGGGAGGACACTTACTGGCACCGGGAGGACATGGAACTGAAGGACAGGTGGCACTGGTCCCCATGAGCTGCACAGAGTAGGCTTGATTTTCAAGGAAGCATTTGGAGCAGGAGACATGTGACAAGATTGCTTTGTGCCTTGTCCCTTATCTCAGCCAGGTGACACAGATTTGCCTTCAGAGCTCTACTCTTTGCCCCTTATTCTCAATCCCCAGGACAGACAGCCCTTTGCCAATGTCTCACCTCCCTGTCCAGATACTCTAGCTCCCCCAATTCCAGGATTCACAGCATCTGAACCCTCTCAGTGTCCTAGCCATGATCTACACACGCAGCTCACCCTATTCTGTAGCTCTGTTTCACCCTCTTCCTTCCCACCTAACTCTTCCATGCTAGCTGACTTGGGAAAGTCCCTGCAGGTCTGTGATTCTGCGCTGGGGCATACTGCCAGCATGGGCTTCCCAGCAGCGGAGCCACGGGCCTCATGATGTCTTCCCACCCATAGAAGCAGGTAATAAAGATGAATGGAAACTGGCTGTGGTCTCCAGTGAATGTTTATATTTGGGGGCCAAGGAATCACAAAGGACGCAACTGTGAGACCCACCTTCTGGGTTGGTTGGGTGTAGCACTCTGTCGAAGCTTTGTTTCTGGGATCCCATACCTAATCCCAAACCTTGAATCTCAGACCAGCTTTAGAGGAATATAAAATGGAAGGTCTGGACCCTTGGCTTACAACTGGATGAGTCCCAAGGTCCTTTAGAGTCCTGTTTTAGCAGCATCAAGGTGTTCTTCATTCCAATTGCCCTGACTCCTTCATGGATTCCCACTGGGATATGGGCCTCGGGGAATGTCCTTTGTGCCTGAAGGCTCACCCCAGGCTCTGTTCCTGGAGAACCCAGTTGAAGATAACCTTCGAGCCTGGGTACCACGGTGGGTCAGAAGAGCCAGAAAACTGGATGTCTAGGCTTGGCTGCTTACTGGAAGACAAGGCAAACCCCGTATGAGAGGTGGTTTAAAGAAAAAACTCTTATTCTGTTTCGGGAGTGGGAGGACTCAGTGGCTTGTCACAAAGTGGGAGTTGTACAGGGCGATTGCCTAGATCCCTGCTGTTGGGCTACACTGCCTTTCCTTGAGTGTTTGATTCCTGAGTCCACACATCCCAGGCAAGACCAAGCCCATGGCAGGATGAGGGAGGTAGGAATCAGTGCCCCCTTCTCCTAGAAGTGGGACAGACCACAAGACTCACAGCCCCTCGGTTATCTTTTAGTCAAGTGGTTAAGGAAGGCTAGGAAGTATAGTCTTTCTATTTGTAGCCATTTGCTGGCTATACACCCAGGGCTCTGTGGCCACAAGAGAGGGGGCAGAACTAAGAGATACATTTCCATATCTCCCATAGGGAAGATACAAGAATGTTACTTTGAAGCAGGAAGAATTTATTTTTTTATTTTTTATTGCCACAGAGAGAGTTTAAAGAAACATGCTGAGGACATTGTGGGTGGTCATGTAGGAAGTGTCTCCCAGGGGACATTCTGGGAGGTATCTGGTGTCTCATGTCCCAGTCAAGGTACTGGAGGAGGAAGGCACAAGGCATGACCAGGGAGGAGTTCCTGGGCAAAGAGACCTTCACTTTGAAACCCAGTCATGTGAGTTTGGATCCTCAACACCCACGTAAGAAGCCAGGCATGGCGGCATGTGCCTGCAGCCCCATGCTGACAAAGGTAAAACTTGGAGGATTCCTGGAGTCCCCAGGTCAGCCAGTCTAGCCAATTGACAGGGGACGTTTAACACGTAGTGGAGTGTGAGGGGAGGGGAGAGCCCAGAAAAGGAGCAGGAGTGAAGGCTTCAAGGACCAAGTCAGCCTGAGGATGCGGTGTGGCTGACACAGTACCCTGGAGGACATTGGCAGTTAGAGAGCCTACCAACCTTCCTTCTGTGTGGTTGTGTGTGGCTGTGTGTGGATTTGTGTGGCTGTGTGTGAATGTGTGTGAATGTGTGTGGCTGTGTGTGGATGTGGCTCTGTGTGGATGCAGACCAGAGAGGCTGGAGGCCAACACTGAGTGTCTCCCTCTATCACTCTTCGTCTTATTTTTTGAGGCATTAGAGCTCATCAAACCACCTCTCATATGGAGTTTGCTTTATGAGAAAACTGGAACTCACCAATTGGCTAGACTGGCTGACCAGCAAATTCCAGGGATCTTCCAGTTTCGCCTTGTTAGTACCGGGGCTGCAGGCACATGCCACCATGCCTGGCTTCTCACATGGGTGTTGAGGATCCCAATTTAATAAACATTTAATCAACCAAGCCATCTTTTTAGCTCCCCAGTAGCCTTCTGAGAACCAAGGAGGCCCAGTGAACATGCATCAGCTTCCCTATTGGTCAGCTTCTATTTGAACCACAAGTGCTGTCCGGTGAGGGCAGCCTCAGCCTCCATTCACTCTTCTGGGGTTGACAGAACCAGTCACATGAGGCTTGAAGCCATGTGTTCTCACCTCACAGAAGTCTGAAGCATTCTAGTCACCAATTATTGCCTTAGGTGGCTCCTCCTCACCCCATCACCATACCTGTGTTGGATGTCCACAGCCCCCAGGCTGCCTAGCACAGGCAGCCTGTTGGCGTTTCAGAGTCCGTATGATTCTGAGATGAACATGTTTCGGAAAAGATGGGTGTGAGTGGCATCACATCTGCCTGTCAGGGCTACAGTGTGTGAAAGCGCATGGCTTCAGGGCCTGGTTGAGCCAATTTTGCCACCCTCCTGTAGGGTCAGAGAAGTTTGTGCCCTGTGGAAAAAGTGGGTTTTAAAAAGGAACTGTAGAATATACTAAGGAACTTGGAAAGAAAACTTTTATGTGTAATAATTTACATACAAACAATGTACACACAAATTTTTGTTATGAAAGTCATAGTGAACAGCAGAGAAAGGCATAGCATGAGCCTTCTAGGGCCCATCAGCTCCTACTCCATCACACCCTGTCCTGCCTCCATCACACCCTGTCCTTGCTCCATCACACCCTGTCCTGGCTCCATCATACCCCATCCTGGCTCCATCACACCCCATCCTGGCTCCATCACACCCCATCCTGGCTCCATCACACCCCATCCTGGCTCCATCACACCCCATCCTGGCTCCATCACACCCCATCCTGGCTCCATCACACCACACCCTGGCTCCATCACACCACACCCTGGCTCCATCACACCCTGCCCTGGCTCCATCACACCCTGTCCTGCCTCCATCACACCCTGCCCTGGCTCCATCACACCCTGTCCTGCCTCCATCACACCCTGTCCTGGCTCCATCACACCCTGTCCTGCCTCCATCACACCCTGTCCTGGCTCCATCACACCCTGTCCTGGCTCCATCACACCCCACCCTGGCTCCATCACACCCTGCCCTGACTCCATTACACTCTGCCCTGGCTCCATCACACCCCACCCTGGTTCCTTTGCCTTTTCTCACTTCCCCTCAAATCATCTGGTCATCCATGCAACTCAGCTCAGACATGGATAATTTAATTTTTAAATATCCCAGTGTATTTTTGGAAGATTAGGGTTTTTAAAATGACAATAGCATTAGTTAGTATTCATACATGTAACAACAGTCCCTCACTATTGGCAAATACCTAGTTTCTGTTCAAATTCTAATTGTCTCATAAACGTCAAAATTAGTAAAAGAAGTGAAACAGGGCCCCCTAATGTGGCTCACAGTGCAGCTGGCTGGTGCATCTGTTCAGCATTTTTTCAGACATGTCTCCAAGTGTTCTCCCTTAGAATTTATCTGTTGAAGAAACTAGGTTATTAGGTACCCACACCCTGTGTTTGCTGGAAATTGTTAGCAGGATCTACAGAGTGACCAGATTCAGAGCCAGGTGTAGTGTCACATGCCTGCAATTGCAGTGCTTGGGAGACAGATGCAGGAAAATCACAAGTTCAAGGTCACTCTCAGCTATATAGGCAGTTTGAGGCCAGTCTGGGATATATGAGACTGCTTTTAAAAAACAAAACAAACTAAGATTTTTAACCATATGTGGGTTGTACTTTGTAACATATAATAATAAAATATAGTAGTAACATAATAATAACATATAAAATGTTACAAGGTAACATTTTAACATTAAATAATAATATTTAAAATGTAACAAAGTAACTTTTTGAGACAAGGTTTCTCCATGTAACCCTGGCTGTCCTGGAACTCACCCTGAATTCTAGGTTGGTCTTGAATTGATCTGCCTCTGCCTCCCAAGTGCTAGGATTAAAGGAGTGTGCCACTACCACCGAACACAAAGCCAACACAAAGTGATTGAGCAAATCATTAATAGCTGTTTCATTAAACATGTCAGTATTTGGCACATTGTGCATACATCAGTGGGTGTGGTATTTAACTGGATGCATGCATGCAGTGTACAATGGGAACATTTCTGTCTCCCCACCTGGCATTTCTGTGTGTGAGAGCTCCCAAGTTCTCCGCTAGTCGTGCTTGCGTCAGAGCATATGACACTTCTTCCAACAGTGTTTTGATGTTCATTATCCGTTCCATATCCCCTTACTCCATCTGCAGAGCCTCCAGGGATCTGGTTTTTATTCTCTACTATGTGGTCAACTCCTTAGCTTCCTTATGCAAATGAAGGAGAATGTGCTGTTTGTCTTTCTATGTCTGGGTTATTTAGTAAACTAATAACACCCAGCTCTATCCATGTTGCTGGCTGCATTGGACAGAATTTCATCTCTTCAGTGGTTGATATTCCACTGGGTCCACAGACCACATCATTTAGTTATTTATTTACTAAAGATTTATTTAACTGAGTATGCTGTCACTGTCTTTAGAAGTGGGCATCAGATCCCATTACAGATGGTTGTAAGACACCATATGGTTGCTGAGAATTGAACTCAGGATCTCTGGAAGAGCAGCCAGTGCTCTTAACCACTGAGTCATCTCTCCAGCCCCATATTATTATTATTTTTAAAAGATTTATTTATTTATTTATTTTATTTTATTTTATTTTATTTTATTTTATTTATGTGAGTACATTGTAGTTGTCTTCAGAAACACCAGAAGAGGGCATCAGGTCTCATTACAGATGGTTGTAGTCACTATGTGGCTTCTGGGAATTGAACTCAGGACCTCTGGAAGAGCAGTCAGTGCTCTTAACTGCTGAGCCATCTCTCCAGTCTCTCCGCCCACCCCCACCTCCCACCCCCGCAGTTTAAAAATAAGTTATAAGTTTTTGAAGATTTATTTTTTTAAAATCTCTGTGCATACACATACAGGAGTATAGATGCCCACAGGAGCTAGAAGAAGACATTGGAAGTAGAGTTACAGGCAGAAGTGAGTTGCCTGATACAGATGCTGAAAACTGGACGGAGTCCCCTGCAAGAGCAATGTATGCTCTAGCCTGCTGAGCCATCTCTCTAGCCCCCTTCCTCAGACCACACCTTTTAAATTATTCACCCATCAGTGGATATTTCAGAAGATTTCATCCCCTTGCAGTGGTCTTTAAGGATCAGTTTTTTTTTTTTTATTCCTGTGGTAATTGTTGACTCATTTTTCATCTCTGATTTTATTGATATGACTACTTCCTCCTCTTCCTTCTCTTATGAGCCTGGCTAGATGTGGATGATGCTGCGATCGGGATGGGCAAGCTGGTACTTTCTGCCTGGTGTGACCTATCTCCTTTGGCCCCGTAGTCAGCAGTGGGCTTCTGGGCCATGTGGTAGTTGTCTTTTCAGGTTTTGGAAAGTCTCTGTATTGTTTTCCACACTGGCCGCATTAACTGTCTGTCTCCTGTGGGCATCCTTGCCAGCATTTATTGTTGGCTTTTGTTTCTTCAGTAAGACCTGTTTCACTGGGGTGAGATGTCTCACTGTAACTTCAAATAATTTACATTTCCCTGGTGGTCAGCCAGGCTGAACATTTTTTTTTTCTTTTTTTGTAGTTGTTGACTACTTACTTTTCATCTTCATCTGAGAACTGTCTACTCTCCATTCAGAAAGAAATAGATTAAGGTGGAGGTTTTTTGGCTATTAATTTCTTTTCCAGATGAATAGTTTGAAGATGTTCTCTGTCAGTCTGTAGGCTCTCTCTTCACTCTGCGGATGGTTTCCTTTGCCATTCACAGCTTCGTAGTATGACACAATCCCATCTGTCTATTTTTGCTGTTGTTGACTGTGCATTTAAGGTTTTCTCCAAAACACGGTCTTTGCCAGTGTCTCGGAGTGTTCCTGCTATGGTTTCATCTGGCTTCCTCCTGGCTTCTTCTGCTTCAGTTCTCACTTGGTTTAGACCCATGACCTCTTCTGAGCTGAGGTCTGTGTGCAGCAACAGGACTCCGGTTTCACACTCCCTGGCTGGCTCTTCTATTCCACTTTCCCAGCTCTGTGTATGGAGGAGACTATTCTTTGGCCACTGTGTATCCATGATTCTTTGCTGAAAATCAGTTGACTGTAAATTCATGAATGGATTTCTGGGTTTTAATTTCCATTGGTCTGTATATCACCCTCCACCCCTGCCCAAGGCCAGCATTGTGCTGTTTTGCTTTTTACAGCTTTGTGTTATAGCTTTGGGTTGGTTGTGTCTGTATAAATGGTGAGCCCTTTGTTTAGGTCTTAAAATCCATAGGTCTATAGCTGCTTGCAGTGGTCTTTAAGGATCAGTTTTTATATTCCTGTGGTATTTGTTGACTCATTTTTCATCTCTGATTTTATTGGTATGTTTATTTCCTCCTCCTTCTGCTCTTGTGACCCTGTCTAATGATTATTCAATTTTATTCATCCTTTAGAAAAACTCACCATTGATTTTTGTATTTATTTTAGTCTCTATTTTATTTATTACTGCTTTGATATCTTTTTTTTCCTACTAAATTTGGATTTGATTTTTCTTTTTCTTTTTCCTTGAGTCAGGGTCCCTTTCTGCAGCTCAGACTGGCTTTGGGATTTGCTCTGTAGATGAAGCTGGTCTTCAATTCACAGCAGTCCTCCTGCCTCAGTGTTCCAAACTGTTCCTTCTCTCTCTTTAACTTTAATTTTTAAGTGGCACCTCTGTTACTCTCTCTCTCTCTCTGTGTGTGTGTGTGTGTGTGTATGTGTGTATGTGTGTGTGTGTGTGTGTGTGTGAGAGAGAGAGAAAGAGAGAGAGAGAGAGAGACAGACAGACTGTGAGTGTACATGCCCCACAGTGTGCATGTGTTTTCTCTTTTCTACTATGGCTTCTGGGAATTAAACTCAGGTCACCAAGCTTGCATGGTGAGTGCTTTTACCTGCTAATCCATATTATTAGCCCTGTAACTTGTTTTGTAGCTCAGAGCTTACATGATCTGTTTTGGAGAATAGTCCATGTGCTAGTAAAAAAAAAAAAAAAAAAGAAAGAAAGTGAGTCCCGGCCATTAGATGACCCACTCTGCCTGTATGCTGGGGTCACTTGGTCTACAGTATGGTTTAAATCTGATGGAAATGGGGTATGAAAGTCTGCAGCTACTAACCATATTGGCATCCAGTGTTGCCTTTACTGTGGTATTTGTCTTATGTGTTGTTGCTGTAGCTTGATGCAAACATGTTTGTAATTCATTCTCTCCTGTTGAGCTGATCCATTTTTCTTTATATAGCTGCCCTTTTGTCTTAGGTACTTTTCTATTGGTGTGATAAGATACTATAACCAAGGCAACTTATAAAAGATGAGTTTATCTGAGGCTCACAGATTCAGAGGGTGAGTCCATGTTCATCATGGCAGAAGCATGACAGCAGGCAGGCAGGCAGCAGGCAAGCAGGCAGGCTGGCAGCAGGCAGGCAGGCAGCAGGCAGGCAGCAGGTAGGCAGCAGGCAGGCAGGCAGGCAGCAGGCAGGCAGGCAGGCAGGCAGGCAGGCAGGCAGGCAGGCAGCAGGCAGGCAGGCAGGCAGGCAGGCAGGCAGGCAGGCAGCAGGCAGGCAGGCAGCAGGCAGGCAGGCAGCAGGCAGCAGGCAGCAGGCAGCAGTCAGCAGGCAGGCAGGCAGGCAGGCAGGCAGCAGGCAGGCAGGCAGGCAGGCAGTAGACAGGCAGCAAGCAGGCAGGCAGGCAGCAGGCAGACAGGCAGCAGACAGGCAGCAAGCAGGCAGGCAGGCAGGCAGTAGGCAGGCAGGGAACTGGAACAGCAGCTGAGAGCTTGCATCTTGAGAAACAAGCCTGAGGCAGAGAGACCTAACTGGGAAAGATGTGGGCTTTTGAAACCTCAGGGCTTATCTCCAACAAGGCCATACCTCCTAGTCCTTCTGAAATAGCTCCACCAACTGGGGATCAATTATTCTAACATAGGAGCCTATGGAAACCATTCTTGCTCAAATCACCACATCTTCCTTGTCTCCTGTTAAATTTTTAAAAATATTTTTTGGGGGGCTGGAGAGATAGCTCAGTGGTTAAGAACACTGACTGCTCTCCTGAAGGTCCTGAGTTCAAATCCCAGCAACCACATGGTGAGTCACAATCATCCATAATGAGATTTCACGCCCTCTTCTGGTGTGTCTGAAGACAGCCACAGTGTACTTATAAATAAATAAATCTTAAAAAATATTTTTTATTTACTTATTTATTTATTTTTGTGTATGAATGTTTTGCCTACACATACGTATGTGCACCATATGCTCATCTGGTGCCTAAGGGGGTGAGAGAGGGGGTCAGATCCCATGAAACTGGAGTTGCAAAAGTTTGGGAGCCACCACGTGGGTTCTGGGTCCTCTGCAAGTGCGGAGCCATCTCTCCAGGACTCTCTTTCAGTTTCTGTCTTAAGATTTCCTTTAGGTGGTGTACACACAGCTGCCCTTGTGCTTTCTGTTTGCATGGAGCATCCTTTCCAACACGTCACAGTCAGCTTCTGTGCCTACTAGTAGCATGAATGTCTAGAGTATATAGTTGGATCTCTTTTTTTTTTTTTTTTAAATCTTAAATTCATTCAATCTCTCTCTCTCTCTGCCCTTCCCCCATCAGTTTCTATTAGTGACCCTCCTTGTCTTTGTCTCTGAAGTATCTCGGACCAGTGCCACTCTGTATTTGGGGAGTGGGGGGATTTAAGCTACTTGTATTCAAGGTTTTATTAATAAGTTTCATTCTACTCCTGACATTTTTGAGTCCCTTTTGTTTGTTAGAATAGAAATAGAAAACCTGCTTAATGAGATTATATCTGAAAATCTTCCTCACTCTTGGGGAAGATGCACACATTCAGGCACAGGAAACTCACAAAATCCTGATTGGCTTGACCAGAAGAGTCCTCCTCAAACTGGACTTGGTGCTCAAGTGCTTGGTGTGCACAAGGCCCTGGGTTGAGCCTCCAGCCCCCACTCCCATCAAACACTCTGCCTTTGTCACAAAATTCAAAGTCCCAAACAGCAAGCCATATGCAAGGGACTAGACTAGATGATAAAAGATTTCTTATCTTATGTTGTTGCTGTTTATATTTATGTATTCAGTGTGTGTGTGTGTGTGTGTGTGTGAGAGAGAGAGAGAGAGAGAGAGAGAGAGAGAGAGAGAGAGAGAGAGAGAGAGAGAGTATGCATGCTGTTGTGCACATGTGGAGGACAAAGGAGTTGGGTCTCTTCACTACATTGGTCCTGGGGTTTAAACTCAAGGCATCAGGCCTACTGACAAGTGCCTTTATCCTGGTAGGAGCCTTTACCCACTGAGCTACTTCAATGGTCCCTGATTCCCCATCTTTTATGTGTTCTGTTGGTCTTCTAATGTTAAGTCTACTTGATTTTCTTCTTCATCTGCATCTATTGTGCCAATGAATTTTATTATTTTGCCTGCACTGCTTTAGGTATTATTGTCCTTTGACTCCACAACTCCCTTAAGTGGGTTTCATGTGCATGTGGGCATGTTCATGTGCGTGTGTGTGTGTTCCAGTGTAGTCGTAATGAACTCTTTCATCTTTTACTTTTCTAAGAAAATCTTTCTCTCTTGTCACCTCTGAAGAGCAGCTGTGCAGGGTACAGAATACTCTATAGACAGTCTTTTCTTTCAAAAATTTGAACATGTTATCCAATTCCCTCTCAGTCTGTACAGTTTCTACTTAAAAATCCGCTGTTAGTATAACAAAATTTCTTAAGTGTGACTTGCAACTTCCTGCATCTGTGTGCATGCACATGTGTTTGCAAGTGTGGCCAGAGCGACATGTGTACGAGCCTGTGGTACATTTTCTTGATTGATGATTGATGTGGGAGGGCTCACTGCCAGCAGTGCTGTCCCTGAGCTGGTGGTCCTGAGTGTATAAGAAAGCAGGCTGAGAAACCGTGAGAAACAAGGACTCTTACATGGCCTCTGCATCAGCTCCTGCCTCCGGGTTCCTGTTCTGAGTTCCCTGAACGATGGACTGGGGCGTGGAAGTGTAAGCTGAGCGAACTCTTCCTTCCCCAAGTCGCATTTGGTCATTATGTTCATCACAGCATGGAAAGGAAACTAAGACATTGTGGCTAGTCTGGACCAGGCTGGCCTTAGACTTGCAGCAACTCACTGGCTCTGCCTCCTGGGTGCCATGGTTACAGGCAGGCAGCACCTCATCTTGCTTTGAATTTCCTTATTAGTCCTGACTTTTGGCATTTGGACTATACTGTACTACAAAGAGGAGGGGGTTGGGACAAGTTTTATTTGGAATCTTTTGAGCCTGCTGGTCTTGGATGTTTACGCCTTTCTGAAAGGCTGGGGAAACTTTTAGCTTTTAGTTCTCAAGATGGTTTCCCAGTGCTTTCCTCTTCTTCTGTAACACCCAGAAAGTGAATATCTGTTTATTTAGTGGTGTTCTGCAAGCCTAGGCTTTCTCCATTCTTTTTTACTTTGTGTGTGTGTGGGGGGGGGGGGTCTGAGTTATTTCAAAATTCCTCTCTTCAAGTTAAGTAATTGGGTTTTTTTTTTAATGTCACTGAATTCTTCAGTTCTAACTTTTTGTTTGAATTTTACAATACTTGTCCTGCTCTTGAGATTTTTGTTTTCTTTTTTTGTTTTGTTTGTTTGTCGTCGTCCCCCCCCCCAATCCAAATCATCAGTTGCTTTCTTCACTTTCTTGAGTTCTCCATCTGAGCAGTTTTCTGTCTGTGCAGTTCTCTGACTGTACAGGTCTCTGTCTGTGCAGCTCTCCGACAGTTCTCTCTGTCTGCGCAGTTCTCCGTCTGTACAGTTCCCTGTGCTCGCTTGAATTTCTCCAGATTTCCTAAGGGCATTATTTTGAACTCATCTTTAAGCATTTCTTAGGTTTCCTTTTCTCTGTTCCTGGGAATGACTCTGTTCATTTGCTGTTGCTTACTTAATCTGTCCCTCTGGGGGACTGTGGCTGTCTGTGCCTCTCGTATGGCAGTCACCTTGTCTGGTTTTGCAGAGTGGCTCAGTACTGTGGGTGACTCCCAGGTTGATGTTAGACGTGGCACTTGACTTTGGCTTGGAATAGGGTGTAAAGTTAGAGTTTGTTTGTTTATTGCTTTTTTTTCCCCTCTGTGTATCCCTGTCTGTTCTGAAACTCACTCTGTAGACCAGGCTGACGTCATAGAAATCCACCTGCACACACATACAGTAGAGGAATTCCAGGTCTGTGTTCATTCATGATGATGCCTCTAACCCTCAAGAGACTGGAGGGCCCAGGGAGTTTAGAGGTCAGGTGGGGTGGGGGGTAGGGACATCCATGTGGAGATGGGGTGGGGTGGGGAGGAGGTGTGGAATGTGAAGCAGGCGGAAGGTGGATGGGGAGGGGCAGGGAATGGAATATGAAGTGTAAAAAATGAATTACAAATAAATTAAAAAAATAATGAAAGAAAGAAATCCACCTGCCTCTGCCTCCTGAGTGCTGGGATTAAAGGTGTAAGCTGTTCCTGCCAGTCTGAAGGTCAGAGTTTCTGTGAGTTCTTTAGCTGTGAGCATCTCATTGGCTTAGATTGCAAGTGTCTATAGAGGTGGCAGTGTGACCAGGCAAGGAATTTGGGCTGACAGGGCTACATGACCTTAGGACTTAGTGGGGCAAGCACCCATCACAGGACTTCAAGTGGCAGGCAGCCCACTCTGTCAGTGGGGAACGTATCCTCAGGCCCTGTACTGCCTGTAGAGACAGCCATCAGGGTGGTGACAGCACCGGGAGCATGGAGGCAGCTGGTGCTCCGCAGAACTGGGCAAGCTCCTTTCTAAGAGCTTACTCTGCCGGGCAGTGGTGGTGCACACCTCTAATCCCAGCACTTGGGAGGCAGAGGCAGGCGGATTTCTGAGTTCGAGGCCAGCCTGGTCTACAGAGTGAGTTCCAGGACAATCAAGGCTATACAGAGAAACCCTGTCTCGAAAAACAAAAAACAAAAACAAACAAAAAAACCCCAAAATCTAAGAGCTTACTCTCCATGAGAACTGGGCTTCATTATGATGCTTTCATACACAGGTATCCTTTCTTCCCCATCTCCCCTCCTCACTCTGACCGGTTCTCTCCCCATTCTGCTCTCATGTCGCATATACTTCCATGTATGGCAAAAATATACAGTAATAGTTTTTCTGCATCTGACTTATTTCATGTGACACGATGGCCCCCAGTTCCATCTATTGTCCTATGAATGGCCTAGTCACATTTTTCTTTACCCCCTAAAGACCTCCCACATTTCTATGCATCACATTTTCTTCTTCTTCTTTTTTTTTCTTTTCTTTTCTTTCTTTTTTTTTTTTTTTTTTTTTTTTTTGGTTTTTTGAGACAGGGTTTCTCTGTGTAGCCCTGGCTGTCCTGGAACTCACTCTGTATTCCAGGCTGGCCTCGAACTCAGAAATCTGCCTGCCTCTGCCTCCCAAGGGCTGGGATTAAAGGCGTGCGACACCACACCCGGTTCGCATCATGTTTCTTTACCCACTCATGAGTAGGTGAGCATCCAGGCTGTGTGTCTGGAGCAGTGTCTGTGCTATGCTGACTGAGATTCCTTTAGTATATACCCAGGCGCTCTGGAGCTGGGGCTATAGCATATCTACATTGATTTCCACAGTGGTAGCCCCTACCAGTTTACGCTCCCATAAGCAGTGAACTAGAACTTCTTTCCCCACACCCTGAACAACATTTATCACGGACTTACCAACCAGTTGCATCTACTCTTTTGAGCATTGCCAATGGACAGTTTTCCCATTCATTAGTTAGGTGGGTTGGGGTTATTTGCTTTTTGGAGCACTTTGTAAATTCTAGACATTAGCCTCCGTTGGATCTAGACCTTTTCTGAGTCTGTAGAGTCTGTAGTTGTGTCTCCTACAAGCTCTACTGTAGGTGGAGCCTCTAGTAGGGGGAACGGTGATCTCAAAGCCTGGAGCATGGGGACATGTCTGGAGGCCCCTCAGGAGTGAGCTCCACTGTTGTGGAGCAATGGTAGTGGCAGCGATGTGTAGCATGAGGGACGTGTCCCCGGCATCTGCCATGGTGAGTGTTACTGGAGACAGCAGCTTTCAGCAGCAAGCAGTGGAGCTGAGGATCTGGACTAACAGAGGTGTGTCTTTAGGCCGCACAGAGGCCAGAACTCATGGGAGTTCTAGGGGACATGTGTGGTGGTGACCAGAGCCCTGGCTCCAACACTGGGCAAGTGTTTTAGCCAAGTGTCAAGAGGTGCATCTTCATTGTCCGCTGTTACCAGGGCTCTGTTGTGCATGGGTGCTGGGATGTCAGGGCACAGGCTGGCCTTGATCTGTGAGTGTGAAGAATGTTGGACTTTTCTTCTTAATCCCTAGAACTTTTTGGGTCTTGGTGCTCAGAATCTGGTCTCATTAACTCATTACTAATTTGCAAATAAATCTAAAATAAATTAGTAGATATGCAGCGATGGTTCTGACCCTATCATTCTCTTTATGGTTGAACTAGTTCTATAGGGAACAGCCACCCCTCAATCAGATTTGCACTCCTTGGCTGCCCAATGGTGTTGTGGTTGGTAAAGGGAAGGGAGAATCCCTGCTTCCCTGGCCCATCCAACAGCTCTTTAAATAAACCCGCTCTCCCCATGGCCCAACAAGATTAAGACACAACTGAACTCACGAAGGCAAATATACTTTCTGTGTTTTAACTGGTTGCAATAATTTCTGTTACTGAGGTTTGAATTGTCCTATCTTCAACCAATCCTGAGCCCCTGGCTTTGGCTCTGGTGTTCTTTGAGAGGCACCTGCTATCTGGTTTGGAAAAGTGTTTCAGGTTTTCTAGAATCCTTCCTATTCAGGCTGGACTCAGCCATACCTCTGTGGAACCCAGGGCCTTAGTACTGGGAATTGTGCTTTCACAGTCTGGGCCTTAGCAGCACAGAAAGCTACCACACAGATCATGACTTTCATAACATTAGGTCAACTTTGGATCTGCATTCAGTACCGCTGTTTTTCTATTTAACCTCAGGGATCTTAGAGGCACTGAACAACAGTCTGAAAACTGTCCTCTTGAGCCCACAGTACACAAATAAAATTTGGGGATATGATGGAAAACGCTGCATGATTTTTCCTGTTTCTTTTCATTACTGTATTAATTAGTTAAGTCAGTTGGTTCTGGAGGGGCAGTGAGTGTGCACTTGTGTGTGGAGGTCAGAGGATACCTTCCGTGAGTTGTTTTCTCCTTCCTTGTCATCAAGCTTGGCAGAAAGCTTTATGCAGTAAGCCATCTTGCTGGACATCTGAACTTCTTTTCAATGTTAGGGTGTATGACAGCGGAGATGCCAGACTATGGAGCATCGAAATCCCTTGGAAGGGTTCTTTTTTGTGCTGGCAAAACTGGGGTGCACAAACCCATTTGTTTTCAATGTTTACATTTTATAAATATGTATTGTGGAGGTCTGCCCTTTTTTGGCACTTTGCCTGGGTTCTAGCGTCCCCACCTCTTACTTGGTCTCTTTACAGAAGACGCTGCACCCGCACCCCCATACCCTGGGTTTTCTGCTGTGGAATGGGGGTGGAGATGAATCTGATTGGGCCGCTTTTCCTGATTTGTGATGTGGTCTTTCCCTAACTTGGTGGTATCATTGAATTTCTCTTTTTTTTAAGATTTATTTATTATTATATATAAGTACACTGTAGCTGTCTTTAGATACACCAGAAGAAGGCATCAGATCTCATTACAGATGGTTGTGAACCACCATGTGGTTGCTGGGATTTGAACTCAGGACCTTCAGAAGAGCAGTCATTGCTCTTACCCGCTAAGCCATCTCACCAGCCCATCATTGAATGTCTTATTGGTTATCACCTTTCTATGGGATGTTTTGGATCAGTTTCTTCCCTCCTTTTCTCCCTTCCTTCCTTTTTCTGAGACATGGTGTCCTTAGGGTTACTATAGCTGGGATGAAATACCATGACTAAAGCAACTTGGAGAAGATGGTTTATTTTATGTTTCCATATCATTGTTCAGAATCAAAGGAAGTCAGAGCAGGAACCTGGAGGCAGGAACTGATGCAGAGGTCATAGAGGGGTGCTGCTTACTGGACTGCGCTTCATGGCTTGCTTTCTTTTTTTTTTTTTTTTAATTAGGTATTTTCCTCGTTTACATTTTCAATGCTATCCCAAAGGTCCCCCATACCCACCCTTGCTTTCTTATAGAACCCAGTGCTGTAGGATCTTTGACCCCACTGGGAACCCTACACTTTCTTAATTGAGGTTCCCCCCTGGCAGATGACTTTATGTTGACATAAAACTATCCACCACACAAGGTCTCCCTATATAGCTTTGGCTAGCACGGAGCTCTGTATGTGGGTCAGGATGACCTTGAACTCAGAGATCAGCCTGCCTCTGTCTCCTGAGGGCTGACTAAGCTTTTCTTGATGTGAGGTAATTAAATGTCTTTATGATCATAGCAGTGTGGTTGAGAGATTATGTTACCTGCAACTGAACACTTTTGACTAGTAAACTATGAAACAGCGGACAATCCTAGAGTAAATGTAGCTATTTTCCATTGCTACAACATAACATGTGGGTGATACATACAAGAAAGGTTATTTAGCTAACAGCTTTAGAGGTTCAAGAGTATGCCATCTGGCATCGGCCTGGCGAGATGGCTCAGTGATTAAGAGCGCCGACTACTCTTCCGAAGGTCCCGAGTTCAAATCCCAACAACCACATGGTGGCTCACAACCATCCATAAGGAAATCTGATACACTCTTCTGGAGTGTCTGAGGACAGCTACAATGTACTTACATATAATAAATAAATCTTAAAAAAAAAAAAAAGAGTATGGCATCAATACCTGCTTGAGCCTGGTGAGGGTCCCTTAGCTGTCATATGGCAGATGTCTAGAAGCCAGAGTGGGAAGGGTCAACCTGATCCTTTATACCCAGACTCTCACAAATCTACCCAGGTCTCGAGAACTACAGTTTCCTACAGCTCCATCAACAATCAACAGCCTATTTTTTCAAGGTACCATCTCCCAATATAACCACACTGAGGACCAAGCCTCTAATAGATGAATGATATGTGGGTGGATGGGGATAAATACCATCTAAATAATGATGCATGCTTCTGCTTTTAGTGCTCCCACTCAGTGGTCCCACTCACCCTGCCCAGGTTTTATCCTTGTAAGGTCTCAAAACCAAGAAGACCTCCAGAAGGCCTACTCTAAGAACACCCCAGAAAGCTGGAGTGGCAACTCCCTCCTTTGGCACACAATTTTCCCAGTCTCTTCAGCCTTGGCACCAGTCTGTGGCAGAGTAAGGAGGGTCCTTATTCTCCTTTGTAGAACTGCACCCAAGTCCTAGAGATGTACCAGGCAAGGAACAGTTGCTTAATTAATATTTGAGAACTATACATCTTATTTTAGCATTCCTACCCTGCCCTCCCCAAAATAGGTTTAAAACAAAAACAAAAACTTATGCAATGAGATAAAGTTCTCACAAAGTAGATTGCTGACCCCTGCCGCACACCACCCACCACATATCTTCCTGGTTTTAAAGAGTCATATAGGAAATCAAGAAGCTAATTTTAAAAAAATTCTCTAAAATTCTAGTGGAGTTAATCGACCAACAAAAAGATAAGATATGATTGATACAGTCAATGAGATGTTACTTATCTTTAAAAAGAATGGAAATTCTGACCCAAGCCAACCATGCAAACAAATGCAATCAAATTCCACTCATAGAGACCCACGAAGGAATCAGACTCATGGAGACAGAAAGGAGAAGGGTGGAGCTTGGACTGGAGGAGGAGCTTTTGGGAGATGGGTTCAATAAGCCCAGAGTTTCAGTATAAGGAGGGAGCTCTAGAGATGAAGGCAGGGATGGCCACACAGCATTGTGACTACATCCAGGACCACAGCACCACATGTTCACAACAGTTAAGACAAGGGGCCAACTGTCATGTATATTTTATCCTAACTCAGTCTTTATACGCCACACACAGTATGGATATCCAAAAGAGTGTATGAAATGAATATCTATTTAAACCTAACTCCAAGATGAACCCCAGAGGTCCACCTCTTGCCTAAAGAAATAGTGTCCCATTGAAGCCCTGAGTCGACCCTCAACTTTCTTCCCACCTTACCCTCAAAAGTTCCCTCTTTAAACGCCAGATGGGTCATTTCTACTTCCTTTTACATTCTGCAGGCAGAGGATGCTGCCAATATCATGTCCTCTGTGGTTCCTTTACTCCACAAAGATTTTTGAGAGTGTTTTCCCCTTTCTCTCTCTCTCTCTCTTTCTTTTCTTTCTTTCTTTCTTTCTTTCTTTCTTTCTTTCTTTCTTTCTTTCTTTCTTTCTTTCTCTCTTTCTCTCTTTCTCCCTTCCTTCCTTCTTCCTCCTTTCCTTCCTTCCTCCTTCCCTCCCTTCCTCCTTTCTCCCCCCTTCTTGCTGTTTTCTGTTAAACTTATGCATATGCCATATCCTTGTGCTGTCTCATGTATTTTACAGTTAAATATAAATATGTAAAGTGCTAACTATGAAGATTGAGACCTTTGTAAAAACCTGACTGTTTTGATAGCCTCTGGGTAGAGATGCATAACAGTAGAGACAGAAGCCACTGTGCGCAGGTTGACAAGTTGGATGGTAACACAGCCGAATGTGCTCCTGGATAAAATGTGTCTTAAGTAGAGCAGAGAGCGCTACATAAAAACTAGAAAGAAAGCAAGGGAAAACACAAATCAGACTGATGGAAATCTCCCCCATCTCCTCTCCAATGTGTGCTGGCTCATTGAAGAAGGCGCATAAACAAGTCATTCTTTCACCAAGGAATCCCACTTTTAGGAAACAACCAGAGTTGTGCACTAAAATTCATATACAAGACACCCTTCACAGTCACGTCTGTAATCAGGAAAAAAATGGAAGTGACCTAAATGTTAAGCAGCAGGGGACAGCTCCAAGCATCAAAGTGCCTGAATTGTTCTCCAGAGACTGGTCTGGGGACGGGTTGGAATTTAGTTTCATATGAAAAAAAAAAAAAAAAAAAAAGCAGACAGTGCTCTGGTAGATTGCGTGCTGGAGGGCAGCATGGTGCAGCTGCTTTGACAAGCATTCTGATGGTCTCTTGGCTAGGCACATATGCATATATCGCACAACCAGAAAACGTAATCGCAGCCCTTAACCCAGTAGAAATAAAAGCGTGGGGCCGTGTGAACTCGGGGCTAAATGTTGCCTGTGGGTTTTATTTACATAAGCAAACAGGAAACAGCCGAAGCACCAGCAGCTGCTGAGTGAGTGGTGAGCACACTGGTATGCTGTGCTGTGGAAATAGCACTCAGCACTGAAAAGGAGGGGCCTCCGCACCTGTCTCCCAAGGGGTGCGATGAAGCTCTTCGCAGAGAACTGTGGTCCTGCTATGAAATCCCTCACACATGACATTTTTGAAAAAGGCAAACCATACAGGACACAAGTCAAGTTTGCCAGTGGGTAGGGATCACGTGCAAATGGTCAGAAGGTGCCTTCAGGGTGCAGGAAGTGCTCTATGTCATGACTGGGGTGATGTTCCCACAGCTTCAACTGTCCATTCAAATCCCTGTGGGGTCTTCTTGATAGGGGTACAGCTAGAGCACTCACCTCATGTGCAAGAGTCCTTGGGTTCAATCCCTATCACTACCAAAAAACAACCAAACCAAACCAAAAACCCAGCTAAGCTATGTTTTAAACAGTTTTAAAGTCAGTTATAAAGTGACACGGTTAGTGGGGCTCCAATTGTATGTGTGTGTTCCAGCGGGTATGCTCAGAAACTTTGTAATAACAAAGCCCACAGTTTTGATGATTGTTGGACCAGTCTTACCCTGTTGTAACTGACTGTCTGAGGCCTTACCCACATGTTGACCCTCACTTCCCTCTTGTGACTCAAAGGGTTTCCACAGTGACCCTTCGAGATAGTGGAGGGAGGCAGTGTCTGACCCCTCAACTGTCCTAGCCTGGAGTGTTTACTGAATTAAGTCACATGACCATGCCTCTCCAGCAGGAAGGCTGGGAGGTGCAGGAGAGATAGACAAACAGCTAACGCCATCTCTCCCTTCTTTCACTCCCTTCTCACTAATGCTGGCTCTCCCATTTCCTCAAAATCGCTTGTTTTGCTTACATATGACCTAGCTCTCTCTCTCTCTCTCTCTCTCTCTCTCTCTCTCTCTCTCTCTTTCTCTCTCTTCAAACCTGTTTCTGCCAGCCTTTTGCGACAGCCTCACCTGTGGGCTCCCTGCCCACAGCCTTCTGGCCTAATAGGCCTCTGTCCTTTCTAGGTAGCCCAGTAATACAATGGGTTGGGACCAGAGAGGCACTGGAATCACTTCCAATAGAACCTGTCTAGATACTCCAAATCCTGAGCCATTTGGGACGCCCTCTCCAGGCACAATCTGGCCACCCCATGAATCTCCCAGAGGCCTGCTGTGCTGCTTTGGGGAGGAAGCCACCTACTGGCGGTGTCTCCCAGAACCTCTGTGTGGGTTCAAGGAGAGATTCTTTCTTTCCATTTTGTTTTTCCATCTTTCCCTATGGAGAGAAAGATTTCCTACTTTCCCCAGCTGGTATCTTGTTTCTTAGAAGGGTGATGGTCTAATTTAATCCCACTTTAAGTTTCAAGTCATCATAAGCCAGGGCATGGGATCTACACTTCCGGTAGAACCTGAGGCCTCCTCTCCTCCAGGGTTGCTGTTTGCAGTAAATGCATCACACACACACATACACACACACACACACACACACACACACACACACACACACACACACACACACACACACACACACCCAGCATCCCGCCCCCTGCTTTGATTTCTCTGCCTTCTCAGTAAAGCCAAAGGCGGTCTGTGTGGAGCAGCAGGTGGGAGGCCACGCCCTTAATCCAACCTTTAGCTTGAGATACTGCCGCCCACTGGCAGAGTTTGCAGGGTTTAAGGTTCCAAGTGCTTGAACTGCTGAACTCTCTGTCCCTGGAAGGAAACTCGACGCTGCAGGGGTGCTCCCTGTTCCCACCCTCGTCTTTGTCCTAGATTTCTGACCTTCCTGATCCCTTTTGATTCCTTTTAAATGTCTTCCTTACAAGACTTGCTGAATGCAGCTAAGAGCTATAAGCACGAGTTCACCTAGTCCTCTCTGCCTCTGGGGCTAGGAACTCAAGGACTGAGTTGCCTTCTAGGTGACCACATGGCTGTGGGGTGGGCTTCGGCCATGCTTGGTCACTGTCCTGGCCAGCTCCACCACAGCCAGGCTGAGGTGTGACTGTGGGAATCCCGATGGCAGCGTTTCTCTGCTTAGCTCACTCTTGGCTTTGCTGGCTTGTGCTGTGTTGTCTTTTGCAGTGCTTGGTTGGTTCCCAGAGCCTTGCCACTGAAGGCCACTGAGCCACACCCCCTGAGGCCCTATCTAAGCAACACTAGAACAGGCTGCATTGACAAAGTCACCTTTGACTCATGTTGGAGAAGTTTGCTCTGTCCCTGCACAGTCCCCTGCAGCTGGGTGGGAATCTAGGACTGAGGATCTGGCTTCCTTCTCCTCTGGCTCACCAACCCCTTCCACCCTTGGGGTAGGAATACAGCTGCCTTACTGAGCAGCTGGACAGGCAAGGCAGAAGCCACCCTCCTGTAGTATGGAAAAGTTGGTGGCTCTTCCTTCCTCTCTCTGGGGCCAAGGTGATACTTTGCGCATTAAGCATCTAGTGCAAGAGGCTAGGAGCCATTAGAAGGTGCCTTTGGCCTGAGCATCTCTACAATATGTCACACATGAGCTATGTGTGTGTGTGTGTGTGTGTACATGGATGTGTGTGCCTGAGTGTAGATATGTACATCAGAAGTGTGCAGGTGCCTATGAAAGCAGAAGGTAGGATCTCCTATAACAGTAGTTATAGGTGGCTGTGGGTGCTGGGAACAAAACTCTAGCAGGAGCAGCAAGCATTCTTAACTTCTGAGCGACCTCTCCAGCCCCCTAATAGTGTTTTTGATGGTGTAACCCAAAGCGCTGGCAGAGTGTGTTAATCAGCCCCGGTCCTAGCTTCATACTTCTCTTCATATTCCAGATGGCTTTGCCCCCAATTAAAACAACTTACTAACTTGCAGAATGGGGATGTGTGGTTGTTGGAGTAGGTGTGGCCTTGTTGGAGGAAGCGTGTCATTGTGAGTGTGGGATTTAAGACCCTCATCCCAGCTGCCTGGAAGCCAGTTTCCTCCTAGTAGCCGTTGGAATAAGAGGTGGAACTCTCAGCAACTCCAGTGCCATTTCTGCCTGGACGCTGCCACGTTCCCACCTTGATGATAATGGACCAAATCTGAAACTGTAAGCCAGCCCCACTTAAATATTGTCCTTACAAGAGTTGCCTTGGTCATGGTGTCTGTTCACAGCAATAAAATCCTAATTAAGACAGCAGCCATATTGCAGTTTATCCGTGGTGAACGCTGCCATCCTTCCCACTGATACTCATGATCTAAGATCTTCTGATGTGTCAGGCCTTCTGTTCATTCTATTGGCACCACAGAGAACACCAGAGCCATAGTGTCTGTGCCTGGAAGGTTTGATGGAAGAAACAGGTAGGTGGTCAGACACAGGTCTTCCAAGGTGTCTGAAGTCAGTGAGGGGTTTGATCTATCAGACAGAAAGTTCATAATGTGCAGTGTGGATGGGAAACACATTTCAACATGCCTTTATAAATGCCAGTGGCTGTGGGCAACAGGGGCTGTCTCTCATTGAACCCTTGGTCCCTTGTGTGGTCTGTTAGCTCTGTTCCTAACAGCCATGTCACAGAGTAGGTGCAATTGTGTGTCTGAGGTGGATTTGGAATTAGAACTCAGCTGTGTTTGGTTTTTTGCAGCTGTCCCGGGCCACCTGGGCTTGACTCTCAAGTGTGAGCCATTCCCGAGTGAGCTGTGACCTCAGGTTCCCACACTGAAATGTGTGGGCAGGTAGGCTTGTCCTGATCAAAGCCTTCAACACATGAGAAAAAAATTCTCTAGACATCACATCCAAGACTTTAGCCCAGACCTAAGGGCAGGAGCAGGATCCTGCTGCCAGACTCTCCTGGCCAGGGGTATGGCTGAGCGCTTGTGGTCTGCCAGCCTTGCTTTCCTATCTGATGTGTTTGTTGCATGCCAGCTGCAGTGGGATGAGGCACTCGTCAGCTCCGTGGTGACTTGAATGAGAAATACCCCCCATCGGCTCAGTATTTGAACACTTGGCACCCAGTAGGTGGTACTGTTGGGGGGGGGGGCGGGTTATGGGAGGGGCAGCCTTGCTAGAGGAGTTACATCACTGAGGGAAGCCATCATAGCTTTGCTCCACTTCCAGTTTGCTCTTTCTTCTTTGTGTTTGTGCCTGAAGACGCGATCTCTGATTGTTTGTTCTGCCTGACACGTGTGTTGCCTCTCTGCCATTATGGACCTGTATCTCTCTGGAATTCCAAACCCAGATGAGCTCTTCCTTCTCTAAGTTGTCTTGGTCGTGGTGTTTAATCACAGCCATAGAGAAGTATTTAATGTGTCTGGAATGGAGAGTTCCCATCTGAGCCGAGTGCCTGTGGCCTGCCCCAGATGGAGGTACAGGGCTGGGGACAAATGACAGTGTCAGCAACAAGAGGACCAGGACTGGTGATTGGGCTTTTTTCTTAATTTCCATCCCTTAATTTTCATGATGAGAGTCTAGGGTTAGATATGCATTGAGCCTGTCTTGAAGGTGAGAAACTGAGGCAGAGAAAGGTGAGGTGGTCTGTCTAAGTTTGCACAATGAGTCAAGGTGCAAACCCTGGAAACCCATACCTGACATCCCAACATTGTAGGCTGAGGCAGAATCGCCAGTTCCTGGGCAGCCTAAGCTACATAAGGAGACTCTGTAATAAAGCAAAGAAAAATGAATGTGGCTTTGGAGGGGCCCTAACATCAGTGAGAGGTCCTGCTCACACACACCAAGTTGACCAGATTTGGGGGGCTGGGACGTGAGGCCACGGCACCATGCCAGCGGCTGTCAGCTGCTGTCTTGGAGCTGGGGAAACAGGAACAGTGAAGCTAAGCCATGTGCCCAGAGTCACATAGCTTGTAAGTTTCAGTGGCAGGAAGTGGCTGTAGCAGAACTCTGAAGACAAACATGCCAAAAACATCCCAAGTACCAGAGCCAGCCTGGGAAATGGGCTCCGAGTGACAGTGCAGCCATCTTTCCCTTCTGAGGGAACAATCTCAGAAACATGCATCTCTGAGGTTCCCTCTGACCTGGCCAGCAGAAGAGAGAAGACATTTGGGGTGGGGGTGATGGTGATGGTGGTAATCCGATCTTGCCTGATTTGGGGGAGATAAGAGTAAATGTGTGCTCACCCCACACAGGACATGGATAACAGGCCAAAACAGCGATGTCACTCAGATCCCACCTGGTGAATCAGAGGTTTATTGGGGTCACTAACAGGAGTATGAGTAAGGGGTTGAAAGGCCCATCCCTCCTGAGAACTCCCAGGAAACTTGGCAGGCTAGAGTGGTATCCCGTTCCTCCCCACCCCCAGTCCCCCAAGCCCTACCCCCTCCGCCCCCACCACCCCTTCCCCCAAGCAGCTCTGTGGGTGAGGGAGTCTGCTCACCTAGCACCTGCTTTTCTGATGGGGCCCTTGTGACTCTGTAAGGCCAGCTTTCCTGGGTTTGTTCATCTATTTTCCCTTTTCTCCTCAAGGAGGGCATGTCTTATTTTGGAGGAAGTTTCCTAGGTAGAGCCCCAGGAAGCCAAAAAAGAATGTCAGGTGGGTGCTCACTGGTCCCTTGGAGGGGCTGGGTTTCTCATCTGTCCCTAGCTGTAGAAACCCTGCTCTGTCTTACCTCCCAAGCCCTTACTGAGTGTTAAGCTCAGCTCTCAGGCTCCAGGTCTGGGAGGCAGGAAGACAAGTGCATGCTGGGCTGGGTACTCATCTCTCCAGCCAGCAAGCAAAAGGCTGGGGTTGGACTCTATAGGTCTTGCTATGGGATCTCTGCACCCTAGGTCTGATATTGCTTAGGAAACTAAGGTCCAGGGAACAGGAGGGACTTACCCTCTCTCCCAGCACTTGCACGTAAGAGCCATGGCTGACATCACCCGTTGCGTGGTTGAGGCCTGTGCCTTGCCTCCCTTCCGTCAGCCCACAGGAGCCCTGGGGATGGTAATGGCCTTTCCCTCAGAGGAGCTGTTCAGAGAGCAGATGTAGTAGAGCAGCTCCTAGTGTGGGCAGGCGCTTAGACAAAGTAAAGGTGTCACCAACCCAGGTGGCTGGGAACATTTATGCTTATGACAGTCCAGTGAGACAGATGGTTGGGAGTGGCCAGAGACCCTGAGCTGGGGACATGAGATGGTGGTATAAATAGATGGGTGGCCAGGCAGAGGTAGTCTGTAAGCTTCAAAAACTGGGTTCCCCTTGGGTGGGAAGGGCTGTTTGCCAGTGGCTTCCTTGGCTCTTATGGGCAAGCCACAACACTGGTGGCATGGGATAATGTGTGCTCATGTGGCCTGGAGCAGGACCAGCTTTTTCTTGTGTCAGGTGGGGTGGCAAAGTGGCCTGGGGGGAGGCGATGCCTCCGGTAGACATCAGCTGGGGGCCAGGAACTGCACTGGGCGACCACCCAGCTCCAGGGTTTTTATTACTTACTCCTAAGCCAATATTGGGGAAACTGAGGTACAGAGAGGTCATGGATTTGGCCAAAAGCCAAACAGCTAAGAAAGGACAGAGCTAGGATTTGAACCCAGGTCTCCTAGCCACAGATGCTATGAAAGTGGTCATGAGCGCATCAGCCTTTTGGGGACCTCCCTAACCTCTGACCTGTACCTCACTGGACCTCACTTCCTGTTACGCCTCCCTGTCAGTTCACCCGAGCCCCATCATGCATTCCCTTTGACTGGCCGAGGGACTCATGGTGCTCATCTGAAAATAGCCTCTACTTGACCAGATATCCGGGCCTCAGGCCAACTCAGGTGCCACTCCAGGCTCCCTATTCCATGATCTTGGAAGCATACAGGTTTTCCAGGTTCCTACTGGGAACTCCTGTGGAACCTCACCTTGGTCTTGGAAGTGCACCTTGTGGGGTGGGAAGGGATATCATCCCCCCCCTCCTTCAACCCTACCACACCACCCACCTTCCCTCAGGCTCTAAAGCTTCTTTAGGGATTCAGTGTACATCCTGACCCTCCCCCAGCATTCCTCGGGCCCTTCTTCTCCCTTTGATCTGTCTGCCTTGCTGCAGAAGGAGCTATTCATAGCCAAGATGATGCAAAATTTATAAAGTGTGGCTGGCAAGGCTGAAACCGCCCCCAGCGCATGGCACGCGGCCCCCCACCCCCACCCTGGAGGTTGGTTCTCCATGTGAGGGTGTATGTGAGAGTGAATGAGCGTGTGAAAGAGAGTGGGTGTGGAGGGGGGTTGGATTGCTTCACTATTAGACTGCTGTCGCTGTCATGATCCCGGTGGGTCATCGTCCCCTTCCTTGTCCTTCCCCTCCTTTATCTTGACAGGACTGGAGATGGGCCTCTCACTTGTCACTTGGTGTTCTGCCTAATCTGGTTTTGAGCCCTTATTACTTTTTAATTAATTGATTAACTTTGTTGTCATTGGTCTCTGTTTTGAGACAGGGTCTCACGTAGCCCAGGCTAGCCTCAGACTTGTATAGCAGAAATTGGCCTAAGACTCACTTCCCTCCTGCCTCTACCTCCTGAGTGTTGGGATTGTGGGTGTGTGCCACCACACCTGGCTTCAGTGTGCTGTTTTGAAATATGTATGCATTGTGCAACCACTGCTTCCAGCTGAGTGACACTGCGTGACCACACACACTTGTCGATTTATTTTTATTTTTATTTTTTTTTATTTATTTATTTATTTATTTATTTATTTATTTATTTTTTGTGGTGAGCACACTGCTCACTCCTTTCCAAGGCTGAATGACTCTGTCCTGCAGACAGACATGATATTCTCCTCGTGCCTCATCTTGGATAGGAGGAGCTTGCTTTTGTCTTTTGGCTGCTGTGCATGGCACTGTTGCCAAAGCTGGGGCCCGAATTTTCTCTGAATACTTGCTTCAATTCTCCTAAGCAGAGAGACATGCAAATTCAGTTGTGGGTCATAGTCCCATTGCTATGAGGGCCGGTTTTCTTTCTGGTTGAAGCCTTGCAACAATCCTCAGGGACCCTACTACTCCCTACCTCCACCATGCTCCCTGGCCCTGGGTGTGTCTACCCCAGGGCTGCATCCTCTGTATACTTCTCCCTACTTGTTAGCCCCCTGTATTACCTAAAGTTCCAGCCAAGGCCTTGAGCCCACAGGGACAGATGGTAAGGTCAGGATCATGGTGAATGACCTGGTCTAGTGGGTCACAGTCAAGTAGAAACTGAGCCCCAGATCTGTCAGGCCCTTGAGTCCTGGGTTTTTGACTGAAGCTGTGTATCTTCAGTGGGGACACCCGCCCACCTCCCACCTCTGCCTAGGCGTGTCAAGCCACAGGTGGTACACAGCTCATTTTTCTGGAAACTAGTTTTCCTAGGAGATCTGGGAAGAAAACAATCCTAGGTAGACTTTGCTGATTATATATGCCTATGTATATGACTATATATGCCTATATATACTTATATATGCCTATGTACTATAATATCATCTATCTATCTATCTATCTATCTATCTATCTATCTATCTATCTATCTATCTATCTATCTATCTACCTATCTAGCTATCTATCTATCTACCTACCTACCTACCTAAATCCCTTAGTGGGGTATATAGCTCACAGCTCCCCATCAACTTCTGCAGTTGATATCTAGATGGGTGTCTTAGTTAAGTTTGCTATAGCTATGATACGAATCATGACCAAAAGCAACTTGGGGAGGAAACTTTTCTTGTTTTTATTGTTTTCATCTTACAGCGTTTAGGTCACTTTTCATTACTGACATAAGTCAGAGCAGGAACTCTAAGCAGGAACCTGGACGCAGGCTCTGAAGCTGATGCCATGGAGGGGAGCTGCTTACTGGCTTGCTCCCTGTGGCTTGCTCAGACTGCTTTCTTATGCAATTTAGAACTACCTGCCTGCTACTGGCACCACCCAGAGTGGTCTGGCCCCACCACAGCAGTCATTATCAAGAAAATACCATACAGGCTCTTCTGGGGGTCAGTCTGGTGGGGGATATTCTCAATTGTAGTTCCCTCTTCCCAAATGATTCTAGCTTATGTGAACTTGACATATAAACACATCACTATTAAACCATAAACTTCCCGTTTTTGTTTGTCCCAAAGATCTTATATTAATATCACTAGCACAATATAAAATATTCTAACTTCAAAAAGTCCTACAGTCTTTAAAAATTCAAATATTTTAAAAATTCAGCCTTTTGGGCTGGAGAGATGGCTCAATGGTTAAAGAGCACTGACTGCTCTTCCGAAGGTCCTGAGTTCAAATCCCAGCAACCACATGGTGACTCACAACCATTCGTAATGAGATCTGATGCCCTCTTCTGGTGTGTCTGAAGACAGCTACAGTGTATTTAGATATAATAATGAATAAATCTTTAAAAAATAATAAAAAATTCAGCCTTTTAAAAATATCCAAAGTCAACCAGTGGTGGTGGTTTACGTCTTTAATCCCAACACTAGGAAGGCAGAGGCATGTCAGTCTACAGGACAGCCAGGGCTACAAAAACAAACAAACAAACAAACAAACAAACAAACAAACAAACAAAAAACAAACCCAAAACCAAACCAACCCCCCCAAACAAAATAAAAAACAAAACAAAACAACAACAACAAAAAATCCTAAATCTTTCTAAAATCCTAAAATCTCTCTGAAACTCTTGAGTTTCTTTAAAAATTCAAAGTCTCTCAACTTTGGGTTCTTGTAAAAATCGAAATAAGTCACACCCTTTCTACCCCAGGAGGGAAGAACCAGGGAGCAATTATAATTTAGTCAGATCAAAACCGAAGCCCACCAGTGTAAAGCGCAGTGTCCGACTCTGGGACCCGCCCACACCCCTCAGGGTTCCAAAGGCCTGAGACAGCCCCCTTTCTCCTGCTCTGCCATACCCAGCACAACACAGGCTGTCTCAGGATCGGGCTGGCTCCGTTCCGCAGCCACTGCTGTGCTTGGCTGTCATCCCATGGTGCTGGCATCTCTAAAATGCTGGGGCCTCGGCTGCAACTGGGCTGTACCTTCCCAGAGCCTCTCCTGGGCTTTCTTCAGGGACGCTGACTGTCATATTGTAGCAAGCTTAACCTCTCACCATGACCCCTTCAGTCCTGAAACTTCTGACTGGGCTGCACTTCCTCCGATGGCGATGGTGGCTCCTGGTTTCTCCTGGCCCCAAGGCTCAGCTGCTCCCCATGACCTCTTCATGCCTCCAAACCCAGGACTGCCTGGGAGGCTGTGACACATGATCAAGTTTGGCTGCTAGCATGGGGTATATATAGCCCTGGCCCTCTCTGGACCATAGCTTCTGTGTGCTGATCCTGAGGAAATAGTTCCCAGAAAAATCTTGCCTCGATGCTACCTCTTGCTAATCACAGATCACAGCTCTAGCTGAACAGAATCCATTGTCCCCGAAAAAAACAAAGGTTTTGCCTTGACGGTTCTTAGTTCCAAATATCGTGTAAGCGGCCCTGAAACAATCTTTGCTTCCCTCTGAAACATCACAAGGTAGGCCTCCTCTGTCTGCACTGCTGTCAGTCTCATCTTCTAAGTTCCCACAACATCTCTTTAGTTAAGTTTCTGTTGACGTGTTAAAACACCATGACCAAAAGCAACTTGGGAAGGAACAGGTTTCTCTCATCTTAGAACTCCTGGGTCACACCCTTATCACTGAGGGAAATCAGGTCAGGAACTCAAGGCAGGAACCTGGAGACAGGAACGGAAGCAAAGCCCATTGAGGGATGTTTCTTACTGGATTGCTCTTCATGGCTTACTCAAGCTTTTTCTTATGTAACTCATGACCACCCGTTCAAGGTTGGCACAACCCACAGTAGTCTGGGCCCTACCACATAAATCATTAGTTTAAAAAAAAAAAAAGTACTCCTCATGTTTGTCCCAGGCCAATCTAGTAGAGATTTTGTTCAATTACAGTTCTCTCTTCCTAAATGATTCTAGCTTGTGTAATTTGACATAAAACTAACCAACACAGTCAGCTTGCCTCACCACCCCTGAACCTCTGAATCCCCAGACAACAGGAAGGATACCACTGGCCATGTCACCTGGGTGACTAAGCAGCCCTTTACCATTGTTGTAGACATGTAGCTTGCCTGTGGTTTTACTTCCCCGCCCATCAGGGATCATGATTTCTCAGTCAGTAGTCAACCTTTCTATTGCTTTCTGAACAACTATATGCACTCAAAAATGTTCAGCTGACTCACTGGTATTGTTGGGATTCAGACCTGGGACAAACAGCTGAGATACATATTTAACATACCAAAGTGGACCTTGCCTCCAGGTTCTCCCAGCATCCCTCAATCCCTATCTGGTATACCTCACCCTCTACCCTGAACGCTCCAGCACAGGGGCTGGGCTTCCCCTCCTCCGAAGGATTTTTTTCTATACAATCCAGACATTTTGGTCTCTCGTTTCTTGTTCCCTCCCTCTCTTTGTGTGTGTGTGTTTTTTCTCTTTCTCTTCTCCCTCCCCTCTGTCTCCCTCCCCATGGTGACTTCCCTGGCCTTGGTCTTTGTGACCAGAGCACCCACCTGAGAGCCACTTCTCCCTCCTAAAAAAACCCAAAAACTCTGTCTATATACTTTAATCTTTATACTCTACTTGGCTCATTTTACTGGTGGAGAAATAACTTGTCAGATATGTCTTCTTGAGGACCCATAAAAGGAAAACTCTTGGGTGCATGAGACAGAGAACTCCTCGCCCTGGAATCCAGTCAAAGCCTTTCATGACAGGAAGCAAGTGTTCTTCCTATCCTCCAAGCCATCAAACTACATTTTTTACTAGAACTCTTACAGAAAACCCATGTATAGGAAAGGACGTAAACCTTTTGTGCTACCCTAGTAGCCTCCAGTGTTAGCTTCTCAGAGTATCTGTATTTCCATACAAGGTGTCTCCAGCCCTACTCTGTATTCCCATTTAAAAAAGAAGGGAGCCAGGTGTGGTGGTGCATGCCTTTAATCCCAGCACTTGGGAGGCAGAGGCAGGTGGATTTCTGAGTTTGAGGCCAGCCTGGTCTACAGAGTGAGTTCCAGGACAGTCAGGGCTACACAGAGAAACCTTGTCTCAAAAAACAAACAAACAAACAAACAAAACAAAAAAAAGAAAGGAAAGGAAGAATAAAGATCTCTTGGAAACTTTTGAGATATGAACTGAGAGCCACCAAGAAAGTATATGTTGATAAATCTACGGTTTAAATGGATGTAGAAGTTTTCAGTACTTTGGGCTAGAAAAACTTTTGAGCTCTGTGAGTAGAGTTTAACAAGCCATTCTAGTAGGGGCTTGGAAGACGGTAGTGCTGAGAGTAATATGGACTAAGGAGGTCCAGTTCAAAATGTTGTAGAGGGTAACAATATTAGCAGCTGGGCTAGAGATACTTTGTAATATTTTGGTGATTAACACAACTGCCTTTTGCCTGTGTCTTAAGAATTTGCCTGAGGGTAAATTGAAAACTATTGGGTTACTTTCATTGGCAGAAGAGATTTCAAGACAGCCTAATATTGACCCTGTCTTGTGGTTATTAGTAATCTTTTTTATATAGGTTTATAATTGTAAAAAAAACACAACAGCAACTGGTAGCTGAAGACAGGGAATAGATTCAGTCCAAAAGAAAGAGAGGTATGTTGCAATCAGTAAAGCTGGAAGATGGAGCTATTTAAACCCTCGTACATCATCACACATGGAGTTATAGGACTTAGAGTTTTCCTTGCTGAGTTTGTGGTCTTGTTTTGGTCTAGTATTTTCACACTGTACTCCACTTTTTCCCTTTTGGAATGGCATTGTATATTCTGTACCATTGTATGTTGGAAGTATGTAATTTGTTTTTTAATTTTGGTTGTGTAGGGATTTCTAGCTAAGAGATTACCTGGAGTCTCAGAAGAGACTTTGAATGTTTAATTAAAGAGTGTTAAGACTATGAAACATTATGGGGCGCTTTGAAGTTATGCTAAATGTATTTTGCATTATGATATGGCTACAGGCCTATGGGAACCAAGGAATGGAATGTGGTAGTTTGAATGAGAATATCCCCATAGGTTCATAAGTTTGAATACTTAGCTGGTAGTTGGTGGAACTGTTTGGGAAGGAGTGAGAGGTGTGGCCTTGTTGGAGGAGGTGTGTCACTGGGGGTGGGCTTTGAAGTTTCAAAACCACATGCCATTCCAAGTTAGCCCTCTCTGCCCTGATGGTTGGGTCTCAAATTGTAAGCTCTGAGCTATTGCTCCAGTTTATGCCTGCCTGCAGACTTGCTCATCACCTTGATGGTCATGGATTCTAATCCTCTAAAACTCTAAGTCCCAAATAAGCCCATTCTTCTGTACGTTGCTTTGGTCATGGTATTTTATCACAGCAATAGAAAGTAATGGAGATGTGCCTATATTAAAATATTTTTAGTAAAATCTCCAACTCTTTTTTTTTTTTATCATATCTGCTAGTTCCAAAATTCTTCTTGGTATTAAAGCCATGAATCCTGGTTTCGTCTCTAAGAGATTAGTGGAACTCCTTGGACTGCTGAGTTTGACAGTATCAAACTGTCTCCATTTTCTCACTATTCACACCCTGTCCTGACAGACAATGGTAGCCCTCTTGGGAAATCTTACGAGCCCTTAACTTTGGTTTTTGCAGCCAGCCATTGCACAGGTGAGGAAATTGAGAACTTAGTGGAATGCTGATTCCTAGAGTGCTCCACCCAGTTTGTGTGGTTTAGGTGAGTTGGCCAGCCCACTTGACTCCCTTGGTCAGATCCCAAGCTGCCTTTAGACCCTGGAGCAGGCCCTGGTTCCAGTACCATTGTATTCTGTAATGCTAGATTATCGCTATCCTCAAGGACATATCTTAGAATCCTGGAGTACTGAATGACCTGGTCAACAAATGTCAATCATCATATGTACTCCAGACAGCCCAAGATGCCTCATGGTGGGCTGATGTCTTTAGTAGGAAGGTGGATGATCCTAAAATGTGGAGCAGGGAGAAGCAAGTGATACAAAAAAGAGCAAAGTAGGATAAGCAAAAGGATGTGAGGGAAGATCTCCAAGAAGACCATCTTGACCAGATACCTGGAAAAAGTAAGCAAGTGGGATTCTGGGAGATGAGCTTTCCTAGCAGAGATCAGCAATGCTCAGCTCCTTTGTGGGAACTTCTGGGTTTGGTCCAGTCAGTTTGCCTTTGGTGATGTAGCTGCTAGGAGAAGCTTACCTTTTCATGTAGTAAACAATGCTTTTGAGGGTGGGTGATAGCACCAGAGTAGGAGGGGCCTCTTGGGGTACTAGGTGACAGCTTACATGACCTGGCCTGATCCTCTTGTCTCTGTTGCTGTGGCCCAGCCACTGGTGCTGAATTCACCCAGGGTACGGATGCTAAAGCCCAGGAGGCTGCAGGAGGAGTGGGTTGTGGACTTTGAGGAGGGTGTGGCTTATATATCCCCAGGCCTCCAAAGTTTGCCACAGAGGACAGCTGCCTCAGAGTTCTCAAATCACCCATCAACCAACCCTGATCTCAACTAGCCTTTCAGATCCTCACCAAGGTATGACATTTGGACATCTACAAGATGGAGACATACACATCTCCACCCTCCATCCCTGGCTAATGACCACCCCGCCCCCACAGAGAGAATAGACCACCATGTGGAATTGTTGTTAACATGATTTCCCTACTCAGCAAATCCAGCCCCTTGTGGCCAGCATGGGTGTGAACAAGGGAAAGGAAGAAGATGATTTGGGACTGTACAGGCTTCTTGAGCAATGGGGGTTCTGAAACCATGACCTTATGAAACAGATATATAGATTTTTTTTTTACCTCATCAGGATGGGACCCGAGCCATCTCAGACGACAGCCTGCCTCTTGCAGGTTTGGATTGGCTGCTATCCCAGCTTCCTTGAGATTGACTACCATTCACTGTTTCTCCAGTTTTCCTCCGAGAAGACCTGGCCCTCACCCCCATGTTCCACAGCCATTTCTGGACCAGTGGAAGCTACAGAAGCCAAAGCCCATCCATAGGCTGTTGTGCCAGCCGAAGGATTCCATAAGGTGGTCTGAGGACCAGAACCACACTTTTGTACCTATAGCTGACACTTAGTGTCCACTACGGAGGCAGACCCTCTTATACTTCCAGCCCAAAGCGAGAGGTCAAGGGAAGCTGGAGCGTTAAACGGGAGAACTGAATGTTCGTACGGAGGGAGGAGCACAGGGAAACATCCCTCATCCCTCCTCATTCCTGCCAGAACCTGCCTGTGGCTCATTCCTGCAGGGACCTTACAGGTGGTAGATACTCAAAGCTAGGGCTTCCGTTGGCCACATGGTAAACACCACACCCCTTGCCCTTCAATGCTATAGTCTCAGGGACTTTAATTCATCTCTCCCCCGCTTACCCTTTCATGAATGCCTGGCATCCTTTCTCGCCTTCTCCAGTTTCAGCCTTTCCTGAAGCTCTGGTGTACCACTGGCCCTTAAATTTGAGCAGTCCAGAAGAACACTTGTCATAGAATGCAGTGGCATAGATGCCAAATGCCTCCTGAACTGGGCATCCAGCCTATAGCAGGTGGGTACTGAGGGACTGGGTGAAATCTGCTAGGCACCAGGAGTTGGTTTCTCAATGAACTCCATCTCTTAGGCAAAACAGCCCAGCCTCTTATGGGTAAGACTGTAGGAAAAGGGCAAAGTACCTTGGTGGCAGGCTGTGATACGACCCCAACATTGTGTGTAGCTACCAGTGTGTTTGATTATACTTCCAAAACGGGGAGCTGGGCTTCTGTCAGACCAGTAATAGAATAGAAAGTGACAAGACCAAGGCTGGTTTACCCTAATGTCCTGCCTACTGCAGTGCCTCTTGATGATGGAGAGAAATGGGGAAGACACATGGATGCTCCAGGCCCCACATGGGAGACACCAGTCTGAGGGCTGGGGACTCTAGGTTACCTTTGGTGACATCATACCAGATCATGTCACTTCACATCATTGCACCAAGCATAGATATGATCCTTTTGGAAATCCAGGGTGTTGTGGGAGGCCAGCCCCTACCTTGAACATCCCTTTCAGCTGGTTCAACTCCAGGTCCTTTGATGACTTCTCAGTATACATGACATCTGCCCACGAGGACCAATCTATCAGCTCCGAGGCTCTAGAAGGGGTTAAGACCTGGGATGATGAAGGATAAATGTTGACACCCCCTCTGCAGTCGCTAGGCAGCCGTATGGTCCTTCATTTCTTATCTCTGCTCTCTTGAGAATGTGGAGGAAAATACTTGGTCCCCAGATGCAGACAGTGTTTTAAAAGGATATTTTTGATGATTTTATGTATGAACTTGATCATACCCTCGCCAGGCCTTCTATTTGATCTGGACTCCTCTAACATGCTCCCTCCCACTTCATGCCCTTTTCTTTTTCTTTTTATAACTCACTGGGTCCAGTTTCTACTGCTTGCAAGCACATGGGTGTGGGACTGTATCTGCTATGGAACTTTGAGTGCATCCACAAGAGCACAGGTCACCTATCAATGGACACATTCCCAAAGGGGGGATAAATTTTCTCCTCCTCATTTCCCAGTAGCTCGTCAGAGTGAAGCTCCTCAAGAGTCTCTCCTACCTGTGCCAGACTGTAGACTGGCTTGATCTTGTGCAGCACCTACTCATAGATTGTAGTTTATACACAAGTCACTCATGGGATCCTGTGTTTGAAAACTGTCACAGATGGTGGCACTGTTCGGGGAGGTTATAATAGGAAGTAGGTCACTAAGGTTAGGCCATAGCCTGGCCCCATTTCCTGTTTCCTTTCTGCTTCCATATTGTCAATGCACTATGAAGGGCAGGCTTCTTGCACCTGCCACAATGCCTTCTCCAGCATGGTGGGCTGTATCCCCTATGAAACTATGAGCCAAAGGAAACCCTTTTTCGTAAGTTTCTTTTGTAGGGTATTTTATCACTGCAACAGAAAAGTAACAGAGGCGGAAATTTGGATGAGAAGCGGGGGGGGGGGGGGGGGGGTTGGTATGTTGCTGGCCATGTTCCAAAACTGGGTTGTGGGAAGGGTTGGAAAAGTTTGGAACTTCAGGTTAAAAAGTCTTTGAATGCTGTAAGCAGAGATTAATGAGCTGTTCTGATGGGACTTTGGGGGACTAGAAAGCCAAGAAAATATGGGCCTGGCTTATGACGTGTGCTGGCTAGTTTTATGTCAACTTGACACAAGGTAGAGTCGTCTGGAAGGAGGGAATCTCAGTTGAGGAAACACCTCCAGAAGATCCAGCTGTAAGGCATTTTATTTATTAGTGATTGACAGAGGAGAGCCCAGCCCACTGTGGATGCTGCCATCCCTGAGCTGGTGGTTCTGGGTTCTATAAGAAAACAGTCTGAGGCTGAAGAGCTGACTCAGGCATTAAAGGTTAGTATCACAACCAACAACATAAGAAAGCTGATTGAGCAAGCCATGATGAGCAATCCAGTGAGCAGCACCCCTTCATAGCCTCTGTCTGTATTGGCTCTTGTCTCAGGTTACTGCCCTGTTTGAGTTCCTGCCCTAACTTCCTTCAGTGATGGACTATGCTGTGGAAGGAAGTGTAAGCCAAATAAACATTTTCCTCTCCAACTTGTTTTTGGCAATGATGTTTTATCACAGCAATAGTAACCCTAACTAGGACATGAAGTTTCAAAGGGGGAACAAAGACTTTGTGGGTATCTCTGTTAGAGGCCAATCACTCAGGTTATATTCTGGCAACAACTCTGGCTGCATTCTATTCTTGTTCTGAGAGTTTGGCTGAAGCTGAATCCAAAAGTAATGGAGTAGTTTCTTTGATGGAAGAGATTAAAAAAAACCAAAAAGATATAACATTGTATCTGTAGTTACTGCTAATTCCTTTTATACAGGTCTACAATGAAAAAGAGCAACACATGAAACAGAAAGAAAAGAGAGGAAAAGCATGCTGGGATGCTTAAGATTGTGTCTGAGGCAAGTGATGGAAAAGAGGCTGTAGCAAGAGATCAACACTATTCAAGAGAACCCCCCTGTTCTGATTGGAATAAGAGGAAAGATGCCCTGAGAGCCAAGGCCTCACCCACCTAAGCCTCCAACCTGTGACATGACTGTCATGACTGTCAGTTTCATCAATGTGATACTGGTTTTAGAGGCATAAAAGATACAAGATTGAAGGCATAACGAGTTCTTCATCTTCTGTTTTACAGAGCCACTATGGTTAGACAATGTGTGATAGGGTTAGAGTCCTTATGAGGAGGCTTTGGGAGGCCTTCCAGGAAGCTGTGAAGGTAAGCTCCACGGTGTTGGAGACGCCAGAGTTCTCCTCTGGAATTGTAAGCAAAAATGAATGCTTTCTCCCTTAAATTGTTTTAATCAGGGTATTTTGTTACAGAAACAGAAAAACAAGAAGACATCATAGCTGCTTTGAGTTCATAAGCAAATGGCCATATCATACTCTGAAGACAGCATTTTATGACAACCAATCGAATCTTCTGGTTCATAAATTCTTCCTGCTCTTCTATGACATCTCTGAGCCTTGGCGGGAAGGTGAAACCGATGCTCCATTTTAAGCTGAGTACTGACTTACTCTCAGCGGTAGCCTTGACTGCAAAAGGAAGCTTTAATGACCAAGGTTGACAATAGCACCATCTTAGGAGAATAAACAGTTATAAGACAGTTTAGCTAAAGAACAGTAGCCACTTCCCTCCTAGGGCCTATGACACCTTCAGCTGTGTGTTTTCGTTCACGTTTACAGTACCAGACATGAATTCTTTTCTGTGGAGCAGGCTTCCAGTCCAACCAGAAAGTGAGTAGTTAGGCCTATAACTAACAAAACCATTAGCGTGCCATTATTGTATGGGTGGGACCTGTTTCATAAGCATAAATGTTCCCAGCCACCTGGGTTGGTGACACCTTTACTTTGTCTAAGCGCCTGCCCACACTAGGAGCTGCTCTACTACATCTGCTTTCTGAACAGCTCCTCTGAGGGAAAGGCCATTACCATCCCCAGGGCTCCTGTGGGCTGACAGAAGGGAGGCAAGGCACAGTCCTCAACCACGCAACGGGTGATGTCAGCCATGGCCCTTACGTGCAAGTGCTGGCAGGTTGGTCCTGTCACAGAGTCCAACTCTGGATAAATCCACTGACGAGTTTTCTCCCCTAGCCTACATATGAACTATGAAAACTAGCCATGGGGGAGAGAGCATCTCGGTCAAGCTGAGAATGATTTCTCTCTGTCCTGCAGCCCAAGTGTGTGCATCTTCAGCAATAAGGTCTTAGACTCTAATTATGATGGAAACCAAGGATGGTGCCAATAGCCCGTAGTGGGTTTTTTTTTTTTTTTTTTTGGCTGGGTGGGGGGGAGGGTTCTTGTGATTCCTTAACCAATTACTCCTAGGAAGGTAGCCCACAACTGACGCTTGGACTTCCATTTAATAACCTAGGTCTTTTATGGGAAGCATTGCTCACACATGCGGGGCACCCCCATTCAGTTGACTTTTAAACAATATTAGCTTACAAAGCAGCCGTTTTCAGCAGGGTCTTTCGAGCCGCCTGGGATTTGTCTTTATGATTACTCCCACCGAGTATCACGGTTTTCAGTTCCATTTCCTAGAAATTCCATACTTCTGTTTTTCTTTATAGCTGAATGAAATTCCATTTTGTTCATGTACTACATTTTCATCATCCGTTCATCTGCTATTGGGCATCCAGACTGACTTCACTTTTTAATCACTATGAATAGAGTAGCAGTGAACATGAATGTGTGGGTATCTCTGTTGTAAGGGAGCACTCTTTTGGGTATATGTCTAGGAGTGCTATAGCTGGACCATGTCATAGTTCAATATCAAGTTGTTTTTTTTTTTTAACTCTCACTGATGTCTTTAGTGGATGTATCAATTTGTTATCTATCTATCTATCTATCTATCTATCTATCTATCTATCTATCTATCTATCTATCTATCTATCTATTAATGAGACCGGGCTTCTTTGTGTAGCTTTGGTTGTCCTGGAATTTGCTCTGTAGATAAGGATGGCCTCAAAGTCACAGAGATCCACCTGCCTCTGCCTTCTGAATAGAAGTGTGCATCAGCACCACCTGGTTCAGTTTTTATTTTTACTAACAGCAAGGCTCCCTTTCCTCACATCCTCACCAGCACCTGTTGCCATTTCTTCTCTTGATGGTGGCCATTCTGAGTAGGGTGAAATGGAATCTCAAGGTGGTTTTAATTTACATTTTCCTTATGACAAATAATGTTGAACATGCTTTAAAATAGAGGTGCATGCCTTTATTCCCAGCATTGTGAAGCAGAGGCAGGCAGATCTCTATGAGTTCAAGGGCAGCTTGGTCTACAGAGTGGATTCCTGGACAGCCAGTGCTACATAATAAGAACCTGTCTCAAAAAGCGTATACATATACTGTGGTGGTTTGAATAAACATGGCCCCCATAGGGACATAGATTTGAATGCTTCGCCACCAGGGAGTGGCATTATTTGAAAAGATTAAGAGGTTAGGCTTTGTTGGGGTTGGTGTGGACTTACTGGAGAAAATATGTCACTGGGAGTGAGTTTTGAGGTTTCAATGGTCCAAGTCAGACCCAGAGACCCTGATCTGCTGTCTGTGGGTCTATCATGTCTGCTTGTGTGTAGTCACATTCCCTGTCATGATGATAATAGTCTAAACCTCTAAAACTGTAACAAGCCCCAATTAAATACTTTCTTTAAAAGAATTGCCATGAGATTGGGCTTCTTTGTGTAGCTTTGGTTGTCCTGGAACTTGCTCTGTAGATAAGGATGGCCTCAAACTCACAGAGATCCACCTGCCTCTGCCTTCTGAATAGAAGTGTGCATCAGCACCACCTGGTTCAGTTTTTAAAATGCTGTCTTGTCACAGCAATAGAACACTAAGACACACACACAGACACACACATCTATATGTATGTGTGTTTTATACATATATATATGTATATATACATATATGTGTGTATATATATGTGCATTTTTATTTCTTCTTTTGGGAACTGTGCTCAGTTCCATAGCCTATGTTTGGATAAAGTTGTTTATCTTATAAACACTTAGCCTTTTGAGTTCTTAGTATGTTCTAGATACCATCTCTGTAGGATGTGGAATGGTAAAGATTTTCTGCCTTTCTCTAGGCTGCCACTTTACTTGATGGACAGCTTCCACTGCTGACAGGTGCTTTTTAATTTTACAAGATCCCATTTGCTGATTATTGATCCTATTTTCCGAGTGATCAGAGCAGGGTTAATCCCCTCCCCCAACTCTCTCTCTGTTTTTAAAGACAGAAGGACTATGTCGCTCAGGCTGGTCTCAAATTTGTCACTCTCCAGTCTCCAGTTTGGAGGAGGTTGGATGCCACTCATGGCTGGGACTCTTTCATGTTTACAAAGCCTGAGAGTTCTCCTGGCTCTTTCTACTTACATAGCCCCTAAGCCTGTCCTTTCTGAGGGGAGGCAGGTTGGGGGGGTGAGAGGGCTGTTTTTGTGACCTTGACTATATCCCAGGGCTTGTGACTAATTCCCAGCTAGCTTCTTTCTATTCCCGAACTTCTTCCCCAGTGGTTCCAAGAGTCCCAGCAGGGCCCAGCCTAGATTCTGCCTGCTTCCTTTTGTAAGACAGAACCACTTGTTTGCCCCTTCTTGTTTTCAGACCTTAGCCGCACCCTTGTTCCTCCATCTACCCCTGTTTTCCCAGAAGCTTGGAACAGAGAACCTGCATGAACCCTTATGCTCAAAATGAATGTGTTCCTTCTGTCTGTGGGAAAGCAAGACTTAGGGTCACATGGTGGTCATTGACCTGGACCCTATTCTGGCAATAGCTATCTGTGGGAGGCAGGTTAATCTTCAGGGTGCTGCTGTGAGCAGCTTGCCTGTGGAAAGAGGATCCTGTGAGTGCAGTGGTCTCCCTGTGTGGTGTGAAAGTGGCTCATTTTTGATGAGAATCGGGGTTCACTTGTGTCTGAACTCAGGGAGGGGCAGCTAGCATGAGTCAAAGTGCTGTTCTGGGGATAACAGTGTCTAAATTGAGCTGACTGACTAACTACACTGTTTTTTCTTCTTGGTGCCAAGACTGGCAGGGATTGGGGGGAAACAGCTATCCTGAGACATGGCCTTGGCCTGTGAGGGTTCATCAGGGAACACACACACACAGCACACTAACAGATACACAAGGATAGTCATGCAGTTGCAAAGACTACCAGGGACACAGACATATGAACACAGATACACAGAGACATACATGTCTACACTTGTGTGGACACACAGAGACATACAAGCAGAGGGGCATTTTGAGACATTAGAGTCATCCTTCAATATCTAGAGTCCAATATCCCCAGATACCCAAAGCCATGGTTGCTCAAGCCCTTTGTATAAAATGATCTATTTGCATCCAGCCTACAGCCTCCTGCTACCTTTTCGTTACATAATATCTGGTCCAATGAAAATCCCGTATGAATAGTCTGTAGCATTGTTTAAGGAATAAAGATGAGAAAATGCTCTGTGTTCGATATGGAAACAGCAGCACTGGCTGGGGACATAGCACACAAACTCCCAGGGCTGGCAATGCTCAACTATGGTGTGCCAGGAAGCGAGGCAGAGCTTTTAGGATGCCGGGAGCTGGCACAGGCTGTGATCACATGTTGTTATGTATGTGGATTTACCAAAGCTTTATTTTCTGTTGTTTGTTCATTTGTTTCATTGAGAAAAGGTCTCATTCTGTTGTCTAGGCTGACCTTGATGTCCATGTGGCAGGGCTGGCTTTAAGCTTGTGACATCCCCAAGCCCCCACCGCCATTTAGCCCAGGATTACAGGTGTGAGCTACCACGGTTGACTTTCTGACTTTTTATTTTAAAATGTTTACATATTTAAATTTTATGCATATGGGTGTTTTGCCTGCTTGGATGGCTGTGAACTGCCGATCTACTTCTTCAGCTTCCTGGATGTTTTCATTTGTGCTTGTAGGACTCTTGATGTGGTGGTTTGAATAGGAATGACCCTCTCAGATTCCTGTGTGTGGATGCTTGGCCTACAGGGAGTGGCACTATTAGAAGGTATGGCCTTGTTGGAGAAAGTGTGTCAAGGTAGAAGCAGGCTTTGAAGTCTCATATATGCTCAAGCCACGCCCAATGGGAGAGTCTCCTTCTACTTCTTACATATTGAGATATAGAACTCTCAGCTCCTACTTTAGCACCATGTCTGCCTGCTACCATGTTTTCCACCATGACGATAATGGACTAAACCTCTGAAACTGTAAGCCAGCCCCAATTAAATGTCCTTTATAAGAGTTGCTGTAGTCATGGTGTCTCTTCATAGCAAGGAAACCTTAACTAAGACACATGGCTTTGGAGGGTCAGTTATACTGCATAGATACAAATGTGCATGAACATCTACGCATGCACACACACACAACTACAAATGCATGCACACACACACACACACACACACACACACACACACGCACACACGCACACACACACTCAAACACATCCACAAGCAAGCACACACTGTTCGAGATCTAACCATGAAGCCCAGTCTGTCTGTGACAGCATGGAGATATGTTCCACAGGGTCCCAATCTAGTTTGAGTCAGGCAGTAAACCTGAGGTGAGGACCTTCTCCTACAAACAATGCACACTCTCAAAAATACTGGGGTAGCCTCAGGACACAATACTGGGGTAGCCTCAGGAAAAGCCTGGCCCCCTTAGCCCACTCTGTGTGCCCTAGCTGTCTGCTTCCATCTCCCAGTCCCCCCCACCTTCCCATCACCCTTCTATCCCACAGTGCCTTCCTCATGGTCAACTGTGAACGACCTGGGCAGGGCCACTGGGGTCAACACATCACAAGCTCCCCTGTCCAGGTCGTTTTCACTATGAAATACCAGAGTGGGAGTCGGGAATCCTAAACCCAAAGGCCTGCTAAGCTTTCGAGTGCACAGGGTCTCCTACCCTGCTTGCCTGAGTCCTACAGCTCTTTCCTCTAGGGATGACCACTGGGTTCCCATGCATACTTCTGGAGAGTCACATGCTGTGATGGTTAGGTACAATCATCCAGGAAGTGGGAACCTCAACTGAGAAAATGCCTCCATCTGATCAGCCTGTAAGCAATTCTATCGAGGGTTTTCTTGATTGATGATTGACCAGTGTGGGCCAGTGCCACCCCTGAGCTGGTGGTCCTGGGTGTCTAAAATCAAGGACTCCTCTCTGGTGTCTGCATCAGCTCCTGCTTCTATGTTCCTGCACTGAGTTCCCCTGAATGATGGACTGTGATGTGGACACGCATATCAAATACACCCTTTCCCTCCCCAAGTAGTGTTCGGCAGGGTGTTCACAGTAATAGGAAAGAGATCACCTAGAATACACATAACTGGTCTGGGGGCTTTTCTGTGGCCTTGGTTTGAACAGAAGAGGTAGCTGGCATGAATGCTATCCTGCTCTTCATTGTTTTAACTGGGTGCATCAGGTCACCCCATCCACAGCTATGGGCATCCTGTTTTGCAGACATACTGCTGTTGGCTTTTATGCTCAGCTGTCAGGAGTTCATCATTCTTGGGCTTTGTAGGCCTGTCATGTATGGCAGTCTTGATCCCCAGGGTGGCCAGCCAGGCCTGTGTGACCCTTACCCACGGGTATCCATTCACCCATGTGACATGAGGTCCTTCCTAATGAGACGGGCGAAGAACGGCGGATCCAGGAGGAAGAAATCAGCTTTGCACTGGAGTCGGGTGTGGGATCCTGGGTGAGGAGGGAGGGCCTGAGGCCAGGCAGTGGGGCCTCTGCGGAGGGACAGCACTACAATGCTCAGGGTGGGTCTGAACCATGTATGCTTTAGGCTCTCGTTCAGGAGCAGCGAAAGCTTCCTGACCAGTCTCCTTTACAGAGCCTGGCGTGAGAGGCAGGCATTACATCAGGATGAAGACACAGGCAAAGCCACGGACATGTGATTGTTTGCAGGGAGCAGAGTGGGGCTGTCTGTGGGCTTGGCAGGAAGGCCAGAGGATAGCCATCTTGTCCAGAGTCTCAACACACCCACTAGGCACCAAGGAGCCACATTAGAATGGGGAGAAGGAGAGGAAAGAGGGGCAGGGTCTTGTCTGCCTTAAGGAAGAGTGAGTGGAGGTGACTCTACAAAGAGCCCTGTCCCCCTTAGCAAATAACGAACCCGGGATAGAGCGGAGGCCAATATTTTATTCATGGCTGGTGCAGAGCAATCAATTACAGGCTCCTGCCATCCAGCTGGGCACGGCCTTCATCATCCTGCCATCCCAGGCTATTTTGGGTTGGGTTTGGCCTCACCTCCCCCACCACCAAGGCCTCTTCCTGTCTAGGGTAGGGGGTATTCATTGTGGATCAGGGCAAGAGCTCCAAGGCATGTTCCCACCGAGTGTGAGTGCTGAGTAAACAGACTCAGAGAGTGTGATAACACAGCCAGGCTCCCACAGTCATGGAGGGTCAGAATTTATGACCTCCCATGAAGCTCCAAGGCCCATGGGCAGGGGCTCCCTAATCCAGGCACTCCCTGAGCCTTGCTTCCTACTTGGACCCTCCCTGCTGTAAGTAACCATCTTGCCACCCACTAACTGGGCATCTGGGGTTGGGGAAGCCTCCAAGAAGTCTTGGAGACGTGAGAATGCCCTCCCTTCAGTGTGCCCTGCACACGGGTAAGTAGATCCCTGCTGTTGCCCAGGAGGAGCTGGCCGAGGAAGAGAAATGTGGACCGGGATGTACAGAGGTAGAGGCTAGGACCAGGATGAAGAGAGGGGCAGACAACAGGAAAGATTGCATTCTGCTTGAGGGTTCTCCAGAGCCTGCCTGTGAAAGAAGCTGAGGCTCAGACACAGGGTAAAAGAGTGCATCTGACCCATAGTCACCCAGGCCACGACCTGCTGTGATTCTCCCTTGGCCTAGCTAGGGGCTGTCCTGAATCCTCTAGTGTCCCATGGATGTACAGACACATCAGTCACTTGCCATCACTAGTGTGTGACTATCAACTTACCCACCCAGGGCCCATACAGTGTCTGAATAGTTCTATCCAGCCTGTGTTCAGTGAGGGAAAGAATGGGGGTGAATACCTTGGGCTCCTCAGGGACACAGTGACATCTGCCTGGAGCTTGCTCCCTGTGAGTCCTCTTAATGACACTCAGGACTGTGCACCAACCTCTGTGCAAGACGATGGAGATGTGAAGCTGGTAGTCACACTAAGGAGACTGACTGATGAATATCAAGCCGCAACTGGCGCCTTGGAAATGTAAAGCGGGGGAAGGGGCTCATGCTGCCAGGTAAGCCTTCCCTTAGCAGGGGACAGCTGGACAAAGACATGGAGCAAGTGAAGATTAGGATCTGGGGGACAGCATTCAAGGCATAGGGAACAGTTAATGAAAGGGCCAGAGTTGGGCCATTCCTAGTACCACCACCACCACCATCATTATCATCTCAGAAAACAGCAAATCCTCCCAACAAGTCCAGACTCTCCCACACTCCTAGAGCATTCTCTTATAGGTAGAGATAATCCTACGTTGTAATGTCCACCAACACAGGAATACATAACATGACTCGGCCAAGCCACAAACCTGCACAACAAGCAGATTCCACTCCATGCATCTGCGTGGCAGACCGTGAAGGCAGGGTGTCGAGGAAAGATAGCCAGTTAGGTACATCAGGCCACCTGTGTGTGGCTCCACTCCCATGAAGACCCACAGGGGCAGAAAACAGGCTAGTGGCTGCTTCTCTAGGGCAGGGGGAGTAAGGAGTACGGGTGCAAGCTTCCCTTTGGAGTAAACTAAACATTTTGGAACTAAGCAATGTATAGCACTGTACATATATCAAACATCACTATGCTGTATTTTACTTTTTTCTGGATTTTTCTTAAAGACAGGGTCTTACTATGTAGCCTAGTCTGACCTCAAACTCATCGCGATCTGCCTGCCTCAGCCTCCTGCTTTGGATTACAGACATAAACCATCATGCTTGGATCTGTAAACAATTTAAGAAATTTTATGCCATGTAAAGGGTACCTCAATTTAAGTAAAACCAGGTAGATTATCCTATCCCTGATTCAAATCTTCAAGCTACTCCCCATGGTACAAAACAAAATCTAGCAGGCCCATAGTCTGGAGAAGCCACATTCTCCCCTGAAGCCCACATTGTCCCCACTTCTGTCTGGGAGCTTCAGGCTCTAAGCACCACCTTTCCCTGTGCTGACCCTTCTCCCAGAGTAACTGCTGCTTATCTGCTTGGTTCTCCTCCAGAATCAGGGTGCTGGGGCTTGCCTGTCCTGCTTCCTGCTGCAGACCCCTTACTCCATGGTCCCCAGCTCCTGCCTTGGGCGTCTCCTGCCTTCTGTGGCAGTACTGGAAGATGGAGGAGCCTTCAGGAAGTTACTCAAGGTCAGACAGAATAAGGAAGGGACAGAATGGTCATGGCTGACAGAGATATATGTTTGTCTATGATGGAGTTGCTATAGCAGCCAGGGTCCCTGGCTCTATCCTCAGGCGCCTTTGCCCTCAGAACTCCTACCCCAAAGATCTTTAAGGCAACCTGGGTAGCATGGCAGGTACTCAGTTGTAACCCCAGCACCTGAGAGGCAGAGGGAGGAGGATTATTGTAAGTCTGAGGTTAGCTTGGGTTCCACAGTAACACTCTGTCTCAAACCCAAAACGAAAACAACCCCAACCCCCAAACACCCAAACAAAACAACCAAAGGCTTTTGGACAAAGGATTGGGGGGTGGGTGGGATCCACTCGACTAGAGGAGATTACCAGCTGTCGCCCCTCAGTCCCACTCAAAAACTGGGCGCCGAGAGGCGGAATGAAGGCCTGGCACATGCTCAAGGTCTGGCTACATCACAACAATGGGCTGCTATTTCTTGTTCTGGGGCTCTTTGTCCTCGTGGGCAGATCATGGGCCCCAGATTCACTGGGTACATACCAAGGGTTTGCAGGAGCCCAGATAGCTCTGAGCCTGTCTAGAGAGCCTTGTAAGGGGGTAGGGGGGAGCGAGGAATAGTATAGGCTCAAGAGAGCATCCAAGTAGAGGAAATAGCTCAAGCAAGGTCTGTGTGGGGAAACTGAGACCTTGCAAAGGCTGATTCTGGCTGGAAGGACTGAGATAGGAACACAGGGCCATAGAAGGTCAGGAGGGGGCCACCAGGCACCTCAGAGATACATTGTGACCTCCAATGTTCCAGAAAGGTACTATCTTCTCAAATCTATCCTTGCATGGAGAAATCCAAACAATTATCTGACGAGTGGTCCAGTAGAATTGGTTGGTTGACTGCTCCCCGTCATCCACCTGTCCGTGCAGCTATCCCGAGTCCAGTTTGATCAACCACCGAAATTTCTACCTACCTGCTCATCCATTCACTCAGCTACCTACCGATCTGCCTGTCCACTCCTCACCCATCTACCTACAATCAGCCCACACACTGTCAATCTCACCAGCACACCCCTCCCCCACCAAGTCACCTTCCACCCATCTAGCTACCCAGCCAACATCTCTGCCTCTGCGTTTATTTCCTACAACCAGAATGTCCCAGTGCCTGGCTTCATTCATAGAATAAGTCCATTCTTAGTTTCTTATTGCCTAAGAGCTTCAAACACAAATTTCACACTTAGCCGGGCTTTCAAGGCTATGTCATGCTGCCTCATCTCTCCTTTTAGGGCCGTTATTGTGGCTCTGAGCAGATGTGTGGCCGGACACTAGGTTTGCTGTGTCAGAGGGATAACTGCCACAGCCTTCTTTCTCTGGTTAGGGTTGGAAGCTGGGGTCTGTGACTGGGAGTCTAAGCCCAGAGAGGAGGGATCCTTAAACATCAGAGGAGTGCGGAAGGTGTGAGTGAGACCAGATTTATGTATTAAGACTCAGTTTCACAACATGTCATGAAGGATGTGTGGCCCTGTTCTCTTGATCACTACAGGCTGGATGCCTGGCTCCTTGAGTATTCTGCAGGTACAAGGGAAGGTAGCAGGGACTGTGGAGGAGGGGCTGGGCCACTAGGCTCTGATGACCTTGGGCCCCCAAATAAGGGCCAACTATGGGAGGGGCACACTCATTAGTGGAGTTAACAGAGCTTAGGGAGCCAGGGGCCACCAGGGCCCAGCTGCAAGGCCATTAGCAGTCCATTAGCCCCACCCCCACTGGGCCTTTGTTCCTACCCTCTACTTCCTGGCAGTGCGCCTACTCCCTGACCCTCAGGCCTCAGAGGTCCTCAGATCTTTGAGGGATCCGCACCTGTCATCTCCTGTAGCGTGTAGCGCTGGGGCAGATCCTGTTAGAACTGTTGAGGAAAAAAATGTCAAGCTGTGGTGGAGGCCAGCATGGTGGGTAGCAGCATAGGCTAGACCCTAAGTGGGGCTGCAATAGTTTCAGAGGCTATAGGAGATGGCAAGACAAGAGGGGTGAGTCTTGGGGCCAGTCAGTCAATTGGACGCTCTGTAACTTTGTCAGAGAGATGCTGTAGGCTGGTCTCTCAGCCTTCCATCCACCCTCGGCAGATGTGAAGTGCTTCCCAACACAGAGGGTCTGTTTCACTCTGTGGGCCAATGGAAACATTCTTTGAGATTCAGGTCTCAGACAGAAGGGTGACTTCTTAGACTGTCACAATGACAGGATCCACTCCCTTTCGTTTATTCACAGTGTACATTCTGTGCCCTTCCCTGGCATGTACAGTGAGGGACACTGGGTAGGGGAGGAAGATGGCTTTTTGCTGCTAAGCGGAGGACAGCCTTAAGGATGTGGAGCGCCAGAATCAAAAGCTGGCTCAGGGTTTCTGGGATCCTTGGCTGGGCCCGGGTGTTGGCAGGTGCTGGGGACTCTAGTTGTGTGGTAGCAGAGAAAAGAGGGTGGACTTGAATCCACTGGAGTCATCAGGAATTAGAGTCCTCATGATTCTTAGAATTAGATTATCCTAATTAGAATGAGAATTGAATTAGATGCATCCCAGAATCCTAGGGTGGAGGCTGACTGGCAGCTCAGCAGGGCCTGGCCTCTTCCTAGGCTAACTGCTGAGACAGTGAGCTGTCTCCCACCCACCCACCCGCCTGCCCGCCCACCCAGAAACCCCTCCATGCTGTTGTTCCTCACGGTTACAAGCCTAGATCTGAGTCACAGGTACACTTGCTGGAGTCTTCAGGCTCTTGTGTGCCAAGGTATAGAATTGGATGAAGGACATGTGGTTAGACATACAGGGAGCTTGTTAAGAAAGAAAAAATCATGCTAAGAACGGGAGTGGGCTAGTGAGCTGAGGGAAAAGCATGCGCCGAAAAGGCCCCAAGGCTCCTGACCCTTTAGAGGTCCCTGGCATGACACCTGTCCCTCCCACAGCTGCACAGGGCAGGCTTTTCTTGGATGTGCTCCATTTGCTGCTGTTCACAGCCCAAGGAGGGAAGGGTTTCCTGTCTTTCCCTGAGTGACTTCTGCTTTTGTCCTGTGTTTATCTATATACTGCTGCCTCTGCTCTCAACCCTGCTCCTTGTCCTGCTCCTCATGGGACCAGAGAATGAACAAACAGAATTGTCACTGTCTTGTTCTTGGCTCTCAGAGAGGCGCTAGAGCCACCCCTGACCCCAGAAACGGAGTGCCCAAGGCAGGCTGGGCCCTGCCGAGTGGGAGGGGGTCGCATGGTATTTTTAGCACTGCCTACCCAGACTGAAGGAGCAGTACCAAAGACCTGTTTAAAGGAGAGGAGTCGAAAGTACTGTCTTGGGATACTTCCAGAGAGAAATTTGTTTCAAATGCTTGATTGTTTTATGATTAGCCCATCAGCGTGTAAAGAGGGCTACAAGCCTTTCTAAAGCTGAAGTGTGTGTGTGTCTACGTATCTCTCTGTGTGTCCGAACACATTTCTGTGTGTATGTGACTGTATCTCTGTGTGAGTCTATGTATGTGAACATATAACTGTGTGTCTATGTATTTGTATGTATGACTACTGTGTGTCTGTGTCTATATATTTGTACGTATGACTGTGTGTCTGTGTCTATGTATTTGTATGTATGACTGTGTGTGTGTCTATGTATTTGTATGTATGACTGTGTGTCTGTGTCTATGTATATGTATGTATGAGTGTCTAATGTACATTATTTGGTAAGTTGCCATGAGCTACTAAATGGACTCTAGGCAGGAGAAAACCCTCCCTTGTTGTTTCCAAACGTTGTTGTCCTGAGTCGGGGGTGGGGGTGGGGGTGGGGGTGGGGGTGGGGTGGTGGCTAACTCTGTAACAAGGAGAAAGGAAGAAGCAAGCAGCTGACTAAGGGCACTAAAAACACTGTATCCTTGAGAATGGCCAGAAGGTAGCTATTTCCAATGCACATTGTTGTTGCTTGCTCCATGCCAATGCTTGTTCCTTTGAGGACCCCAGCTGGCTTCCCCTGTCTGTCTGCTGGGGCTGGTGTTTCAGCTGGGCTACTCTCGTCCTAAGTGACTTCCTAAGGCTCAGCTGCTCCTCTCTGCTGCTCACTGCTTAGTCTTCACTTGTGCTTGCCACAAACTTAATAAACTCACTCATTTGAACCTGGAAGCAGGGCTGTCACATGTCATTCTCCCAGACAGGATAGTGCCTGAGTTTATTTCTGCGTTTTGTGTGTCCCTCTATGTATGCATGTCTCTGTGTGTATCTGTATTTATCAGTGTATGTCTTGTCTCTGTGTGTATCGCTCATTATGTGTTTCTGTTTGTATCTGAGTATGTCTGTGTGTTCCTTTGTGTATGTGTATCTGTATGCACTGCTGTGTGTTTGGATGTGTTGTTTGTGTGTGTGTGTGTGTGTGTGTGTTGCTGATGGAGTGACTGAAGACTGGATGGAAGTCCCTTTTCTTGGTTGTAAGGAAGACTCAGTCACTAGTCTGAAGAGGGAGGTCCTCTTGCCCTTCTAGTCACTTCCCTATGAGTCACTGATGGAGGGATCTCAGGTCTTGTGGGCAGGAACAGACACTTTCATGAAGATCCCTGAATTCTGGAGACCCTCTCTGCCTGTGGGTTGGTGGGAAATGGTGGGCAAGGCAGCATCCAGGACAGAGATTGAGAGCACCTTGGGAGAGAAGGCCCTCATTTACTTGGGTGTTGGGTTATCACCATGCGGAACCCACACCACTACCCATTGGCCTCAGTGGTCTCCTATAGCCCACCCTGCCAAACCCACTTCATCCCCTCCCCGTCCCTACTCTGGGTCACTCTGGTTCTCAGCCGGCTGGCTCTGATGCCGGGACTCCATGAGGGAACCTTTCTTTCCTGTTTTCCTAAGTTTTGAGTTCTGAAAAAGCTGTTCAGTTTGCCTCACACGCCGGCAGGGGATCCCCACGTGTCTGCATCTAACCCAGAGATGGGGTGGAGTGGGGCGGACTAAGCCTGCGGAATTCTGGAGTGGTCTGGGCAGAGCTCTGCCCCCCCCCCCAAAGAACCAAAAGCAGAAAACGATATTGCTGTGGTAGTTGTTCCGAGGTCCAGAAGCCCTAACAAACTAGGCTGGGCCATCTGTCCTCAATAGATCAATTAAACAGACAAGTGAAATTTGGAGGAAGAGATTTATTCGTGTGGCTACACTGGGAGAAACAGGCTCAGTGGCTCCTGAGTCTATGTTTTGGGTCATGGCATAAGGTTTAGGTTTAACTAGAGAGCAAGAGGTATGTATTACTAAGGTGTAGTCCCACCTACACTGACCCATTACTGCCTAGGTTCAAATCTCCTCTCTAAGGTTGAGAAATCTTGTGAAATCCTTTTTCATAAGGCCATTCCCTTCTGATCGCTCCAGGTTTCAGCCTTCTCCCAACATGACATTCTAGGAGATAAATTTCAGTTTGGGGAAGGGGGCTCCATTGTCTCCACAGTTTGGTGCCTTAGTGGAAAGGACACATACTTCCCTTTAGAATGTCTTTGCTCCAACCAAGACAGGTTACATTGTTATTTTCATTTTTCATAGAAACATTTTGAATTTTAAACTAATTTGGCTTTATGGTTACATCTGGTGCTTGAACAGCAGCTGGGAGAGGGTGGGGGTGGGGCTTCCGGAGCAGTAAAGGGCTCCACTTTCTCCTCCATTAAGTTGAGTTACCAATCTCCTGAGGTCCCGGGCAGGGGGAGGTCTCCAAGGAGAGCTGAGCTTACTTAGAGCCTCCAATGATGCTGAGAGATGCCCTAATGGCTGCAGGGATGAGGATGGGAGACAGGAATAGCCTAGCACATGAAAGCAGTGTGGGATCTTTGGAGACCTCCCCACATCTTTCCTGACCTTCGCCTAAGTCATTGAAACTCAGGGGAGACCCTTATCCAGGACAGGAAGATTTTGGAGCAGGGCAGGGGAGCTGGCTGTAGCCAGAGGCAGAAAAGCATCGAGTTGCCACTCGAGGCCTCTCTCAAGTCCTTCTCATAGGAACCCCAGCATCCCACTTCACGGGTGGAGCAAGCACTGAGGTCAAGCCTAGAGTCTCCGCCCTTCCTCCTTCCTCCCTTGCCTTACTCTTTATTTTCTACAGTCCTCACCTTCAACACACACACACACACACACACACACACACACACACACACACACACACACACTTCTTTCTTCCTCTTAGCAAAAATGTCCACACCACAGGCTCTGCCTTTAGCACTTCTGTGGCAGGAGACATCAAGATTAACAAAGAAAGAAAACAGTTGGCAAGGCAAGACTGGAAGCCCTTCCCACCTTGGGCTACACACAGCAAACAGAGCATGCCCAGGAAAAGTCCCCACTGTGCTGATGTGGGAGAGACAGGTGCTATGTAATGATCTGCGAAGGAGACAGGTGCTATGTAATGATCTGCGAAGGATCCTGAGCCTTGTGGTCCAGAGTTTGTTCTGCTTGCCAGTCCACTCCCATTCTCAGAACATGTCTCCTTTCTAAACAAGTTTTCTCTGTGTCTTGTCCAGTTCTTTGCCTTGAGACACGAGAACCTGAGAATCATTAGAGAGTGTCCCCGGGACTCAGATACCTCAGGTGCCTAGAACACCTCTGGCCACCACTGCTATAGAGTTAGGACACTGGAGCACCCTTTGGGGCAGGGACACTTCTTGCCTCCCATTTGAACCTGTCAGTTCATATCACTTTTATACTTAAAGCCCTCCAGTGAGTCAAGACTGGGAGTACATACCATGAACCCCAGCTCTCAGGAGGCAGAGGTAGAGGCAGGAGAATCTCCATGAGTTTGAAGCCATGTAGCCAGGGCTACATGGTGAGACCCTGTTGGGGGGTGGGTGTGAAAAAGACCCCTTTCCTCACCTCATTTGCATAGACTCTGCCAGTTTAAATATAATCTCTAACTCCTTTATTTGTTCATGAGCACTAAGACTTAAGTTTCACGGGGCGGGGGCTCTGTTTGTTCTGCTAGAGCAGTGGCTTTCAACCTTCCTAACACAGTCCCTCATGTTGTGGTGACCCCCAACCATACCATTATTTCATAGCTACCTCATAGCTGCAATTTCACTACCTTTATGAGAATCGTAGCTTAAATATCTGATCTGTGACCACCAAAGGGTTCATGACCTACAGGCTGAGAGCCACTGTGCAGTACTGCCTACCAAAAATCACTTTCAGTAGCTGAATGATTGGCTCCTTGTGAGACATTTTTCTCACTCCCATTCGCCAACCTGGGCTCAGCTGGCAAGGAATGTGGAGGCTGAGGGCGATGGCATTTCCCATCCCCCTCCTCTTTCTTCTACTTTGTGAACTGGAGGTCCTGATGGGGCCATCGTAGAAGGTGAAGATGCACTTAAATGTGAAGGTTAAATTTGCTCGTCCAGCAGCAGGAGGCTGGGGAGATTTATATTGGAGGCAGTTGAAGTTAGAGGCTACAAAAGTCCCTGGGAGGAAGAGATTGCAAGGGTGAGCTGGTGATCAGGAAGAGTAGACAGACTCATGGATGAGCAAGGCCAGGGCACCGGGAAAGGACATGCGAGCAGAGTTTCCCCCAGTGATGAGTGGGTGGTGGGTATGGATGGGTGAATGGAGGAATTAGTGGATAGCCGGATGGATGGGTGGATGGATGGTTAGAGGGATAGGTGAAAAGACAGGGTCCAAGGGAAGTGAATGAATGGGTGGGCAAACAGGAAATGAGCAGGATACTAGGCCTGTCTGTGCTCTCCATGTGTCTTATGGCACTCTTCATCAGCGACCTCATTTAAAGCTATTACAATCTTAGAGGAGGCCATTTCTGTATCATCTGCAGATGCGGATGCAGAACAAGAGCCTTGGAGGGATGAAGCAATCTGCCTTTAAGGTCTCACAGTTTAGGAGCAGTCGAGACCAGGTTTGACCTCAGATGTGCCTGATATGCGTGGTGTGTGTTCTTCGAGGCCCTGCTGTTCCTGGAATCCTAGCTGACTGCAGGCTTAGGACAGTGACTTATCTCCATGACTTCAGCCTGGAAGGGGAAAGAGGCAGGTTAGGTTAGAGAGACAGCCCTCAGTGATGAACTCGGTAGAGTCCCGTGGGAATCTGAGCTTTGCAGAGTAAAGGAAAGAAAAGAAAAGAAAAGAAAAGAAAAGAAAAGAAAAGAAAAGAAAAGAAAAGAAAAGCAGCAACCCTGGCTTTCCTCCAGCATGTAGCTCTCTTGTAGGTCCAAGGTGTTGTAGCGAATCAGTCTGGAGTACTCTTTACTCTCTTCCCTTTTAAAATGGCTAAACAAGTGGGGTATGGTGAGTGAGGGCACCTTTAATCCCTGCACAGGAGAAGCAGAGGCAGGTGGACCACTGTGAGTTCGGGGTCAGCCTAGTCTATAATATAGCAAGTGCCAGGACAATCAGTAGGTACATAGTGAAACACTGTCTTGGAAGCCAACCAACCAACTGGCCAACAAAAAAAGCAGAGTGGTCAAGTGTCGCAGCACACACGGTTAATCTCAGCACTCTGGTGGCTGAGCCAGCCCGATCCACACAGCAAGTTCTAGACCAGCCAGGGCTAAAATGGAATCCTCTTTAAGAAATTGTAATAATAATTAGGTGGGAAACAGGTCCTCCCTGGAGGCTTCCTTACAATGACTCCATTCTGTTACCAGCTATCCCGATACTGTTTTAGGTACCGGGAACACAGCAGTCAATAAAACAGAGAGCCCTGACTTCCTGAAGAAAACTGGCAATTAGCGCAACAAATGAGTAAATTAGACACCGCGTCAGGTTCAGATTAGCGAGCAAGAGACAAACAAAACCTTGGAAGGAACACCGGGTCATGCTGGTACAATTTTAAATAAAGTATCCAGAAGAGTCCAACCCTTGGGAGATGTCTGAGCAGTGACCCAAAGTAAACCATTCAGAAGTCTTCAGTGTGTGTGTGGGGAGGGGAGAATGGGTGGGGGGCTTGCAGCGAATGCAAAGGCCCTGGGGTGAGGACCTGGGTTCAGAAATAACTAGGAAAGGTGAGAATGAGGGGGTGGGCATGAGCACTGAGAGAGGAGGGAGGCTGTGGCTAAGCTGGGTTTTTTGAGCCTAGGATTTTTTTTTTCTCTTGAGGATGAAGCCAAGGTTAGCTGAGGCCGGGGCTTATCTCCAGAAGATGTCAGTAGGCTCTCTTAGCCTGCTGAGTCCCAGGAGAGGCTTGTCCCTTGGAGCAGTCCCTTCTCATGGTACTTGGGCTCAGCCTGTCTGCCTCGCCTCCCACCCCCACCCCCGTTCTCTCCCTCTCCTGGCTGTTTGTCTCACCAGGCCCAGACAGAGCTCCTGGGCTTACAGACCAAAGTGGGATTCAGCTCTAAAATGAAAGGAGATTTCATAAAGGCCACACGGTAGAGTGTGCTCAGGGTCCGTGCTGCCTGCTGAAACCCGCTTTTTCCGTGGGCAAAGCCTGTGATCAGTGCTTTCCACAACAGCAATCCCCAAGGACCAGTTCAGCACAGCCAGGCATAAGCTGAAATCGTTCAAAGCCTCCTGCTACCCTTTCTGACGACAGAGACGGGAGCTGAGGGGCACTGGAGAGGCCAGAGGGCAGCCTGCACGGTGGAGCTATGTGCTGACACAGCTCTGAATTCCTCATCTGCCTTAGCTCACTGCACTCATTTTGTGCCTAAGCCCTGGTATGGCCAAAGGCCCAGGAGGAAGCCCGGGACAATGGCACTCAGTTGGTCTCTGACCTCATGGCCCTACCCAGCCTGCCAGATCTCACCATCACCTCACCCCACAAGCTGCCTGGAGGCCCCTATTCAGACCCTGAGGCCATCCCTGAGAGACAGCCTCTGCTATTGGCACCCTCCTGTAAAGTAACACTCATTAGCTTCCAAAGCTCTGAGTTTCTGTGCCCACAGGGAGACTGTGTGAGACCCTGCCTCAACATAAAAAAACGATTTTATTTTATTTTTTAAATTAAAAGGCCCGGGGTGCAGCATAGTGGTAGAGCCCTTGCTTAGCACATGCCAGACCTTGGGTTTTATTCCCACACAGCAGCAACGATAATGACCATAGAATCTGTCTGAATTCTGGGCACAAGCTTATTTCTTGCTCCCCAGACAGTAGAGCACAGGAGCGATGTTCACAGCTTTCACGCTGTATTCTATTGTGTCCCTATTGATGACAAAGTCGGAGACGGATGAGCACAGATTTTGTGCAAATTCTGCCCTCAGTTCTCTCAGGCAGCTGACACCTGAGGGTCTGGGAGTCCTTGAACAGATCACCAGTAGGCGTAAGGCATTAAACAGCAGAGGGTTTTCTGGGCATCTACTTTGGAAGTAGTGATTCCATGACTATATGACTTTGGACTTGATGTCTCTGGGCCTTAGTGTCTACATTTTTGCTGTGTTAGGAATGGTCTGGTGTCCTGGAGGAAATCAGCATGTTGGCAGCAGGGGTGTTCAGAACTCCTTGGGCTTTGGGGTCACATAAGGAAGAATGAGGGGCTAGGTTCAGTCCAGGTACCAGTTCTGATGTGAGTGGCAACTGGCTCTTCCAGACGAGCCTTGGTCTCATTGCATTCCTTCCCTGTGGGTGACCCTGCTGAGGAACCTGCTGGGAAGTACCTTGTTAAGCTCACTCTTCCCTCTGCTCCTCCCTAGTCCTATGAGCACCCATTGTGAATACATGAGGGGGTTTGGAGGGGACTCCGGAGTGGCCAGAGACATAAAAACCCTGGCCAGGATGCTGGGGTAGGTGGGCCCTGTGGGCAAACTAGACACTGACATTCTGGGTTTAAGGGTCTGAAACTCCCCTGAGGCACAAATTAGGCAGAAGCTACCTGGCCATAGTGTGCCTGCCTGCTCCCAGGGTTTAGATACACCCCTCACCTGAGTTTTGCCCATGGCTATAGTGCTTATGTAGGTAGACCTGAAGGATTCCTAAGATGATGGAATGCCTTGGGTCTTGAAGCACATAGTGACAAGGTCAAGACCAGAGTGCTGTAGTCTGGGTTAATGGCATCATGTGGTCAGTGGGTCCAGCACCCTGATACCATTACTGGAGGCATTCAGGCCTTCATGTGTACTGTTGACCCTTCCTCAGAGTGCGAACTTATCAAACAATACTGCAGACTCTCCAGGAAGCCAGGTGTCCATAGGGCTGTAACTGGGATGGTGAGATGGTAGCGCTGACCTATGATCCCAGCTGTCCCAGAGGCTAAGACAGAGAATCTGAAGGTCCAGGCAGGCTTAGGGAACTTTGTGAGTCTCTGTCTCAAAATAACAAGTAGTGCAGTGGTGAGCACTTGCCTAACATGTGGGAGGCTCTGGACTCTGTCTTTAGTAACACACACACACACACACACACACACACACACACACACGCACATGTGCACACGCACACACCCTCATACGTGTAAGAAGGAGAGGAGAAAGGAAGGGGAGAGGATAACGAGTATCTGTCACACAGGGAATGGTACCTTCATCTGGATGTGCTTGAAGTCTGGCCACCAAGAACTGGAAATGAATGTGAAGGACATCTGGAATCTGCCAGCCACTCGTGGGTCATGATTTAAGTAGGTGGCAATACCAGGTCCTGCTGACGACCCCTGGGGCTTGCCACTTTGGCTCGACGCTGGACTTCCACCGAAGGTTAGTAGAAATAGTGTTGTGCCCCCATTCTAATGCAAGCACCTGCATTCTGCCCTGCAACCCTCTCTAGAGCTTTCTGAGGGAAATGGCCAGCAGCACCAGCAATCCTGTGTGTAGCAAATGACAGTGGCAGTATAACAATTCCTAGAATCCATGGAGCTTGCTCTGTGCCAGCTCCCGGGCCACCTGCTTCCCCCTCATGTGGCTCTGCCTCACCATAGCACCATGAAGCAGGCACTAGTGCAGTGGAGTCTGTCCCACAGAGGAAGATACTGGGTCAGAGGGAGGCTTAGTACAGTCTTACTCATACAGCTTGTGAGTGATGAGGTTTGGATTTGAACCCTAGTCTCCCTGACCCCAGAGCCTAGACTATGCCTTCCTAGAGGGGGTGGATGGCCCTGTGATGTCATAGACCCGTCTAATTCTAGCACTTGGCAGATGGAGGCACAAGTATCATGCATGTGTCTACTACACTCCAAGTTTAAGGCTAGCCTGAGCTCTATGAGGCCATCTCAGAAAGCATACAGAAAAAGAAAAAGGGAAAAAGAAGTCATATTTGACCCACTTACAGGGTCCCTGCTGAATCTGCCATGGTCCATGAGGGATATCTCATCTGTAGGTCCCATGGCTCTATACTCATATCTTTCTCTCTAGTCAGAATAACGGGTTTCAGGTTTTCCCCACTCTGTGTCTGGGCCCAGATGGTCTTGTAGGGTTTGGGGGGAGGTCAAGATGCTAACAGAGAGAACACTTGCAGTCTGGAGAAAAGGGAGGTGGGACTTTGAGTATCCCCGAGGTTGTAAGCCTTCTGGTCCAAGGGTGTGTGACAAGGGCATCCTTGAGAGGAGACATGGGCTCCCTGGAGTTTCTGTAAGATCCAGGCCATTGTTGTATTTATTAATCACCACAGACAGGATGGGGCCGCACAGCTAGCTGCTCCAGGACTTGGGGAGTGGGAAGCAACCAGTTTACAGGGCTGGAATTTAGGTGAGGAAAAGTGTTGCCGGAGAGACTTGGCTAGGCAGGGAGGACAGAGGAGACCGGTAGAAGCATTGAGGGATGTTAGCCAGAGCCCTGTGATGGTGGGTGCCTGCGGAGGTACAGGGTGTGACCTGAGGGCACGAGGGGTCACTAGAGGATGCCAGGTGAGGTTCTTCACCAAGCCCTGCCGCTATGCACTGCTCACTGGGCTGGGGTTGTCTGGGTGATGTTTCCTGGGCCCTTTGTCTACACATCACTTACTGAGTGAGTGGTCAGAGTGCTGACTATTTGCTGGACCACTAGGCAGCATCAAAGAACTGGAGTGATGCAGGGATCCCCGGAGGGCACCCAATATGTTCTATGGCTGAGGAAACTGATGTTTTGAAGAAGAAGGCAAAGGTTTGGGGCCTGAAATTCCATCTACCTTCCTTCCAAATCTACTCCTTAGCCCAGGACAAGGACGCTCCTATAAATAGGACCCTCGGTTGCTCCTGGGATCAGGTCTCTCTAGCATCCAATTGACACCCAAGGGATGAGGGCCTTTAAAGTCAGCATGCACTCAGTGGCTTTACAGCCTATGCCTTCTGAGCTCAAGGGAGCTCAGTTGATTCCCATCCCCTAGGACTGTCACAGAGCAGTGGTCCCTCAGAGGGACAGCCCCCGACACACTGAGGGTCAGAACATAGAGGCTCTGAGCTTGCTGTAGTCCCTGGAGTCCTAGTTTGTCTCCCACACAGAGTCTCAGTGACAGTCCCTACAGGAGTGGGCCTAGCCTTTAATTAAAGCAGGGGTTAAACTGATGGCCAAGTAGCCTGCTTTCCCCTGGCCCCCAAGACTGCTAAGGCCAGAGAAGCCTAGACAACAACCCCAACATGCCCAACTAGACAGTACTCTGAATGCCTAGTCCAGATCTACTGCCGTGAGATGTTCCCTGGAGAGACATGAACAAAGAGGTCTATTCACAATGGCAAGGACTCCTACACAGAAGGAAGAAGAACGATCCACCAAGTTCATCTCGGGGAATCAGTTTATTGGGGTCACCTTCAGGAGTATGGATGATTCCAGGATGTCTGTATCATTAAACGTACCCCCTCCACGGATGCAATGCTAGATGTGTAAAAGATACATCCCTCTGCAGGCAGCTTTACTTAAAGAAATCTCTGTTTTCTAGCAGTTCTCTCCACTTATACAGGCATTTGAAGGGGCCCCGAGAAGGGCCTTACTAAATGTGTAGCTTCCTAGGAACCGCATAGTCTTAAGAGCCTGTCTCCTCAGTCCCAGAGGGAGTGTTTCAATATGGAGCTAATAGCAACATAACGCTGATCCCGCAGCAGGTAGGAGAATTAGGCCATAGGGCAAGGACACAAGGCTGGCTTCCGGTCTTTCTGTCCCCACCGGAAGGATTTATATCTCCTCCATCACTGTACCATTGGCCTTTATTCCACTAGTAAGAGTCACTTGAATGATAAAAATTGCTGAAGGAGTCAATGCTTTCAATTTCAAATTCAAACCAGACGGCTCCAGAGATACAGGATGCGCCAGTGTGCCTTATGTCCCTAACTGAATAGAGTCCATGGACGGAGACCTCATCTAATAACCCTACCAGTACAGTAGGTTCCTATCAGGAGGCTTAAGTCCAGAGTCCTTGGGAACATATCAAGACAGAGAAGTGAACGGAGTCAAGGTCCTCTCCCAGGACATAATCGCCAACACTTGGGTCTATGAATTCCTAGATTTTCAGCTCACTAATGCAGACATGCTTGTAGCTTTTCTTACCATAAACAGGACCCACAGCAACTGCAAATTAGCCTCCGGTCTCTTTTCTCAAGGAGGCAGAGTCATGTCAGGATGAACACAGAGCTCTCTGTTGGTCAGGCCCATGTAGACTTCCATCCTCCTTGAATCCCTGCTGAGGAAGGAGGGCCAGGGTCCAGCTGCAGAGTGGGGGGTGGGGAGTGCTAGGGGCACGTTGGGGCTGAGGCCTATGTCCTTGGAATGATGGCCCCATGTGGGGACCACCTGGAGGATAGAGAGGAGGAGGCAGGGCCCACGGGGTGGAGAGGGGCTGGATAATTGGCCAGATTAACCCGCAGGAGGCCTCCTCGGGAGGCTATTTTTAACTCTGAGAGACCGAAGCCACTTTCCTCCCTCCCTCCCCTTATTGCCCTTTATTTCTGTCCTCCTGGGGCCTGAAGGCCTGGAAGCTTGTCCCTTTAGAGGAAGAGAGAGAGGGGAGAGAGGAGTCTCTATACTGCACCTGTGTGACTTCGCTGGGTCTGCAGGCTGACCTCCCATCACTCATCCTGGGGGATAGAGGAGGGGAAGCCGGAGCGAGCGGGAGGGGCCCTTTGGAAGCCTCTTTGCTCTTTTCTAACCCATGGCTTCCACAGTCTCTTGAGAATATGGAAACATTTCCTAAATTAAAGCAGGGGTTTGGCTCACAGTCAAAAGTCCTAGGGTAGATCAGGGAGGCTCAAAAGACCTGCCTGGAGTCCAGTTCCTCTCAGTATCTCAACTCCTCTTTCCTCAAGGTGTACTTCAGGTGGTGCAAGGTCCACAGCAGTGCTCTGCTACCAGTGAGCAACCCCGGGAAATACACACATGCACATGCTAACACATGCGTGCACGCAGACATACACGAGCGCGCACACACACACATGCATGTACACACATGAACCTTCTCTACCTATTTAGCAAAAGTACTGGGGTAGGTTCTCGTTCTCTTTGATCTCTGTGATCGCTTTGATCACAAGCCTATCCCTCAGCCAACCACTGTAGTGCTCAGTGCTGGCCTGGATCACTTCTTATCGGTTGTCCCTGAGTGGCTGAGCCCCACAGGAAGCAGGTAGGGGTATGAGATAGGACCTGATGGGAAGATGAAGGATCTCAGAGAACGGTCCTAAATCCAGGCTGTACTTAGATGGTGATGTGTCTTAGAAGTTTCACAGCCTGAACAGGAAAACCCTGTCTCTGGTTGCCTATGAGTTTGACCAGAGCATGGCAGAAAGCCCCGGCCTTCAGCCTGGTCCCTAACTGCCGTGTCCTGGATGTTAGCAGCTGCTCCTCACCATCACAGCTCTAGAGGAGCAGGAGTAGGGCCTAGCCATGCACAGGGAAGCAGTCAGCTGCTGGCTTTGCTGGCTGATCGATGTCTGCTTCCGGACAGGTGGGAGGGAGGGACTGTGAACTTGCTGTCCTATTCTCTGCGTGCTAATGGTTCCTGGAGTTTGTGCCTCAAATCAATGCTTTTGGCTTAATCAGAAGTCCACGGTTACCTGGGCAGGGGAAGGGCATGTGTGTATGTGATGACATGTAAGATTTCCCTATGGCTCTCCTGGAGACAAGGACCCTATTCTTGCTTGGTTTCTACCTGTCTAACTGGGGTGGGATCTACCTGCCTCTCACTTCCAGTGAAGGTTGGTGGGCATTTAACTCTATCATGTGATGCCTGGCAGATACACAGCTGGCACAGGCCATTATAACCATCCCCATTATCCTTGTCAGCAGTGTATATCTTGGGACAAATGGTGCTGAAGAGAGAGGCCAGTTTAAGGGCACAGCTCTTGGGCCTGGGCTCTACTCTGTGGCTCACAGCCTGAGTGACAGGTTTCTTTCCACTTGACTGATTGCCTAGACTGTGGACAGGGCTCAGGCAGAATGCCCCCTTGTGTCTCTTGACTTCCCGCCCATGGTTCCTACCACAAATGCTTATCCTGATGCCCATGGGCACCGTTCTTTCTGACTCCTTAGATGGGGTATTGATCAGGGGCAGGATGAGCACTGGAGTAGGAGGCTAGGCTTGTTTCCCAGATGGTCACGCGCACACACACACACACACACAGTCCCATGACCATGCAGATGATTTAAATGTGTCCATGAGCACTGAGCTGAACAGAAGAACTGTTCCTGGGAGGAATTCTCCACCGTCCTCATCACGCTTGTTCTGGAGACGAACCCTCATGCCCATGGTGCCTGCCCTGGTCTGCACACAAGGACCTGTCTCTGGTCTCATGGAATTGGTGTGACAATCAGGGAGGTGACCAAGATGCCAGACTCCTGGGGGGAAAGGCAAAGCAAGAAAGGGGAGGTAGGGATGGCCTAGGAGTGGTCTTTCCCTGGGGTATCCTGAGATGTCCTGAAGGAAAAGCTGTGGGGGAAGCAACACTCCTGCCTGGACAGGGTTGGGCTGGTGGCAGCCAGTATTCCTGGAAGGGAGAATGGAACAAGTGGAGGGCAGAGGCTAGGCCAACATCTAGGCGAGGCAGAAGAAATCCTATCCTTGGAGAAGGTGTTCTTAAGGAGCGTCAGGTGCTGCCAGGCCAACAAAGACACTGAGGAAGGACCTCTTGGTTTCCATAGGAATTGGTTGTCAGAAAGGTGGCCAGCTGCTGGGCAGAGAGGCCGTCGCTTCAGACTGCTTCTCAGGAGACAGCATCCCGAAGCCTTCAGGCATTTCTCTGGATGGCTTTGCTGTTCTTGCTGTCCTTATGTCAAGGAAGGGTTTCCAAATAAGCTGATGGCTTCCTCTGGCTGCCCCAGCCTGAGACTCTAAGGGCACACAGGCACAGGCGTTCGGCTGAGAGGATGGACAGGGTCCCAGTTATAGCCTTGTCCAGGAGGATTCTCTCAGATTGAGGGACAGCCACACAGGCCCCTGGGGATGTATGCATGCATGCACAGGACAACTTATCTCTGTGCCGTGCAAGGCAGGAATTGCTTTTCTGTCCTTGTGGCCACCCATGCTTTGCAGAGAAGGATGTGGGACTTCAGTGAGAAGTGTGTCCTTGGGTCCTATGCTGGGAGCAGTTGTGTTGAGGCTGGGCACATTCTAGAAAATTCCCTCCCTCAGCTCTGGAGGGAGGCAGGATGTCTTTTCCTGAGATAGGGATGGTATGACCCACCCTGTCCACACCTGGAGCCCTGCTTAGAGAGAGTCTCCTGTATGGCTGTCCTCTGACCTCTGTCACTGTATCTTGAGCATGGGTTTGCTCTCCATAGGAAGGTTATGACCATGAGCCTGGTAGAAGACTCACGATGTCCCAAAAAGAGATGAGATTTTGGTTAAGAAATGAAGCTGGTCCCTGCTTGTAAGCTGGAGGGTGGGATGGGAAGTCTAGAGTGCAGAGCTCTTGAGTGCTTATGGGAGTTGGGGTGGTTTCTCTGGTGGGTCTTTTTTGTTAGGTGACCTTGGACAAGATGCTGGTTCTATCTGTGAAATGTGGCTGATGAAAGGGTAGGGGGAAAAACCCTACCCTGGCTTTACGCAGGCCTCTGAGATCCTTGCTCAGAAAAGCAGCCGAGTGTGGCTGTATATGCGGATGTATGCTCCACCCTTGAACTCATTATAGGATCAGCCTAAGATCCTAGACCTAGTGGAGCCCTGTAATGTTTTGTCCGTTTTCTTGTCTACCAGCATGCTGTGAGCTCTTTAGGATGTCTGGTGGAGGCCCCCGAATGCAACCTGAATTTGCTCTCCCAGAGAGGGTAGAGACTGTGGGGGGGGGATTTTTTCCTTACTCCTGCCTTTGGCTTCTGTGTTCTGGACACCAGGGCTGGGTAGAGTGGACCAGGGACATCTGAGCCATTTTTCTCCTTGTTCATTCAGGAGAAGGTAGACATCAGGACATCATGTGCCTGTCCAAGGCAGGCCTGGGGGCCTGGGGACCTGGGAATAGAGTCCCTGGGGTTACCCGTTTTCTCTCTATTGCAGCCCCTAACAGTGACTAGACAGGAAGGCATGGCCATCTGAAGGACACACTTGGTTCTGAGACACCTCTCCCTACCACTGTGAAACTAGATAAGCAACTATTCCTTGATGAGCCTCAATGTCTTTATCTGTAAAGTGGGTCCATAGATCATATGGCCTCCCAGAGGATCGTAATGGCAGCAGAGTAACTCTAGCTAAGTCCTTGGCACAGAGGCCAGCACAGATTGCTTGAACACCCAAGACCCACCAGCCGTTTGACTCAGCCCCTTCCTCAGCTAAGAACTGTACATGCGCTCATCTCTTTTAACCCTCACCCCAGTGCCATAACTCAGGGAACCTCATGATGTCCATGTGATCACAGGGAATCCAGAGACCCAGTGCTGTTGTACCTGGCGCTCAGGGTTGCTCAGTTGAGTTAGGGTAAGCATAACCCAAAGTGGGAGAGTTTTCTGGGGACTCTGGGGTCTGGATGAGGAGTCGGCTCCTGGAGGTGGGATGGTGGGTTTTGCAGAGCGCTGAAGAAGCTTCCAGAGCCTGGGCATCTGGGTGGCCAGAAAGCTGCGCTTCTTGGCTAGGATCCTGCATCGAGTGTCTCTGCTATTCAAATGCATAATTATATTTCACATTACAGAGAGGCTGGAGACCAGGGGGCTGGGGAGTTTTGTGAAGCTTGTGTTCTGCCTGCAGACCAGCCTTCTTGACCTGGTTCTTCAGTGTTAGGGTTGAGCTGGGGGTCAGCTCTATGATAAAATGGGATTTCCCTGAGGCCAGCTAGGCTGATCTGTCTGCTAGGCTGAAAGGTCCAGGCTCTGCAGGAGGCGAGGCCCAGACAATAGGCTCCAGGAGACTGGGAGAGGAGAGTACCAGGGGTGCCTTCCAGACAAGAGTGGGCAAGGGGAGGGGAGTCACATGGAATCAAATCAGCAGAAAGGCCAGAAGGAGGAGCACAGAAAAAGCAAGAGATGAAAGCTAAATACAACACATGATGGGAAGAAGCGATATGGTGTTTAAAGAGGATGGGGTGTGCCTGTAACCCTGTGCTTTGGTGTGTAAGGGGAAAGAACGCGTGAGCTCAGAAGCGAGCCTGTGTGGATGTGTTGACTGATCCCACCCCGTATGTGCATATGTGACTATGACTGCACCTGTGCACCTTAGCCACCGCGCTCCTCATCACATGCATCTCGTGCAGGTGTCGCCTGAGCTTGCTATCCTGCTGTGTGCAGCCCGTCCAGATTCCCTTGCCTGCCTGTAGTCTGAGTATTTATTATATGCTCGCCATGCACCTGTGTGTGCGCGTGTCCCCAGGAAGATGTGTGTGTATGGGTGTGTGTGTGCCACGCGCGTGCGCGCGTATGTGTTCGCGCGCGCGCGCTCCAGTGCGCAAGTGGCTGGTGCGTGTGGGGGGCAGCTGGGGCCAAGAGGGGCCACCGGGCCAGGCCAGGGCGGTGGTGGGCGGGATCAGCGGCGCCGCGGCGCAGGGCGGGCGTGCTTTTGGCGGAGAGTTGGAGGAGTTACCGAGAAGGGCTACTGTGGCAGCGGGGCGCGGAGCTGGGTGCGCGCAGAGCTTCTGCCTCCCGCCGCCTCCTCGCCCTCCATTCCTCGTTCCCCGTCTTCCCCCGGCCACGCCGCGACTGCGCTGCCACCGCCTCCCTGAGAACGGTCGCCGGGGGAGGGTGCCCTGTACGATCGAAGCCCGTTGGGAGGTGCAGGACACCCACACCCGGCTCAGGGGAGCGCGCCCGGCCCTGCCCGGGATCAGATAACTGCGGCGGGGGAGGGGGTGGGTCGGCGCTTCTTGTCGCGGGACTGAGCGACAGAAGCCAGCGGCGAGCCCGGAGCGAGCGCCGAGTGGCTGGGGGCGCCGTCTGGGCGTGCGCCCCCGACCTATGGCTGGCTGGTGGCACCCAGCGCCCGGGAGCGACGCGCCCCTCGGCGTGGAGCGCTCCCAGGGGCTGCGCTGAGGCGGCGGCGGCAACGGTGGCAATGCAGCCAGCGCAGCGGCGGCCGGGACCGGGAACGGCCGCGCGGAGCTTGGAGGACGCGGGACGCGCCGCGCCCCGGCCACTGACCGAGGTAAGAGCGCGGCCGCGGGCGCACGGCCCACCCGCTCGGCCCCAGTTCCCCGCAGACAGCTTCCCGCCCCGGGTGAACGAGGGGTGGTGCAGCAACAGGGAAGGTGAGGCAGAAGAGCTCCCTCCGTTCCTTTTTCTCCTTTCCCGTGGTGAACCACCAGATGAAATGCTGACAGAGAGCTTTTCTTCCCCTGCCATGTTTCGGGCTACAGCCACCAGGGAACTTTGCTCCGGGCTAACGTCTTTCCAGGGGTGTATATATGTGTTGCGGGGGCGGGAGGGGCGGCTCTCGGAAACTTTGAGGAGCTCTTGATTCCCCTCGGCCGGCTGGATTGAGGGGGCTCGTAAAGCAGCGGGCGGAGCCACTTTTGCGCGCGGCATAGGTCCTAGGCGTGACCTTACCCGAGAGACCTGTGATCAAGATGGGGTACAGAGTGAGTGCACAGGTTTGGCTAGCGACCTGAGAATGCTCCCGGCTAAGACCTGGGATCTTTGGAGACATTTCTTTCCCGTCGCCTGTGCTGTAATGGAGTCAAAATAGTCTGGAGGTGGTTCTTAACCATCCATCTAGCCTGCAAGTCCAGGGCACCTTTTGCTTCTTAAATTTGGTCTTGAGAAACCCCAAAAGGGGCTCAGTGCAGAGTCTCTCCTAGACGCACAAGTCTATTCTGGTGTCCTGTGGGGGAACTGCACCCTTTGGAAGAGGCAGCTGGGGTGGCGAGCCTATGAAGAGCTTTGGGGGAGAGCGGGAGAGCTGAGGCCCTAGACACCCAACACCCGGACACCCGTACCTGCCTTAATTTGTGCACATGTCCTATGACTACCTTAGAGCTCACAAGAAATTGTCCTTTGGTGAAGGCCTCCAGTTCTAGGAGGTTCTGCCGCCCTACTGATAGACCTGGTGGGATTGGGGCTGCCCCTCTGGCCATTCCCAGAGTGTGATACTGTCTTTGGTCCTTTCTAGTTTCTTCCTTACTACCTGTACCCAAGCCCAAAGCTGGCAGTAATGATCTAGGGACTTCCTGGCCTTGGCATCCACCTCCTGAGCACTGGTTAGAGGCTTCAGCTCTCTGGATTGCCTAGGTGCCCACATGCTCACAGAAATCAGCTGCCGCCTCCTCCAAGGTGGAAACCCACAAGGCTTAGGCTCCCAGCCTTTACACACTCTTTGAGAGATAAGCAAAAGCCCGCCCTGGCTGCTGTCCCACCTGACTAGACTCACTCCAGCCTGGCACTGCACCAGGTGCCTGATTTGGGACCCCTTTACCAAAATCTGCCCATGAACAGGAGAGGGCCAGGGAGGGGAGGCGGATCTGAGTACCAGGCTTCTCCTTGAATATTCCTTCCTCTGCATCCCTTTAGGGTCTGTAGGGGAACCCCAAAGAGACTTCTCAGTTCTTCTGAAATCATCAGTTGTGTTCAAGGGGTCCCTCCAATTGGTCAGGAGACACAAGGGTCTTTGTCATAGCAGGTGACCCTGGATAGGCTGAGCCACTCGTGAGAATAAATGCATGGCTGTGGGCATATGGCCCACCAGACCAGCCTCAGCATTGTGGGAACGGGGATGGGGGGTGGGGGAGGCTCAGACATCCTTAGGGACAAGGTAGGTAGAGCTGGTGCTGCTGGACCATCTTCTCCATTGAGATACTGCTATATGCGGACAGAAAGTGCCTTGTAAATACAGTGTTCACACAGGACTGACATTTGTGTACTTCAAGCCCTAATTGTTCCCATCTGTCTTGGGTTGGGTGGGCACAATGGCGTGATGGATTTGTCCTCTATCACTGAGCTCTCTAGGCAAGGTCCCCTGTAGATGTGTGTCTAGTGGAGGGAGGTTTAGGAGGCTGTGCTGTGTTGGGAGAGGTATCCGCGGCAGGTGCTTCCAGAGCCATGCAACATGTTAGGTCAAAACAGAAGGTTTGCCTCATTTTCCCCGAATCAGAAGGCTTTTTATGCAGACTCCTGTGTTTCTCTCTGCTCTGCCCTAGGCAGGACTGGGCAGTACTGAGTGGCTCTCTAGCAGTGAACTAACATGGCAGCAATAACAGTAACAACACTGGCCACAGTGGCACCTCTAGGCTCTGCGACACTGGGGCTAGTACAGCCGGCAGACAGTTTCCTCTGGCTCAGCCAGGCCTCCGGTGCCTGGAGCCATAGTTGGTATGACCAGTCATGGCACCCAAAGGCTTTGGCACAAAGCTATTGTGGAAGTGACTGCGTCATCAGTCTCAGCCATCTCTGTGGTCCTTGCCAGCCCCCGGGCAGGGTCTGCTAGTATACTGTGAGCTTTGCTCAATAGTCGGTCTCAATTCCCTGATCCTAACTCCTGCTCTGGGCAAGACCCTTCCTGCAACAGATGCAGCTGGGCCTGGTGGCTGGGCTGTGTCCAGGGCTGTGCTGTGAGTGAAACATGGGCACAGTTACCCCTCCCTGTGGACTGTCATTGGAGTCCTGCCAGGGACTGACACTGACGAGAGGCAGACAAGGGGGCAGCTCATGGGCAGCAGGAGGGGGAAGCTAAGCCTACGTCTCCGGAGGGTTGCTGGGGAGCAGAGGGTAAGGGGGCAGACAGCAGGGAAAAACGGTAGATAAAGCAAGAACGAAGAGAGCTGTCTGGGACTGGGTTCAGGCATGGCTGCTGATGCTTCAGAGGAGCTGTGGTGACAAAGGGGCTTTTCCAGAGGTACTGGCCCCAGGAAGGAGTTGAGGGCCCAGAGCTGGGCCAGCTAATTTAATTTGTTAATGGCCTGCCAGTGCAGAGGCTCGTATTCTCTCCACTATATGGATGGGAACAGAGGCCAGGAGGTGTTGGAGCTTCTGTGGTAGCCTGTGTGCTTCTGACCCAGAGCCTAGGGCCCTCCCAGGGACAGGCTGCACCTTTCCGTTGCTCACAGACACATTTACTGAGGGCAGTTATCTACCCTCGGGGAAGTTTCCACTAAGCCCTAGGGCCTGCCTGCCTCCCTATCTCCCAGGAAGTTACTTCTTTGGGACCTGATGAAGCCTGGCATGAGGTTAGTGTTCCATAAATGTTCCCTGCGGCTTCAGTGGCAGCCGTCTTGTGATGTGGCCAGAGCTGTAGTGGGTGTGAGCTCTGGAGTGTCCCGCATACAGAAACAGTAAGGAACCGTAAGTCAGTTTCACTGTGTAGGGAAGATTTGGTTTGAGTTGCAAATGGGGGTGTTTGAGAGGTTGGTGGGGCAAGAAACACATAGGTGCTCCTTCAGTTGCTGGGACTGAAGCCTGGAAGCCCTGGGACACCCAGGATGGAGAAGGGGAAGAGAGCCTTTAAACACGCCTATAAGGGGTATTGTAGGCTTGGCAAGACTGGGAGTCTCCAGAGGGGACCCCATGATGGAGAAGTCCATGTGGACTTCTGGTGCCCAAGCCTTGGAGATCACAGTGTAGCCCAGTCACCCTTTAGCTGCAAGGTAAACTGGCTAGGGAGAGGTGGCCTTCCGTGGAGGTGGCCTCAAATGCTGGCCTCCTACTCTGAGCTGTTCCCTGTGCCCATTCTCACCCACAGAGATGTCCTAAAGCTCTCGTGTTCCTCCTTGACTGCTGAGGTGACAACAACAGAGGCAGTGTGAGTCTGTGGGGACCTCAGAGATCCTGGCCCCGCACCCTCGTTAGCCTTCAGGCCTATAGTACCAAATACGGCTTCGTGGGCCTGGCCAGCAGGCATGGGGATGGGTGCCTTTCTCAGCTGCCCCAGGAGCAGCTTTGCTCTTGCTGGGTATCAGCTGTTTCTTGAGGGTGGGTGTGGCCTTGTGGGTCTGGCTTGGAAGCCCCCTAATGTCCCCTACAAGCTTTGGGCAGCTGAAGGGTCCCCTCTATTCCTTACCTGTGGCCCCATTTCTTGGAAGAACTCGGACTTGGAGATGGTTAGAGGATAAACAGTAAAAGGTATGGAGTGGCAGACCATTGTGGCTCAGATACCTACTGTGTGCTTGACTGGCTCTGGGTGGCAGCATTTCAGTGGTTCCGATCTGGCCTCTCTCACTGTGTGCACTTGCTTCTGCTTCTTTTCTGGCCCTCTTTGCCATGATTTCAACATGGCAGGCCTGGGCTCCATCAGGGCCTATGCCTGCGCCATTCCCTCATCTGGACCACTCCTTCCCAGGTCTGCACATGACCCTTTCCTTTCCACACTCACATGCTGCCCAATGCCACTTCTTTCCTGTAGCCCGTCCCCACAATTCCTCATGGCAGCAAAGCTATGCCCCTTCCCCTCTGTACCACTGTTTTCTCACCATAGAACCCAGTGCCATCTGCCCCTAGTGTTTTCATTTTCTATTTTCTTCATTGTCTTGGGCTATAAGCCCACAGCTGTGCCCATCGGGCCAATGGCAATAGGCAGCGGACAGCAGGTGCTCAGTACATACAGTGGGTGGGTGTGCAGTCTCAGCTGTCTGCTGCCTGCCAGGCTGTGCTCATCTTGTCCTGGTGGCAACTGTGCGCATCTGTAGGTGAGGCTGCAGAGTCTCCGGAGGTGCCAGTGCAGTTCCTGTGTTGGCCTGGGGGCCAGGGCTGTGCTTTGAACCCTTGCCCTGACAGCTTGCAGCTGAGCAGAAAGAGTAGAGTCTGGACCAGTCTGGACCAGTCTGGCTGGAGCTTTTCTGTTCACACTGTCTCCTGTTTGAGCCTGGCTGTCCCCAGCTCAGGATAGCCCCACCCCAGCTGCACAGGAGTAGTGAGTCTTATTGTAAGTGTGAGCACACGGAGGCCAGCCGAGGTTACTTTTGGCCCCTTGCCATTCTCCTAGGCGGTGGGTTTTGCTACCTGCTTTCCTAATTCCGCCTGGCCTTGAGAGGTGGCATGGGGCACCCGACTCTCACTGGCCACTGGAGTTTGGGCTGTGCTTCTTACTCTCCCATTCCAGTCCCTTGAACATGACCTCCATGTTTTACACATGTTCTAGTTCTTCAGATTTGCAGCCAACAACTTAGGCTTGTCCCCTGTGGTGAAGAAAAACATGACATTTTCTTGTGGTCACTGTGTGGCCTTCCTCTTTTTTCCTGGATATCTCCATGGCTTCTGGTGACTGGGTAGAAGGGGCTTGGGGTCTTGTCTTCTGAGGCTCACCTGGAGACAAAGGAGGGACCAAGTCAAGGTTGAACCGGAGCCTTGGGCAATTCTCCTTTCTGGTGGGGGTGACATGACCTTGTGGGAGTGGGTCCCCTGAGGCCAGAGAAGGGTCTCATAGCCCTTTAGAAGTGAGTTTGATATCTCTGTCCTCTGCCCTCTTTTGAGCTGTGTGGAGACTTGGTGATGGGGTGGGGGTGGGGTGAATGGAAGCTGGGGTGCTGGGCTATATGGGCCAGCGAATCTGAGAGGGCAGTAGAGAGGCCTAGAGAAGCCATGGGGCCCAGGCCAGAGGCATGCCCTCACCCCTGCTTACATCCTCCTCCTTCCAGCTGCAGCTCAGGCCCCCCTAAGCTGGCTGCTCCAGCCCTGCAATTCTTCAGCACTTAAAGCAAAAATAAATCACTGCCAGCAGCTGGCGTTCTGGGTGGCAGCCGCCGCACCACCCCCCTGCCCCGACCTCTGCCTCTGGGCTTCTGGTTCCAGGCCAAGGCCAGCCTTCCACTCAGGCCTGTGAGAGGATGTGGAAGCCTGCGGGGGCATGGCCTGGCCTGGTGAGGTCACATGGAAGGCAGAGGCATTGTTGGCCCCTGAGGCTCTAGAGTCTCCAGCAGGAGGGGGAGGTTCCATTTCAACTTGGTAGAAATTGACCTGGGAGGGCTGGGGCAAGATCAGGGTGACCTGGTCACCTGGAGGTGACTCCTCCTTTGTACTAGTGTCTGGTCCAGCTCTGGGCATTTCTTTTTCTTCTCTTCCATCCTTTCCCTTCTCCGAGAATCCTAGAGGTCTTGACTTGTCAAGTGCTATGACGCAGGCCCCGAGGATGTCAAATTTTAGCATCATTTATACTTTCAACAAATAGCTTTGGGCGAACGCACGTGCTATGCCCTGTGCTGAGAGGCTGGGGCCATGGATGCACACAAGCCCTCCCTTGTGGGGTGCCCCATGGGGCTGATATCTCTTAGGCTTGGGGAAGATAAAATAGACAAGCAGAGAAGGAGTCATGGACTTGGTCATATTCCTTTGTTAATTATTACAGTCTTTAATTATGGGAATGTTGCATGGTACAATTAAATAGTAAGAGTAGAAAATGAGTCCCTTCTCAGTTCTGCACTCCCCGCACCCCCCCCCCCCCATGCTCCTTGTTCTCTGTGTGACTGTCTTTCTCAGCGCTTTGTAAGTGTAGCTGTTCTCTCCATTCCTCTCCCCTCCCCCCACCCATGCATCCCTTGGTTCCCTGCTTCAGGATCCTGGCCATGTGGTGCCCAGTGCCCACTGAGCCCAGGGCTCCATTCCTGTCTCCGAGATGAGGGCTGAGTCACCGAGTCTGCGGATCCCAGTCGTTGGAGCCTTTGAACTTGCAGAGCCATTGAGTTCACACATCATGGGTTCTTTGTGAAGTTTTACCAGTCTGAGGCAGGGAACCTGGAATTGCAGAATTGGAACAGCTTAACCCCAAGAGAGGTTCTAGATCCTTCCTAAGACCCCAGGGAGTTTAGACCCTGTCATTCCCAGAATTCAGGTTCAAAGAGTGTAGGGGTACCTGGGGGCTGTGTGTTTTAATCTCCTCCAAGAGCTCAGCTCCCTCCCATTTAACCCCCTAGCTTCCATGTGGTCTAATCTGTCAATGCTGTGGAACCTAGGGCTGGCTAACTCCCTCAGGACAGAGCAAGTCTTGCTTGGATCTGAAGGGGGAAGTGCCCACCCATTTTTCTTAAAGTGGGGAAGTCCCTGCTTCACTGACTGCTTTTTTCTTGACCTTCTAGAGGAAGGGCCACTGGGTCCTTCATGGTCTTCAGACATGGTTAGTCCTCTGCCTGGGGGAAGGCTGCTGCTACTATCAACCCTGCCTCTGGGTTGCCCCTCACATGCTTATGTGAGGGAATGTCACCTGACATTCCCGAATCCTAGTTTGATGTGAAGGAAGATGCTGTTTAGATATTGTGTGATGCCCTGATTCCAGGGGGAGGTGATAATGATCACGAATGTTCTTATGTGCCAAGCCTCAGTATTCCCTCTTGTGAAATGGGCACCAATGCTTCCCTTTTCTCAAGACATCATCATTTCCTGCCCTTTGTACTTGGCTCTGTGGTCAGGGCAGGGTAGGGCGGCTTCCTCTCCTCTGACACCCCCTCCATTTTGCAGCCGGAGGTTTGGCCATGCCAACACCTCACCTGCTGAGTCTCAAGCTGTCGGCAACACCTGTTTGGTCAAAGCAGCCAGGACTTTCCCTGGGCCCTAGGAAACCTGAGGACCACTGGGTGTTTTCCCCAGGAGCCCTTGTGGTAATTCCACAGTGGCCCAGGCCCCCAGCTCACATGACAGAACATACCCACCATCCCCTCTCTTTGCTTTACTGAATGTGAGCTGGACTGGGCCTAGGCATCTCAGCCGTAACCAGTTGGGGTCCTGAGCTTAACCTTGTAGCAAATGCTCAGACCCACACTACCAGGTTCTGTCCTCTCCTGACCCATTTGCCTCCTACTGGTCTTCGGCCTAGCTGCAGCTGGGCCAAAACACCCTAAATAGGTAGAGGTTGATAGGGACTAGATTTAGGGAACAGGGGAGTGGTGGTGATCGGGAGTACTGGGAACCTTTGCATGAACCTGTGCCCCAGAGTCTGCCTCTACAAAATAGAAACCCTAGAGCAATGAAGGCAACCATGTCCACATACCTTCTCTTCTGTCTGGGTCAGGGGTGAGGCCCAGGAGAAGGTAGAAGTGAGCAGTAGGCAGCACAAGCCCCAAATGGGTCCTAGTGCTGCCGTGTTGGGGGTTGATATGGTGTGACCTGAATGCTGGGCTTCAACCTGCATTGAATTTCAGAAGTGTCTTTCAGGTTTTAGAATATGTGTGATAAGATGTCTTGGGGAGGGGACCCAAGCCTGCACATGAAATCCACGTGTGTTTTTTATTTCAACTATAACTTATATACAGAGTCTGAACACGAATAGATTATTTTTAATAACTTTGTGCAAGCTAAGTTTTATGATATGGAATTTTCTTTTATTAGAATTTCTCTCTCTCCTCTCTCTCTCTCTCTCTCTCTCTTCTTAGTTAGGGATGGAATCTAGGGCCTCATGCATGGTAGACAAGTCCTCTTGCCATTGATCTATACCTCCAACACCAGAAAAGTAAAATCTTAAAACACAAAAAACCAGGTTAATAAGATGGACCAGCCCAAAAGGCACTCACCATGTAAGCCCCACCCCCCCAGAACCCATTTAAAGATGGAAGAACAAAGTGGTGACTGAAACTTGTCCTTTGTCCTCTACAAGTGTGCCCCGGTACACACGTGCATGCACACACCACAGCCGCCGCCACCACCATTTACAAGGAAAGAAAAGATGTGCTTTGGGGCAGTATCCTTTGGAAACACATGGCGTTAGGGTTCTGTTTTGGTTTTTGCTATTTCCCATGTATGAGTCTTTGGCAGATGGCTCTGCCGCTCTGTCCAGTCTCCTTTTGGGAGCACAGAGATAGGAGTGGTCCTCTCTTTCTGGAGTGGTTTTGAGCAATCTGAATTCATACATAGCCTGGGCACATGGAAGGGTGGGCCCCGTGTACAATTTTTTTTAATTTTTAATTTTATGTGCACTGGTATTTTGCCTGCATGTATGTCTGTGTGAGAGTGTCAGACCCTCTGAATCTGGAGCCACAGACAGCTGTAAGCTTCCATGTGGGTGCTGGGAATTGAATCTGAGTCCTTTGGAAGAGCAGCCAGTGCTCCTAACTGCTGAGCTATCTCTCCAGCCCTGAAATATTACTTTCTGTGGCAAGATGGTTTTGAGATTTGCCTGGTATTTCAGGCAAGAGACTGAATTTATGCTTAGTTAACTTCCTCATTCTGATGTATTAACTTTCTAGGTCTCCATCCAGCCCTGGCTGTCACTGTGCCCTCTAAATAGCAGGTTCTGGTAATGACTCAGCTAGGTCGAAGGGAATGATTCTTTGTGATTTTGAGAGCCCTCCTGGTGTCACACTATTGAGGGGCCACCTCAGCAGAGCTTGTGCACGCCACAGCCACTTGATGCTTTATTTGACAACACAACTTTTGACAGCAAGGGCTTTCCTTTCCCTTGGTTTAGACATCATCCAGGCTGGCATCTTCCTGTGGCTCATGCTGAGAGTTAGCTCTTTGGGGAGGGTGTTCTTGGATCTTCATCCTATCCCACTGGTTGGTCAATAAGTCAGATGGTTAATTCCTGCCACTGTGTCTCTCTTCTTGTCCTTCTGGGTCATCGCAGCTGACTCAAAGGACAGGGAGCTGATACTCCTTTGCAGATTCCAAAGCCAAGGTGCAGTGAGGCTGTGCAGTGACCAGCCTGCCTCCTTCGTTCTGTGTGCCCAGCGCCCAAGATTGATACTCATAGCACCTGGTTTTCTCCAAAGCCCATTGTCACTGGACTTGTGGCCCAAACATTTGCTTGCCTGCCACCAGGCATGTGTGTGTGTGTGGGGGGGGGGGGATGTGCTGAATTGATGATGTCAGTGTCTTGGTCTTTCCAGGCTATTTTCAGGATATTTGGGGGGACTTTAGCATGCACATGGCGCCAGTGTTTCTTGAGAAGTGGTATGACCTCTCCCTGAGAGTTGGCATCTAAATAGAACCATGAAATGACTGTTACTAGAGCTGCTGGTGCAGGGCCCTGTGCGTTCAATGCTTCCAGATGTTATCTCATTTGATTATCGCATTAAGTTCAGTGTCCTAGACAGGCTAGGGATGAGGCTGGGGAGGCAGATGGTCAATCCAGATGTCAGTCAACATCCAAAAGCCATGAAGAGAGGTCTCCGTGTCTGAAGAGAAGCCTGAAGAGAGCTGTGGGCTGGTGGGAGGTGCCTGGCCCGAGGTCTTCTCCCAGGACGTTAGACATCCCGCTTGGCTGGAAGTAGTAGAACTGGCCACAAGCACCATAAGCTGTACTGGCCCAGATTTAAGTGGGGGCTGTCCCCTTTCTGTGTGACTGGAAGCTAGCAGCGGCATCTCTCCAAGCCTCAATTCTGTACTCTGAAAAATAGGGCAAAATCTCCCTGTCACATTGATAGTTCCAGAGAAGTGCTTGGCCACACCTTAGAGCTGTTTTAAAATTCTAGAGGGTAGGGGACCATTTCATAGGCAGAGAAACTGAGGCTTCAGAGAGAGGAGACACTGCCAGGCATCATACTCAGCCTGTGTGATCAGAAGCTTTTCATCCCCCTGTGGTTCCAACTTCTGAATGTGGGCCGGTCCAGTCAGCTTCGTCCTTGCTCTGGATCAGGTTGGAGGTCAGAAAGATCATTTCTTGGGCCCTTTTGGGCTGGGATCCTGGGGCAGGGCCATGGTTGAGGTCAAGGCATTTCCGAGTTTCTCAGAGTACCTCCGATAACTACTTTCACAGGGCTGTCACTGACTTCTTCAAATGCTCCACATTCTGGGAGCCAATTGGCCTTAACAGCTGTGCTCCTAGACTCTGGTTATGGAAGACGGGCACAGCAGGCTTTTCAAGAATTTGTTTATAGATTTATGACGCCCTGGGATGCCATGGGGTGGGCAGGGCTTCTTCAACCTTTCCCACCTGGGGTTACTTTTACCCAAGACATTTTCATGTGATCCTGGTATAGAGGTATACCAGATGGGCTAAGCACTTATTAGTTGTAAATCATGAAGAAATTTATTTTAAGCAACTCTTTTGAATATGTGTAGTTTCATCATTTAATAAAGATTAAAGCAAATTTACATACTAATGAGATGGACATACTTGATTTTACATAAATAATTAAATCCTAGCTGAATGTTGGAGACTCTAGGTCATGGAGTATCTACAACATTTTTCAGAGTTGATAGATATTTTGATTTTATAAATGTCAGTGGTGAGAATGCCTTCATGCATAAATACAGGGTACAAAATGGCACAAGTATATTTAGGGTCATTTCAGGAATGATTGAAAATTCTGCTCTGATCTCAAGCCAAGATTCATTTCAACTTTTTAAAAAATAAAAATTGATGTTTTAATTTAAAGCAGGGTCTCACTGTGCAGCCCTGGCCTAGAACTCCTTTTTTTTTTTTTTTTTTTTACTTTTTATTAGGTATTTTCCTCATTTACATTTCTAATGCTATCCCAAAAGTCCTCCATACCCTCCCACTCACTCCCCTACCCACCCACTCCCACTTTTTGGCCCTGGCATTCCCCTGTACTGAGGCATATAAAGTTTGCAAGTCCAATGGGCCTCTCTTTCCAGTGATGGCCTACCAGGCCATCTTTTGATATATATGCAGCTAGAGTCAAGAGCTCCGGGGTACTGGTTAGTTCATAATGTTGTTCTACCTATAGGGTTGCAGATCCCTTTAGCTCCTTGGGTACTTTCTCTAGTTCCTCCATTGGGGGCCCTGTGATCCATCCAATAGCTGACTGTGAGCATCCACTTCTGTGTTTGCTAGGCCCCGGCATAATCTCACAAGAGACAGCTATATCTGGGTCCTTTCAGCAAAATCTTGCTAGTATATGCAATGGTGTCAGCGTTTGGAAGCTGATTATGGGATGGAACCCTGGATATGGCAGGCTCTAGATGGTCCATCCTTTTGACACAGCTCCAAACTTTGTCTCTGTAACTCCTTCCATGGGTGTTTTGTTCCCAATTCTAAGAAGGGGCAAAGTGTCCATACTTTGGTCTTAGTTCTTCTTGAGTTTCATGCATTTAGCAAATTGTATCTTGTATCTTAGGTATCCTAAGTTTCTGGGCTAATATCCACTTATCAGTGAGTACATATTGTGTGAGTTCCTTTGTGATTGGGTTACCTCACTCAGGATGATACCCTCCAGGTCCATCCATTTGCCTAGGAATTTCATAAATTCATTCTTTCTAATAGCTGAGTAGTACTCCATTGTGTAAATGTACCACATTTTCTGTATCCATTCCTCTGTTGAGGGGCATCTGGATTCTTTCCAGCTTCTGGCTATTATAAATAAGGCTGCTATGAACATAGTGGAGCATGTGTCCTTCTTACCAGTTGGGACATCTTCTGGATATATGCCCAGGAGAGGTGTTGCGGGATCCTCCGGTAGTACTATGTCCAATTTTCTGAGGAACCACCAGACTGATTTCCAGAGTGGTTGTACAAGCTTGCAATCCCACCAACAATGGAGGAGTGTTCCTCTTTCTCCACATCCTTGCCAGCATCTGCTGTCACCTGAATTTTTGATCTTAGCCATTCTGACTAGTGTGAGGTGGAATCTCAGGGTTGTTTTGATTTGCATTTCCCTGATGATTGAGGATGCTGAACATTTTTTCAGGTGCTTCTCAGCCATTCGGTATTCCTCAGGTGAGAATTCTTTGTTCAGTTCTGAGCCCCATTTTTTAATGGGGTTATTTGATTTTCTGGAGTCCACCTTCTTGAGTTCTTTATATATATTGGATATTAGTCCCCTATCTGATTTAGGGTAGTAAAGATCCTTTCCCAATCTTTTGGTGGCCTTTTTGTCTTATTGACGGTGTCTTTTGCTTTGCAGAAGCTTTGCAGTTTCATGAGGTCCAATTTGTCAATTCTCGATCTTACAGCACAAGCCATTGCTGTTCTATTCAGGAATTTTTCCCCTGTGCCCATATCTTCGAGGGACCAGGTTAGCCTTCAAATCACAGACATCCATCTGTTCCTGTCTCTTGAGTATAGGGATTAAAGGTGTGCACTACCATGTCTGGCGGCAGCAATATATATATGTTTTTTTATTTCACATGTATGAGTGTTTTGCCTGCATGTGTCTCTATGTACCACATGTATAGAGCTGGTACCCTTGGAGGTTAGAAGAGGGCATCAGATCCCTCGGAACTGAAGTTACAGACAGTTGTAAGCCACCATTTGAGGGCTGGGAGCTGAACCCAGGTACTGTATAAAAGTAGCAAGTTCTCTTTAACTGCAGAGCCATCTCTATAGCCCTACCTGGTGACAACATTCAAAATCAAACACAGTACAACTTACATTAGTTACTTCTCTGTTGCTGTGATAGAATACCGTGTCCGATGGAGGCTGGAGAGATGGCTCTGCAGTTAAAGAGAGATGCACTGTCTGCAGTTAAGAACACTGACTGCTCTTCCAGAGGTCCTGAGTTCAATTCCCAGCAGCCACATGGTGGCTCACAACCATCTGTAATGGGATCTGATACCCTCTTCTGAAGGCAGCTGCAGTGTACTCCTATACATAAAAATAAAGAATTCTTAAAAAAAAAAAAAAAAAAAAAAAAAAGCCGGGCAGTGGTGGCGCACGCCTTTAATCCCAGCACTTGGGAGGCAGAGGCAGGCAGATTTCTGAGTTCGAGGCCAGCCTGGTCTACAGAGTTCCAGGACAGCCAGGGCTATACAGAGAAATCCTGTCTCGAAAAACAAAAAAGCAACAACAACAACAACAAAACAAAACAAAACAAAACAAAAATACCGTGACTGAAAGCAGATTAAGGAAGAGCTTGTTTTAGTTTCCATTTGTAGAGGGCGAGAGTCCACAGCGGTGGGAAGGACTCAACGTGGCCATACAGCAGGAAGCTGTGTGAGAGAGAACCAGAAGTAGGGTGAAACTGTATACCCCGCCAGCCCGCTCCAATATGTTCTTCAGCAAGGCTCCACCTACTAAAAGCTCCATAACCTCTCCAAACAGTGCCACCAACTGGGAGCCTCGTGTTCAAAGGTGAACCGATGGAGCCATTTCTCATTCAAACCACCATACATCAAAAATATGATAATTATATGCTGAGACATATAATAAGAAAATATCTAAAGTCTTTGTTCTCTACTGTGTTTCTGTAAGAGCAGGACACTGTGTGTGCATTAGACGCGCTGAAGCTCAGAACATACATCTGAGGCAAAGCGCTTCGAGCAGTGTTTTGTTGGTGCTGTGTGGCTTGGTGCCAAGGCGGCCTGGGATGTTCAGAACCAAGGCTGCAGTGATTGTGCAGTGGATCATGGGAGTGCACTGCATGAATACCTACGATTCATGACACGCTGACTTTGAATTGAGTTTCGATCATTGCATGTTGCCATTTTTTTGGGACCCTACATTGAGTTACCATACGAGGTCACAATGTACAGTTTAAGAATCTAGTAGTTAGGAGACAACTGAGTTGTTGGTCATCCATCCATCCATCCACCCACCCATCCATCCATCCATCCACCCACCCATCTATCTTTCCATCCATCCACCCATCTACCCACCCCCACTCCTTACTCACATACATACATGCATACATGCACAAACATATACACACACATATATATATATATACCTGACCCCCATCCATCCACCCATCCATCTACTCACACTCTTTAACCATATACATACATACATACATACATACATACACACCCAACCCTCATCCATCCATCCATCTATCCATCAATCCATCCATCCATCCATCCATCCATCCATCCATCTACCTGTCTGTCTGTCCATCCATCCATGCACCCACAGATCTATCCATCCCTCCATCTGGCTTTAAGAATCCCAGGTCCGGTGGAGAAGCAGCCATTTCCGCAGATTCCTGTGACCCAGTGAAAGCCTCCCAGATGTTGGTACTGATCACAAAAGGCTCGTAGGTGAGCATCTTGGGTCCTAGCTTCACAAGGGCTGTAGGAGCATCTGTGTTCCCAGGGGAGGATCTAGCCTAGGAGGGTCCTTAGAGTACCCTTGAAAGCCAAAGAGATTATTAGTTGACTGCTACCCAAGTCCCCTGGGACTTCAGGAGAACAAGAGCCAAAGGATACAAAGCCCCTATACACAATTTCAGTCTGCTGTGGGCTGCCGCCAGCCACACAAAGACTTCTGCACCTGCCAGGACACATCCTGAACTCTCAGTCCCCAACCCATTACTGAATCTGTCAATCATTTCTAATTTAGCCCCTGGTGCTTGTCCCCACCCTCTAGATCCTGGGCCCAAGCCTTCCCAGTAAAGCCTTAGATTTTTGTGGATGGTTTGATTTTCCAAGAATATCAAAAGAGAACTCACTGGCCTATGCCACAGCCGCTCATTTGATCTTTTCAGCCTTTTCCTATAGATGGATTCTCACTCTCTTGTCCACGGGTCCTCATCCGCTCTGGCTATCTGAATCTATTGCTATATCCAGGGCTCTCTTTTGCCACTGGACTCTCTCTAGACTTCTTAGAAATGAGTCTTTTCAGGGGTGACCATTCACCTATCACCTAGGACACTGGGTGACAAACAGTCCTGCTCCATAGAACTTGTGTGTCAAGGGGAGAATGACCATGTGAGCAGAGACCATTAAATCAGGGAAATGAGCTGAAGGATGTCAGAGTGAAGAGGGTGCGGCAGAGTGATTGATGTTGCCAGTAAGGGGGAAAGCAGGCATAGAGCAGGAGGGCCATTCTCTGTTGGGTTGCAGACTGGGTCATCATCCTTGCATGTGTGCCAGCATGTGTGCACTGGGTAGTGCCAGCTCCACTGGCCTGGGCTCCGCAGGGAAGGCTGGTCTGGCTGCTGTAATGGGATGCCAAGGAAATGACAGACGGACCGATGCCCCACAGGGCTTTTCTCTCTGGGCTCCACCTTCAGCTGCAGCTGTTTTGAGGGAATACAGCTTAGCCAGTCCCTACCCTCTTTCAGCTTGTTAGGCGTGAGGACTGACAGAAGCCTCCTCCCCCAGGTCACTGCAATAGTCTGGCTCTGGAGGGACTCCAAGCCACCTGTCTCTCATCAGCTTTGGGGTGCTGATGTGTGGGGTGGGAGGATGGTCACAGAGCCATGCCTTCCTCACAACCTAGTAGCCTCAAACAGGGGATGCTAGGTCATCGAGCTCAGAAGGTGGGGCCTTAGCTAAGCAGTGCAGACGGGGCGGGCTCCTTACGTGGCAGACACTATGCAGTGCGCACCGATGTAGATGAACCCAGGCGGAGGGCCTGAGGGCCGAGTGGGCTTTGGTAGGGTCAGTGCTATGACCACATATCAGTGTATCTGAACTTAGGCTGGGAGGGAGGGGTCCTGTATGCACAGATATCTACAGGAGGAGAAGACAGTATGGACAGTGCCTATGAATCCAATCCCAGTGGAAGCCCCCCCCCCCTGGGCTCTTTGATCCGAAGTAAGTTCTGCCCCACCAGGGTAGCAGAACTTACCTACACTACTTGGACAGAACTGTTCCTCGGGGACCAGGCCTATAACACCAAGTCCACGTGTCTCTGGCGTCTCTTGTGTCTTCTTTGTAAGTCTGCACCTCTTGTTCTCCATGTCCAGGCTTTCCAGCTCACCTCTACCCCAGCCATATCCTGGTCTCCTGGGCTCAGAAGCCTACAGAGTGGGAGCTTGAACTGTCTAGAACGTCGGTTCTTAACCTATGGATTGTGACCCCTTTGTGGGGGCAGGCAGATCTCTGTGACTTTCAGGCTAGACTGATTTACAGAGTGAATTCTGGGACAGCCAAGGCTACACAGACAAACCCTGTCTTGAAAAACAAAACAAACAAAACAAAAAAGAAAGAAAATAAACAAACAAGCCTGTTGGGGAACAGAATTTACATTATGATTTTTAAAAGTAGCCAGATTATAGTTATGAAGTAGCAACCAAAATAATTTTATGAGGGTTGTGGTGGGGCCACACCACGAGGAACTGAATTAAGGGGTTGCAGCCTTAGGAAGGCTGAGAACCACGGCTCTAGAAGCTCATGTGTGCTGACATACTGCATGTCCATCACAACCCTGCAAGACGCTAGTCCTTCAGTTCTCTAGTCCTTTGCCTAGGAGGCCACAGGCTCACAGAGGCTTGAAGGATTCTCTGAGGCCTCTGGTATTCTCTTGAGCCACGATTGAAGGGTCCAGCCCTCAGAGCCCAGGTTCAGGGCTCACAAAGTGTTCCCATGGTTGGCTACACCCCAGGACTAGCCTTGCATGACTCTGTCCATCCTTGGTGTCTCCCTGAATATGACCTGTTTCATATACTCTCTCCTGGAATGTCACCTTGTTTTTCATGGGCCCCTTCCCACTCCCTTAACCTCGGTGGCTTCTCCTTTGGTCAAGTTCTTCCCTTTGCTCCCATGTTCTTGCTATGGGCCCAGCACTGTCTGCTGGTCATTAATCCAGCTCAAGTACTGTAGTGCCCTGTGGGGTGTGATGGGAGCTGGTGGGCACAGGCTGGGAGGAGCTCTACCTTGTCATTTCACAGTTGACTTCTGGGTATTGTTCTGTTCAGGGCATTGGGCCCGAGTCCTTCAGTTCTCACTTCACAGATGAGGCCACAGCGGTCAGGGGTGTACAGGGCTTTACTTTCTGGGTCTGTCTCCACTGTTTTTGACTCTCAGAGATGGTTCACTGAAACCTATGACCCCTGCAATGTGGTTTCTCTAAGCTCAGAGCCATCGTCAGTGTGGACACTGCTAGTGACTAGTGACGGCCATTGCTGTCCTGCTTACTGCGTTGGAGTAGAGAAGGGGCTGAGGTCCAGGCCAGTAGTCTATTCCAGATCTCCAGTATCTGCAGGTCAGTTCCCTGTAACCCAGTTTCCTTGTCTGTAAATCTCTAAAAGTTCAATATCTCCCTCATACTGCTCCTTCCTTCCTTCCTTCCTTCCTTCCTTCCTTCCTTCCTTCTTTCCCTCCCTCCCCCCTCTCTCTCTCCCTCCCTCCCTCCCCCCTCTCTCTCCCTCCCTCCCTCTCTCTCTTTCTCTCTTTCTCTCTTTCTTTCTTTCTTTCTTTCTTTCTTTCTTTCTTTCTTTCTTTCTTCCTTCCTCCCTCCCTCCCTCCCTCCCTCCCTCCCTCCCTCCCTCCCTCTCTCTCTCTCTCTCTTTCTTTCTTTCTTTCTTTCTTTCTTTCTTTCTTTCTTTCTTTCTTTCTTTCTTTCTTCCTTTCTCTAACAGCCTTGGCTGTCCTGGAGCTCACTCAGTAGATCAAGCTGACCTCACTCACAGAGATCCATCTGCCTCTGCCTCGGGAGTGCTAGGAAAGGCCCGTGCCTGGCTCACACTGCTCTTTTAAGGCTTCAGTGTATTTGGTATCTGGGGACAAGGCTCTGGATTACTGTTTTGCAAATCTTCAGGGAGGCCCTGGTGTGCCTTCACATTGTTGGTGACTAAGAAGTCCACAGAGGAGTCCACACCAGAAGCTTGGCTGGAAGCTAAGTGTGGGAAGAAGACAGTAGGCAGGCTGCGGGCATTCTGGGAGGGATGGCCCTGCAAGAGCAGGAGGCGTGTGCTACAGGAGCAGGCGTGTGCTACAGGAGCAGGCGTCGTCAAGGGGGAACTCTCAGAAAATGTCCATCTGTTTCTCCAGAAACTTTTTACACCCTGTTAGGCCTACAGCAAAATATGTAGGCAGAAATGATGGCAGTTGGCATAAAGATGGTGATAGTTCTCTTTGCCAGGCTCAACACTAACCTCCTTATGAACCTGGAGGTCCTCACTACAATCATGCCCAATTTCGGCTTGGGGAAACTGAGGCAGGAGAGGTATAGCGAGCGACCTGCTAGAGATCTTTCTATGGCCAAGCAGCAGAGCGTGGAGTAAAAGCTGTGAACTAGCCCAGAGAGCATTTGGGGTTTGGTGTAGGTTGGGGAGTGGTTGGAATCTCTCCACGAGGTGGCAGAGTCATCTCCACAGTGTGCTCTGCCCTCCCTTGCTGTGTGGAACAGGAACAGCTAGGTTGTGGGCCTAAGTAGCCAGTCCCAGATGTCCACTGCTATACCTGGGCCTCTACCAGGTCTAGCTTGTAGCTACTCTAGAACCGTGGGAGGTAGACAGGAGCTGAAGTCATTCAGAGGTGCCCACTACAGTGATGGGGACTGCAAAACTCAGACTCCTTGTCTGTCAGAGCCCTGGGAGGAATCTTCAGCAGACAGGAAGACAGGCTGAGAGAGGGGTGACTGGGGACCTAAGGTTACACAGCCAAGGTATTCCAGGGTTGATCTCCAAAATGTGCTGCCTGCTCTGCCTCCTGCTCTGTGAACAGTGTGCATGATGGTCAGTCCTCATGTCTACCTTAGCCCTCAAAGACAGAGTTGGTGCCTCACAAACAAGGTGATTATGGCCCAGTAAGAGTGACCTGGCATTCCCATGCATCTCCACAGAGGCCCTCAGGGTGCTCTAGGGAGCATGTGGGGGCCTCGGTCCACTCTCTAAGCTAATGCTGCTTTGCAGGTCCCGTGCTAGCCTGGATGAGGGAGGGGCCTGTCTTTTGAGAATGGTAACTGTGATTACCACCTGAAGTTGCTGCTCTGACTTGGGGGTCCTGCATACTTTTGTCCTGGGTCTGGTAGTCACAGCTAACTAAGCTAGCCTCCAGGGCTGGTGGATGGGGTATTCAGAGGCACAGGGGTGGGCACCCTCCCTGGGTGTGACTTGGGCAGCAGTGCGCTGACCACCTTGAGCTATTCTCACATCCCTGGCACAGCTCCTTTGACGCTGCAATCAGGTGCTTTGGAGACTTTAGCCCTGGGGTCACAGTTGGGGGTGGGGGGGGGGTGGGTGTTATCCAGAGCCTGCATGGGAAGCACACTGTTCATCAAAGTCACGTGTCTACTTCCTCTCCTATCTGTGTGACCTCACAGCAAATCTCTAGCTCTCGGAGCCTCAGTTTCCTGGTCTTTAAAGTGTCCTAATGGCACCAACCCCTCAGAACTGAGCTAGAGAGGCTAAAGGACAGGACCTTAATGACACTGGCTCTAAAGCCACACGCTCTGACACTTACAATCTGTCTAGCTCTGAGTGAGTCCTTTGGCATCTCTGAATAGCAGTTTCCTCTTCTATCAAGGGAGGGTAGCTTCTGAATCTCCCTGCAGGCCGTGCTCTGCACGCAGGGTAGCAGTCTGGGGCCATTTCAATTACTGTGCTGAAGATTGCAGCCACGGGCTCTTGAGCAGTGGCTACCTCAGAAACCCCACTTCCTCAGACTGGAGAAGAGGCATTTCCCAGCTGTCGCTGGCAGACTGGAGGTTACAGCTGCCACTGTCTGCTGGGAGTGGCTCTCCGGAGGTCTCGTCCTGAGCACTCTTATCTGATGGAACATAAACAGCACGCAAGGTTTTCAAGCAAGGCTGGGGAAGTGTCTGCTCCCTGCCAGCCTCCTCGCCCAGCAGAGAGGCAGCTGAGGCTAGAAGCTGGGGGCAGACAGGAGATGGAAGCTCTCGTGAATAAATCACCACATGATCTGGGCTAATGCACTGGCTGTGGACAGCATGTGCAATTAGTGCGTTAATTGTCAGAGCTGGTGACTTTTGTGCAGGCACGGCCCAGCATGCCTGTGTTTACAGAGTGCCAAGTGCCTTCTGGGGCTCAGTAACCCTGAGAGCATGCCCCCTTCTCCTCCAGTAGCATTACCCTAGGACACTTAACCCCTGTTGGCTGTACCCGAGTGGGCTTTCCAAGCCTCTGAAAGGACTCTATACCTAGGGACTCAGCTAGGTCCACTTGGTCTGGGGCTGCTGGGATAAACCCCCACCCCCAATTCCCTTTTTTTTTTTCATGAAGCCTCTTTTTGGATTCCCCCCCCCTTTTTTTTCTTTTGAACCAAAGCTGTCCCAGACTAGCCAGATACTGCCTGTTGCCAAGGTGACCACACCATCTCTCTCCTACCCTGCAGCATCGCTTGGGTTGGGTGTGTGCATCTGCCCTACTGCCTAGCCCTGAACAAGGTGTATGTGTTCACGACCATGTGTACACACAAGAGCAGACACAGAGTCCCGGTGTGCACGGCACCACCAGCGTGAGCAGATCTGCTCATGCACATGCAAAAGCAGACAGATTGCACGCGTGTTGACAGTTGCACACAGATATGTTGACCTCTCTATGAGTCAAGAGCTGTTGGCTGTGCCAAGTGATTCTCAGGCTCCATCCCACAGCCTCTCTAGCACCACAGCTGCCTGCATGCACAGCTGTGGGGCGAGTGCACTAGCTTGTGGCAGCCCACAGTACTTACTATTAGGCCAGATCACAGCCCTTGACACCTATGGTACCCTGGAGGTCCCCTTAGGGTCTCCCTGGGCCTAGTGTCTGGTGCCCCCTTGGGGCCACTGGCTATGCTGCCACCCTGGCTCAAATTCCTTGTGTATGCTTCCCTGCCATCTTCTGAATAAGTTTCCCCGCTTCCAAGCCCTTGGCCTGATCTTGGGGAATGTTCTAGAAGAGCATGCACCATGCCTCAGGCCATGTGACAGTGAAGATGCTACATATATCAATGGCAGTGCATGCCATCTGCTGTGCACTCAAAGATGCCCTAGGCACTTAGCACAGAGCAATGCCATTAATGCTCCAATTGCTGTGGTTGAGAGGCAGTTTGCTTAGGTCCATTTTAAAGATGTGAACATTGGCTGGAGAGATGGCTCAGCTGGTAAAGAGCACTGGCTGTTCTTCCAGAGGTCCTGAGTTCAATTCCCAGCAACCATATGGTGGCTCACAGCCATCTGTAATGGGATCTGACGCTTTCTTCTGGCATGCACCATATATGCACATAGAAGACTCAGACATAGATTTTTTTTTAAAGAAAAGATCTGAAACCCAAGACAAAGGTTCATCACATATACTATGCCTTTGAGATGAAAGTGAGTGGCCTAGAGCAGGCTACAACCAGGAGCTGATGTAGAAAGGCCCTACCACCACCCCCAGCCCCCAGCCTAGCATCTTCCCTGAAAGGTGCAGCAGGTGGCAGGAGGGCAGGCAGGAGCAGCCTTATTCACTTGAGAGCCTCACCAGCTGCTCCAGAGGGTGTCCCATGGCTTCACCCAGACTCACAGCCCAGGTATGAACTGACCAGCCTGCTTAGAGCCAGGCGCCTCGGAATGGAGATTTCCCTTTCCCAGAAGTGACTGCCAAGGCTGTTGAGAGGCCAGAGCGAAGCTCTCACTCCCCTTGAGCCAAGCAGGATTGTTTCCTTGGGGCTTTCAGGACAGAGACCTGCTAGTGAAGCCCATGTTCCCTTCAGATTGACCACTTTCTTGAAGTCTAGGCTTATGGGCTGGGTCAGCAGGAGGGAAACACCAGGGCCTGAGGCACCAACTCAGGCACTTGGCAGCTCCTGCCTCCACGTGGCATCAGTTAGCTCCCTAACTGAGAGGCACACAGTCTGAGAAGGCTTCCTGTAGGAAGTGGTGCTAAGCCAAGCCTGTGGCACGGATTTCTGCCAGTGACTCTGGGTCTCTCTCCTTGCAGTTCTTGAGCCCCGGATCCCGACCCCTGCTATGCCAAGGCTGTGGGCACGGTGCTTGCCTCCTAAGCCTCAGGTTCTGTAAAAGGGTGGTGGCATCCTATAATACACTCTGAAAAGATGGCAGCGTGGTCAGTGGCCCTAAGGGGGCACCAGATCCTAGGCCCAGAGAGACCCTAGGAGGACCACTAGGGTGTCATAGCTGTCAAGGGCTGTGATCTGGCCTAATGGCCAGCACTGTGGGCTGCCACAAGCTGATGTAGTCACCACCCCGCTGTGTATGCAGGCAGCTGTGGTGCTGGAAGGGCTGCAGAAAGCTTAGTATTGAGGTTGGTGACAGGTAGAGCAGGAACAGTTTGAGGGGACCCACTTTTCACCTTTGAAGGGTGGGGTTCCCAGGTCTCATCTTTAACAGCAGTTGTCTAGAGCAGTACCATCGTGGCACTGGACAAAGTAACGCCGAGGGGACAGGTGCTTGTGACACCCCTTCCTTACCTTCTGTGGATCTCCCCACTTTCATGTTCTTTCCTGGTCCCCCCCCCCCAGCCTGGGAAGGACTTCGGGGGTGGAGATGAGCAAGCTAAACTCCAATTGTGGATTTGATCTGGGAGACTGAGCGTGGTTCATGTGTCCAAAGGCAGGGCACCAAGTTGCCCTCCCAATGGGCCCCTTCCTGCCCCACCCCCACCCCTTCTCATACTATGCACTGTGCAGTCCATCCTGGTCTCAGAGCCTTTGTTTGCTTTAGCATCTGCCTGGATGGAACCTCACTTCTTGTCTCTTAATTCTGGCTCTCTGCACCATGTGTGGCTATATAGCTCCTTCTGCGCCGTGCCTTCTGCACTGGTGGCCTTATTCTGAAATCCTCTCTCTCTCTCCCTCCCTCCCTCCCTGCCCCTCCCTCTCTCTCAGAAGCATCAAGAGGACAGAGTCTTTCCCTATTCATGATACACTATGCATAGGTCCAGTGCTTGTTTTCAGGGTCAACAGGGGAAGGGATGAGCCAACAGGGCACAGACGTGGGTCCTAGGCTATCCTGTGGGCTCACAGATTGGCTTTGGTCCCTACCCTTGCCTCTAGCAGTGTGCTGAACTGTTCGCAGGCTGGGTGCATTTGCCGTCCACTTATTCAGCAGGATGCTTTTGTTACAAAGGCCGCTGGGAGCTCTGCACTCCTTACTGAGATGGTATCGACTGGTGTGGGTAGGATCCTGCTGCTGCCTGGTGCTGCCTCAGCCAGCAGTGCTGGGGCAGGGGAGGAGCTCTGGGAAGGGCTACTCAGTCCCCCATAGCCAGAGCCACACACTTTACTGTCCTTTGGACCCAGAGCTTGGAAGCAGAGCAGTCGAGATAGATCCTGACAGGAAGTGGTTAGGTGAATTAGTTAACTTTTCTTGATGCTGTGACAAATGCCTATTAAAGGCAACTTCAAGGGGGAAGGACTCATTCTGGCTCACATTTGGAAAGTCTTCATCACAGTGGAGACTGTGGCAGGGGTGAGACAAGCGGTTACATGGGGTCTTCAGGCAGGAAGCACAGAGAGGATGCAGGTCCTCAGCTCTTTCCCCTTTCACTTAACCCAGGACTCCAGCCATTTGGCTGACGCTGCCTGTCTTCAGCATGGGTCTTCCCTCACGTTTCTAGAAACATCCTCATAGACACACCCAGAGGTGTGTTTCCATGGTGATTCTAAAACCAGCAACGTTGACAAGATTAACCACCACACCAGGTCACCTTTTTTTGTGTGTGGAAGGATTAAAGTGGGGAGAAACTTTGGGGTCGGCGGGCATGCTTAAATCGAAAGTTCTCATTTCTCTTGGCTTCTTGGAAGGCCAGCTAGCGGTATGGAAGAAGAGTCCTAGCAATTCTAGACACGGGTGAGGGTGTTCTGGGGACTAGGCAGATGTGTCTGAAAGAGGAGAGCTGAAGATGAGAGTACCTGTGAAAATGGACAGCCAGACAGGTGGTCAGCCAGACAGATTCTCCAAGGCTGGACAGAGGTCATGGAAAGAATGGCATGAAAAGAATCCAGCTGCTCTCTTAAATGCAACATCCAAGAGCATTATTGCCACAGGACAGAACCGACCTTCCCAACAGGCCTCACGTTGGAGCTCCTGAGGGGAGTCAGGCTCAGGCCTCATCCTCAGGGGAGGCCCTGGCCTGGCAGGGTAGCCTCGAAAAGCTAGGCTGGCCTGATCCTAGTGACAGAGGGGAGTCCAGGAGATAGGGGAATGAAGGTGGGTACTGAAGGACCTGTAGGTGTTAGAGAGAGACTAGAGAAGGTAGGGGACCTAGCAGCTGTTCCAAGAGTCACTTAGGCTGGGGTTTAACTACTTCGGTACATGAAGAAGGGGAAGCCAGGAAGCTCCATGTCACCGAGCAAGACGGGCCCCTCCCGGAGCCACTGCCTTCTCATCCTGTCAGCCTTTGTGATCTTGCCTTCTCCTCCATCTCTCCACCACGTTCAGTTTTAGCATACTACCTTTCAGATTTCCTGGGACACACCACGCCACTGCCCAGCCTCATGGCCTCTGCTGGCACGTCCAGTTCTGGGTATCTCTGTGTCTCGTTTTTTTCTGTCAATGCTGCTTGGCCACCCACCAGGAACTTTCTGGTGTACTGAGCAGAAGCAAAGTCCAGGGTACAAGGCCTGAGAGACAGGCAGGGTGCTTTGGAACGGAAAACTTGAAGGACTGAAAGGAGGAGGCATCTCTGAGCTTGAAGGATTCACTGAGCTCTGACCAGCAGAGAAGGGCATTGCACTGGGAAGAGCCTCTTGGAGACTGTGTCATGTGACTCATGAGACACTGCAAGTCCTGTGAGCCTCACTGGTATCTGGGCTCTAATTCTGTGCACTCTATTGAACACCTGAGCCCTTTCTTTTCTTTTTTTTTTTTTTTTTTTTTTTTTGGTTTTTCGAGACAGGGTTTCTCTGTATAGTCTTGGCTGTCCTGGGACTCACTTTGTAGACCAGGCTGGCCTCGAACTCAGAAATCCGCCTGTCTCTGCCTCCCAAGTGCTGGGATTAAAGGCGTGCGCCACCACCGCCCGTTTTTGTTTTTGTTTTTAAGATGGGTTTTCTTTTTTTAAAGATTTATTTATTCATTATATGTAAGTACACTGTAGCTGTCTTCAGACACTCCAGAAGAGGGAGTCAGATCTCGTTATGGATGGTTGTGAGCCACCATGTGGTTGCTGGGATTTGAACGCTGGACCTTTGGAAGAGCAGTCGGGTGCTCTTATTCACTGAGCCATCTCACCAGCCCGAGCCCTTTCTTTACAAAGAATATTTAACATTTGTTTTTTTTTAATTTGTACATATTTATGATATATTTTCATTTTATTCACTCACCACCACTACCCCCCTCTCAAGTTCTTGTCTTCTAAATGTTTATTATTATTATTATTAATCATCCCCAGTCCAGTTAGTTGCTTCTATGCACACTGGAGATAGACAACCTACCAGCAGACATATCTTCAAAAAGTGACGCTCCCTCCCTCAGCAGCTATATGAGACAGCCAGGCTGTGCCTCAAAGACATTTTATGGCTCTCCTCTGCATCCTTTGGCTCTTACATGTTTTCTGCCTCCTCTGGGACAAAGTTTCCTGACCTTGGATAGAGAAGTTCATACAGACATCCCATCTGTAACTGAGCGCTCACAGCTACTTATTGTCTTAGGTACTTTTCTACTGCTGGGAAGAGATTTGACCAAGGCAAATTAGAGAAGAAAGACTTTATTGGGCTTACAGTTTCAGAGGGTGAATCTATAACCATCAAGGCAGGGAGTATAGCAGCAGACAGGCAGGCATGACACTGGAGCAGTAGATGAGTGCTTATATCTTGAGATAAAACAAGGAGGCAGAGAGAGAGAGAGAGCGAGCAGGAGAGGGCTAGGGAGAGGGAGAAGGAGGGGGAGAAAGGGGGCAGGGGAGAGGAAGAGTAAGCCAGTCAGAGAGAATCATTTGAAATCTCAAAGCCTGTAACCAGTGACACACCTCTTCTAACAAGGCCACACCTCCTAATCCTTCCCAAAGAGTTCTATCAACTGAGACCAGGTATTCAAACATAAGCTTATAAAAGATATTCTAATTCAAACCATAACATTCTCCTCCCAGGCCTCCATAGGCTTTTGACTATATCATAATGCAACATGCATTTAGTCCAACCTCAAAAGTCCCCATAGTCTTTCACAGTGTAAAAGCACAAAGTCCAAAGTCTCTTCTGAGACTTAAGGTAATCTCCCAATTGTAATCCCTGTAAAATAAAAAAGCAAATTACATACTTGCAGCATACAATAGCACAGAATATACATTAGCATTCTGAGGGGGAGGGAGAGGGGCGTAGTGAGGAAATACCGGACTGTTTAATAACTCCTGTCTTCTGGGAGCAGAATTGTCCACTTATACAGGGCACCTCTGCTTAAACTCTTTCAAAAGATATTATCTACTTTAATTGGCTTACAAACCCAAGGATTTCTATAAGGCTGCTTCTTTAGTTTTGACTAACCCACACCCTATGCCCAGACTGCCAACCCCACTTACCCTGGAGGATTGTCCCCTCTGTGATTTCTTGTCACCTATGTTTATCCCCTTCGGGTGTGTTGAGGGGCAGAGGGTTTTCTCTGGGCAGTGCCACGTGTTGACTTACTTACTAAGAGCCCACCAAAGCCTCAGCAAGCAGGCACTGTTAGGGTTTTTCATTTGAGTTGTGAGATTGTGTTTCCAGATAGCTTTTTGCTTTCTTCAGTTCCTTATTTCCCACCCCCATATCTGAACCTTTCTACCCACAGTGTCCCCGCTCTGTTCTGTCCTTTCGCTGTGTTTTATGATCTCTGCTCCCATTAATGTGTTACTTCCCTGTCCCAGGCTTGCTTCTGTTTTGTTGTTGTTTGTTTGTTTGCTTTTTAGGATTTTTTTGTTTTTGTTTTGTTTTGTTTACCTTCACATTAACGTCAAGTGAAACATATAGAACCAAGAGATTTGAAACTAAGGCCAACATGCGAGGGAGACCATGTGGTGTTTATCTTTCTCGGTCTGATGAACTCACTAGTATAAATTTTTAAGTACCATTCATTTCTCTTTCATTATTTCTCTTTATTCTTGAGACTTTCATACATGTATATAATGAGACATGATCATATCCACCTCTATTCCTCTCCAACGCCCTCTCTATCTCAGCAACCCCCTCTGTCAATGTCATGCCTTTTTTTTTTGATATATAATTTACGAAGTCCGTTTTGTGCTGCTCCTATGTTCATGGGTGTAGGGAGCTTGGGAGGCCAGCCAGTAGCCACATCCTCAGAAAGGAGTGATTCTTTCTCCTTCAGCTGTTCTCCACTGCCAATAGCCCCTCAGTCTAGGGTGGGGCCTGGAGGCCATTTCCTCCATCAGTGCCAGAGTTTTGGTTTGATTATATGTGGTAACCACAGTCTCTGTGAATTCGAAAGGCATGCTCCCTGGAGCTTGCTGTATGGGGATGATATAGGTGCCCTGTTTAGGGCTGAATACTCTGTCTTTTATTCTTGCTACTGTGACCAGCCACTCATCTCTGCAGTGACCATTGCTCACTGCATACTGAAGCATCTCTGACCAAGAGTGAGAGCAGCCCTGGTCTGGGGGTAGAAACATAAATAGAAATTTGACAGCATGGCCATTTAGCAGAATAACAATATCAGGTTCTCCCCTAGGGTCGGTGACGTCCTGAGCTATGGACTTTTGATCAGGGTTTCAGTTCCAGGCATGAAGTTCCCTCCTGTGGAGCAAGCCACAGATCCATCAGAAAGCAGTTAGTTACAGCGGTGCCATCCACGCACCTGTAGGCACATCTTGCTGGGAAGGTTGGTTTTCCATCAAACAGGGCCAGTGCTGGGTAAGACCATTGATAGCTTCCCCTCCCATACCTGCACAACACCTTATAGCCCCATGAAAGCTGGCCGGCAGGGAGGAATTTTCCTGGTCAGTTTAAAATTGGTTTCTGTTTGGTGTACTTTTTTGGGCTATCTTATTGGGTTCTGTTATCTACCACCCTTCCAACTCCCACCCCCAACACTAAGTAGGAGAGAAAGAAGGTTAGAGAGGAAAGGGAGGCATAGACATCTTTAAACTACTTCCTGCTGGTTTGGGGCATTCGGTTACATGGGGCAAATCCAGTCTCTGTCATCAGGATATCCCCAACCAACACTACTGCAGAACAACAAACCAGCGATAGCCAAAGCAGCTCAGGAACCAGCAGCAGCAGGGGCGGCAGCAGGGGCGGGAGCTGGGGCAGCAGCAGGGGGGGCAGCAGGGCGGCAGCAGGGGCGGGAGCTGGCACAGGCCTTCTCGGGGTTCTGACATTTACACCCTCTCAAGAGTCCCCAGAATTTCAAAGATAAGCTATCTGCAGCTGGCAAAACTCATGTCCCTCCTAGAGCACGAGACAATCACAGTTGGTGGCTGTGGACAATCTGAAGCAGCCCCATATTCCATAGCTGGGACAAAAACAAAAACACATTCCCATAATATAACTGGGTTTTTAAAGAAACCGAACCTCTCACTACAGATTTCTTTACGTCCTGCGGCCAAAGGGTGTGGTTTCTTCAGCAACAGGGTCTTACAGTGTAGTTATGGATGTAGCCAAGAGCCACGGCAATAGCATGTGGGTTTGTTTGTTTTGAGATAGGATCGAACTATGTAGCCCTTGGCTAGCCTGGAACTCACTGTGTAGACCAGGCTGGCCTCAAAGTCACAGAGATCTGCCTGCCTTTGCTGAGATTAAAGGTGGGGACCATGGTCCCCAGCTAGCCCGTGTTGTTTTGAAGACCCAGGGGGCCTCCCTGACCAATAATTCCTAGGGAGGTATCCTATGTCTTGCACATTTCTACCCATGAAGGGTAATTCCATTTGAACTTTTTTTTTAAAAGTTGTTTTGAAGTTAGCTTACTAACTAGTAGGTTTTCACGAGGCTATTTCATATATCCTTAGTTAGGGTTAACCTTCCCTCTCCTCTGTCTTCCACCCCCATCCTGACTTAACCCTTCACTCCCCAGCAATCCCCTCTTTCATTTCACTGATTATAATGATTATAATGCTTTTCAGTCCGGTTGTGAGCCGGTAGGCTTCTGTGTGGTTGTTCATACATCTTCCTCTCTGGCCCCGCTTTTCTCCATCCCCCTCTCCTCCCCCTTTAACCCTTTCAGTCTCTAGCCTCTGGCTCTTCACTTTCCTCCTCCTATAATCTCCTGCCCCCTTCCTTAATCTGCTCCCCCAAGGGCTCCTTCCCAGTTCCAAGATTCCACTCGTGCTTCACATTAAACACAGAACAGAAAGATTTAAGCTCCACATATGAGAGAAGTTACCTCATCCAGTATAATCTCTCACAGTTTCATCTACTTACCTGAAACTATCATGGTTTCATCTTTCTTGACCACTAAGCAATATTCCATTGTGTACATGTAACATGCTTTTCTTATTCACCTACCTGTCGATGGACGGGATTCTGTTTCCTGGCTGTTGTGAACAGAGCAGCATTGAATATGGTCCTGCCAGCATCTCTGCAGTAGGATAGAGAGGCCTTTGGGTGTGTGCCTAGGAAGGCAGAGCTGGGTCATAGGGCAGTTTTATTCCCTGTTTTCTGAGATACCTCCAGAATGATTCCCTAAGCGTTTGCACTAGCTTCCTCCAGTCAGGTAGTGAGAACCGACAGGCAAAGGTTCTCCCTTCACCACATCCATGACAGGGTTGTTGTCATTTATATTCCTGATGATGGCCATTCTGGCTGCTGTGAGATGGAGTCTTAAAGTGCTTTTAATTTGCATTTCCCCCCCCCTCCCCCGCTGGCTAGCTAAGTTGAGTGCATTTCTTATTCTTTTGAAAAAAATATTTTGTTCAGTTCATTGGCCCTTTTGGGGTGGAGGTGGGTTGTTGTTTTAAGAAAGAGTCTCTCTGTGTGGTCCTGGCTGTTCTGGATCTACTAGTAGACCAGACTGACCTCAAATTCACAGAGATCCTCCTTCCTCTGCCTCCCAGTGCTGGGACTAAAAAAACAGACCACCACACCTGGCTAGCCTATTTTTCTCATTGGGTTGTTTCTTTTCTTAATAGTTTTTTTGGTTTTTGTTTTGTTTTGTTTTTTTGAATTGTCTACTCTAGACACAAATCCTCTGCATCTAGAGAGGCAGGCAAGTCTCTATGAATTTGAGGCCAGCCTGTTCTACATCAGGAGTTCTAGGCTAGCCAGAGATGCCTAGACAGACCCTGTCTCAAAAACAAAACAAAATCAAATGTATAGCTGGACAACATTTTCTTCCATCCTGTGGCTTGCCTCTCTGCTTGGCTGACAGTTTCTTTCTTGCTACAGAAGCTTTTTAGCTTCAAGAGATCCAATTTGCTGATTGCTGATCTCAATGTCTGTGCAGAAAGTCCTCACCTGTAGGTAAAGAGCATGTCCTGACGTCCCCTCTGGCAGTTTCAGGCTATCAGGCCTTACCTGGAGGGCGATGATCCATTTGAAGTTGAGTTTTGTTCAGTGTGGAAGATGAGGATCAAGCTCAGGTTTCATGAGTTGAAATCCAGCTGTCCCAGCACAGTTTGTTGATGATGTCTTTTCTCCAATGTGCATTTTTTTTTTATATCTTTGTCAAAAGCAAGGTGGCTGTAGTCATGTGCACTTATATCTGGGTCCTTAATTCTAGTGTGCTGATCTCTGTGCTTCTGTGCCAGCACCACAACGTTTTTATTACGATGGCTCTGTAGTGTAGTTTGATCACATATTGTGACACCTCGCATGCTCTTTGCTTTTCTTTGGCCATCCGGGGTTTTTGTGCCGCTGTGCAAACTTTCGAATCGTGTTTTTTTATGTCTGTGAAGAATGGTGTGGAAATTTTTATTTGGATCACACTGAATCGGTAGGTTGCTTTTGGTGGGGCAGTCGTTTTCCCAGTATTTCTTTCAACCCATAAGCATGGAAGGTCTCTCTTCTCACGTCTTTCTGAATTTATTCCTTTGGTGTTTTCATCGTAGAGTTCTTTCCTGTCCATTGGCATGCAGGATCTTTTCATGCCGATGTTGTATCCTGCTCCTTTGCTGAACACATTCATTAGTGCTCAGAGGTTTTTTCATGGACCCTATAGGGTCTGTTGTGTATATAATACATCTGTGAACGGGGATTCTTGTACTTCTTTTCTGTTTATGCCTTTTATGTCCTCCTCTTGTTGCTCTAGCTGAGACTTCAAGCACTACACTGAGCAACAGTGGCCATCTTGTCTTGCTCCTGATCTTAGTCAGGACGCTTCACATTTTTCTCCGTTTAGTGTGACGCTGGCATATGTTGATCATGTGTCCTTCATTAGATTAAGGTGTGCTGCTTCTAGTTCCAGCCTCTCCGCGGCTTTTATCATGAAGGGATGTTGGATTTTGCCAAAGTTCCTTTGTTGTTTTATGTCTATTGAGATGATCCTGTGATTTCTGTTATTTGATCCATTTATGTGACGAATCACATTTATTGATTTTTTTTTTGGTATGTTGAACTATTCCTGCATTCCTGAGATAAACCCAACAAGGCCATGGTACTGTTTAAAGATTTAAAAAAATTGGTTTATGTATATGGATGTTTTGCCTGGATGTGGGCACCAAACTTGTGCCCAGTGCCCACAGAGTCCTAAGGAGGGCACTGGATCTCCTGTGGGTATTCCTGTGGGTAGATCCCATGGGATCTCCATGTGGGTACTGGGAATTAAACTCCAGTCCTCTGGAAAAGCAGCCCGTGTTCTTAGCTGGAGAGCCATCTCTGCAGCCCCATGAACAATTGTTTTATGTGATTTTGAATCTGGTTATGAGTATTGTATTGAGGACTTTTGCATCTATGTTCACCAGGGAGGTTTTTCTGTAATTTTCATTTTGTCTTTATCTGGTTTTGGCATCAGAGTAATACTGGCTTCATAAGAAGAGTTTGGAAGCTTTCTTTCCTTGTCTGTTTTATGAAATCATTTGAGCAGTATTGCTATTAGGTCTTATTTAGAGTTCTGGTAGGGTTTTGCAGTGACTCCATCTGTCTCTGGGCTTCTTTTAGTTGGAAGACTTTTTATTCTGCCTTAATCACGTTGCTGGTTATAGTTCCATTTAGATTATTTACTTCATCTTGGTTTAATTTTGGTATGTCAGATGCATCTAGAAACGAATCCATTTCTAAAAGTTTTCCAATTCGGCAGAATATACATTTTTAAGTACATCTTCATGATTCTCTTAATTTCATTGATGTTTATTGTAATCTTTAATGTTATTAATTTGGATATTTTTTTTTACTCCTCTTGGTTAATTTGGCTAAGGATGTGTCAATTTGTTTATTTTCTCAAAGAACCAGCTGCTGTTTCATCAACTGTTTTAAAAAATGTATCCTTCTTATTTATTTATAAGTCTGTGTGTATGTCTGTGCACATCTGTGTGGGTAGCCATGGAGGCCAATAAAGGGGCTCAGGTCTTCTTGGGGTTCATGAAATCAACTGTCCCATGTGGGTGCTGGGACTTTTACTGCGTCTTCTGAAAGCCCTTAGTCTTCAATTTGCTAATTCTTTGTTTAATGAATTTGTGAATTTCTGTTCTGATGTTGTTAATTTTTCTCACCTAGTGTTAGGGGTTTGGTTTACTCTTGCTTTTCCAAGGCCTTAAGATGGAATATTAATGTATTTGAGATCTTTCCAATTTTTGATGTAGCACACATTGCTAACTAAAAACCCTCCTCCTAAGACTGACTTCCTGAGAACATCCTGGAGATTTTGATACTCTGTGTTTTCATTTTCATTCTATTCTAGGAATCTATGATTTTCTTCTTGATTTCTCCAGTGACCTGTCCATCATTCTCTGGTGTGCTCTTCAGCTTCCACAAGTTCATGTGCTTGCCAGTGACACCTAGCTTTAACCCATTGCGGTCAGGTTTAGGATACAGATGTCATCTCAGTCTTCTTGGATTGGGGACTTGCTTTGTGTTCTAATTTGTGGTCAGTTTCAAAGAAGACCCCATGGGCTATTAAGAAGAATGTATACTTTTTAAAAAAAGATTTATTTATTACATGTAAGTACACTGTAGCTGTCTTCAGACACACCAGAAGAGGGCATCAGATCTCATTACGGATGGTTGTGAGCCACCATGTGGTTGCTGGGATTTGAACTCAGGACCTTCAGAAGAGCAGTCAATGCTCCTCCCCACTGAGCCGGCTCACCAGCCCAGAATGTATGCTTTTAATTGCTTGCGTGGAATGGTACATCCATATCTGTTAGATCTGTGATGTCATTGAATGTCAGTGTTCCTCTGCTTAGTTTTTCTCTGGATGACCTGCCAGCTGATAAAAGTGGGGTATTAAAGTCACCCACAGCCACAGTGTTGGGGTTAGTTTATGGCTTTATGTTTGTTTTATGAAACTGGATGCACCTGTATTTGGTGTGTGTGTGTGTGTGTGTGTGTGTGTGTGTGTGTGTGTGTGTGATTGAAATGTCTTCTTGATGGGTTGTTCCCCGGTGAGTGTGAAGTGTTCCTCTTTATCTCCTCCGACTATGTTGGTTTGAAATCTGTTTGTCAGATATTAGGGTGGTCATGCTTTCTTGTTTCTAGTTCCATTTGTTTGGAATTCCTTTTTCTTTTTTTCTTTTTTTAAAGATTTATTTATTATATGTGAGTACACTGTTGCAATCTTCAGACACCAGAAGAGGGCATCAGATCTCATTACAGATGGTTGTGAGCCACTATGTGGTTGCTGGGATTTGAACTCAGGACCTTCGGAAGAGCAGTCAGTGCTCTTAACCACTGAGCCATCTCTCCAGCCCTGGAATTCCTTTTTCCCACCCTTTTACCCCAAGGCTCTATCTTTGGTGGTGAGGTATGTTTCTTGGAGGCAGAAAAGAGATGGGTCACATTTTCTAATTCAGTCTGCTAGTCTGTGTCTTTTTCGGGGAGGGAGGGTGTCTTTTTATTTAAGAGTTTATTTATTTTATGTATGTGAGTATGTCTTTGGACACAGCAGAAGAGGATATTGGACCCCATTACAAATGGTTGTGAGTCACCATGTGGTTTCTGGGAATTGAACTGGACCTCTGGAAGAACAGTCGGTGCTGAGCCACCTCTCCAGCTCCAAGGGACGGTGTTTTGAGAAAGGATTTCTCTGTGCTGTCCCGGAACTCACTCTGTAGACCAGATTGGCCTCAAACTCAGAGATCTCCTGGCCTTTGCCTCCTGAGTGATGGGATTAAAGGCATCCTCCACCACCGCCTGTGTCTTTTTACTGGGGAATTGAGACCATTACTACTGAGAGTTATTATGGAAAGGACTAATTCCTGCCCTTTTGTGGTGTTTTCTTAGATCTTTGATCACATGTCCTAGCTCTGTTTATTTATTCTCCGTAGCCTTTTGGACGTGTTTATCCTTCTTTTCAGACTAAAGTTTTCCTTCCAGTGGCCTCGGCAGTACTGACTTAGAGAAAATAAATTCCTTAAATCTGGCTTTATTATGGAATGTTTTAATTTCTTAATTTTAACAGGTATGTGTTCTGGCTATAATTTATAGTATAGATTGGCAGTTGTGGTCTTTCAAAGCATCTAGTACACCCTTCAAGGCTCCTCTGGTCTTACTATTTCCAAAATAATCAGGAATTATCCCAATGGGCGTGCCTTCATGAGTGACCCGTCTCTCATGCAGCTTTCAATACCTTCCACTTGTCTTTATCTTTAGTGTTAGTCATAATATGGCGTGGGGGAGCTTCTTTTCCCATCCCAACCCTTTGTTGTCCAGAAGGCTTCTTGGAACCTGGCTGGCACCTCTACTTGGGAAATTTTCTTCTTTGGCTTTATTGACAATATTTTCTATACCTTTAGTGCTGATGTCTTCCACTATGCCCATCACTGGAAGATTTGATCTTCTCAGGGCGTCCCAGAGGCCTCTCGTATTCTGTCTGTGTTTTTCTTTTTTTATCAGAGATCTTTACAAATGGTTCAGTCCTCCCTCTTCTCTTGCAGCCTTGGTGTTCCGTTTCCTGTGATCCACTCTGCTGCTGAGGCTCGCTCCTCAGCTTTTAATTTGGCTTATTGAGTTTTCATTTCTGACATAATTTCGTTTTTTTTTTCTTCAGTGATTCTATCTCTCTATTGAATTTGATTTTTATATCTTGGATTGACTTCCTTCTTTCATCCAGCCCTTTGCATTTGTTCTCCTGGAATACACTCGTTGGGTTGTTGCATTATAATTATAATTATTTTTAAAAATTCTTTGACTGGAAGTTCTTCCAGGTTTTTCTTATTCGGAGTCCTCACTGTGGGCTTAGTGATCTCTGAGAGAGGTGTCTTGTCTCTGTTTTCTTACGTTCTGTGAGTTCTGTCCTGGGGCTGGCTCATCTGTTAGTTTGTTGGTTGAGTTCTTTTTCTCTCCTGTATTTTGTATGAATGCAAGTCTCCCCTTTTCTTTCTGTGCTGGCATTTGCAATGTTCAGGAGATGGCTAAAGTCACAGTAGGGTTCAGGTGCCATTTCCTTCTGCAAGTCTGGTGTTTAGGGTCAGAGATTCTGTCACCAGCCCCCCTCTGAGGGTCAGGTCTTGTCCTGTGTTAGCTCAGGCCTCCTGCTTGGGTCTGCAGCTTTCACTGAGCCACGGAATTCCCTGTGTATCTATGACCTTGTCCTCAGTCAGATCTGGTCCCTTCCTGGGCCTGTACCATCTCGTGAAGAGAATGCCACACATGGAACTTCCTGTAAGTCCCTCATCTTTCTTTACAGCTGAGTAATATTCCACTGTGTTTATACGCATCTTCCTTATCCACCCAGCAGTTAATGGATAGTTATCATTTGCTTTTTTTCTTAGTACGATAGGTTTGGTAAGCGGCACCACAAAAGTTTATGAAGATTTATTTATAATTATTTTTAGTGTGTGTGTTTGTTTGTATGTGTGTGTATGTTGTGTATGTGTGTGTGTGTATGTGTGTTTGTATGTTATGTATGTGTATGTGTGTTTGTTTGTGTGTATGTGTATGTATGTGTGTGTGTTTGTATGTTATGTATGTGTGTGTGTGTATGTGGGTATGTGGGTATGTATGTATGTGTGTATGTGTGTGTGTTTGTATGTTGTGTATGTGTGTGTATGTGTGTTTGTATGTTATGTATGTGTGTGTGGGTATGTGGGTATGTATGTATGTGTGTATGTATGTTATGAATCCCCTGGAGCTGGAGATTGTGAGCCACCCAACATAGGTGCTGAAAATTGAACTTGAACTTGAAATCCTCTTAACTGCTGAACCATTTCTCCAGCTCTGTTGAACATTTTTTTTTTTTTTTTTTTTGGTGGTGGTGGTGGGGGGTGTTTGGAGACAGGGTTTCTCTGTGTAGCCCTGGCTGTCCTGGAACTCATTCTGTAGACTAGGCTGGCCTTGAACTCAGATATTTGCCTGCCTCTGCCCTCCTCCGCTGCTCCTCCAGTGGCTGGGGTTAAAGTCATGCGCCATTGCTGCCCAGTCAATAAACATTTTTATGTTGGCAAATTCTTCAGGCTTCCTCTCTCTCTAAAGTCCTTGCTCCTCTGTTCCCATACTAGGTGCTCAGGAAATGTCGGAGACTTAGATTAGTTGAAAAGAGACACCAAGTAAGTTAGACTTTGGCAGGCCTTTGTCCCTTGGGCCCCTCGCTTGGGGTTCATACCCATCCGGCCATCTGATCCTCCTTCCTGTGGTAGGGGTTGGCCTGTGCCCTACAGGGGCCCGTGAGCTTTCTGGTCTGTGATGGGCAGAGAGACTGGGCAGATTTTCCTGTAGGCAATCCCCATGGGCTGACTCACTGAGAGCCGGTCCCAGCCCCATGAGACTGGTGCTATTATTAGTCTTGTTCCGGAGGTATGAAAACTGAGTTCAGAGAAGTGATGTGCCTTGCCCAAGGCTACACAGGAAGGGGCAGACATTCAGTCGACTTGGCTGAAACTGTTAAAACGTTCAGGTTCTATCGTGGCTCTGGAGATCTGCATATCTCTTGGGATGGAGCCCAAGCTTGTCAGTGTGGCATGCAGGCTTCTCTGGCCTCCGTCTCTTTCATCTATTAGTGTAACCTTGGAGCGGAGCCCATTTTCTTTGGAACTCTCCATGCATATTCACCGTCCCTGCAATTAGGATGGCAACAGTGTGCTCCTTCAGACTTTCTCAGCCCCAGGTTCTGTAGTGTGCTGAGATGCTGGGTCAGAAAGCCCCTGGCTTTGCTGGCAGGCTCATGGAAGTTCAGAGGTGGAAGAGCTTGCCAAGGCCCACAGTGGGCAGCAGAGCTGGATTCTGCTTCCAGATCATGGGGACTCTGAGGGTCACAGGCATCCCTTGCACCCCCACCCTTGCTGCTATTTTGCCATCTCAGTCTGGATGGTCCGTGTGCCCATGCACTTCTGGGATGCTCTGAGTTCTCCACCATAGCCCAGATTACCCTCACCCCCACCCCTCCAGGCTCCCAGGACTCTGGTTGGCTCTTATCTAGCTGCCTGGCCTTCTTCCTTGTTGGTAAGCCATCCAATGAAATCTGAGGTCCACCCTGTCTTCCTTAAGTGACCAGTTCTGAGCTGGCATTGATCAGGCCCAGAAAAGGTGGAACAGCAGCAGGGGCAGAGACCTGCCTCCTTGGGAGACACGGCAAGCTGGAATAGAAACCAGAGGCCCACAACATCCAAATACTGGCCAGGTGTCCCTTACCCTAGGATGAGGCCTTGTAATTGTTACTATCCTGGCAGAGGGTACTCAGAAGTCCCTGTCCTTTGATGCTCCCAGGGGCCTGGAGCCAAGGACACTCTGTCCCCCCTCCATCCCCAAAGGATGTTCTCAAGATAAAAATATCCTAGAAACATTCCCTGGCATCTGGTGCCCGTTGTCTACCCTGGTGGGGCCACAACAGAGCCCTGGCTTCAACCTCAGGCTCACAGAGTACTGTTCACTCCTCCAGGCCACCCAGCACAGCCAGTCGTTGGGGTTAGTGTCCCACTCATCTCTAGGCTTATCTAGTCAGAGCTTGCGGGGTACTCTCTGGGGCTCAGATACCTTGGCAGTGGGGAGCAAGAGGGCTGAGTCTACCCTGGGGAGATGCTGGGTGTCTTTTAAGGGATATCCAGACAAGTACCTGGGACCTCCTTTCTGTTCTCAGCTGTCCAGGTGGGGACACATCTGGGGTGTCACATCTGAGCCAACTCTCTTCAACACTGGCGAGGACCCTTACATGCCATGCGGCCACTGCGTGCCAAGAGTGGGAGCTAGGATTCTGTTTATCACATGATACTTGCTGAGGTGTGTGGAGTCTGAAGTCAGGGAAGGGCCCCTCCAGATCACAGTTTGCCTATCATGCTCCCGTTTACTCCTAGCTGGGCCAGGCCCTGTTCCCCGCCTTGTGCCTGACTCTCACTTCCTGGTGGCATGCTTAGTTCCATGGGAATATTGGCTGGAGACTGGCTTAGCATGACAAGAGGCCTGGGCCAGCTGAGCCTTGCCCTCACTGGCTGGCAACTGTTTGGGGCCCAACCCTCAAATCTAGAGAACCTTGCTCTGTACTCCCAGCTTTCTAATCTGGGATGGTGACTGCTCCTGGGGATGCATTCCTGGTGAACTGAGGGGCCAGTTTATTGGTAGGTTGCTTTAGCTGCTGCAGGGTAGGGTGAGGTAGGGGCCCTGGACAATGTTTCCATAAATCTGAGGCCACCACCCCCTGGTTTGGTGACCTCGGCAATACACTTCTTTGTAACAAGCCTCGGTTTCCTTATATAGAGAGGAACAATCAGGAGAACTGGAATTGTGAGTCTGGGGCAAGCCCTAGTAGGGAGTCAGCTTGAGAGAACCTGGGACCAGCCAGGTGACCAACAGGAAGTGGGGAGAACAAACTATCCACAGTTCTCAGCCCTGACTCTTCTCCAGAACCTTCTTTAGCTTCTATTGTCCTGTGGCAGTCATCTCCTCCATATAGAGTTCTGATGTGGGTAACTGGGATACGGCCAAACCCCATAGTCTTAATTTCCTGTTATGTCCAGGGGGAGGAACTGTCCTTCAAGGCTGGGCTGTAATGAGCAGAGCTCATAGATCCAAGCACAGTTTGGACTCACTCACAGTTCACAGGTAGGATGTCTCTGCCATGGACATTCCCAGTTGTGTGACATTTGTTCCAGCCTCCTGAGTCTTGGTTTCTTAGGCTAGAAGGGCCAAGAGGCAGACACTGGGTGTAAGGCATCATTGAAGGTGGAGAAGCTTATAGACAGGGGAAGTGACCCCCAGGGCCACATGGCTTGTAAGTGAAAGATCCCCCGATTAGACTATAACTCTGTGTCTCCAAAACTACCATTGTCGCTTGCCCCAGAGGCTTAGAATGTGGGGGTGACTCACCAATCATTTCTTCAATCCCAGCCAGAAAAGCCAGTGTGACAAAGCAGACTTGGGCGTCCCCCGTGAACTCTGCCTGGGAGGTGGAGAAGGTGACAACATCTCAAGGTCCTGGCCTCAGAGGCTCTCAGAGCCCTTTGCATCATCTTCTCCCCAGGCCCACTTGGCAGATAGGTTGGCAGACAGGGGTCCCTTTGACAGATGGAAAACGGATTCTGGACACTGTAGGGTGGGTGTGCACCTAGGCAAGCTCCTGTCTGCCCCCTTTGAAATGGTCCCTGTGCTCCGATTCACTTTCCTATCTGTTCATCTGTGCCACTCATCCAACCCCGCCCCCTGTACTCATTCATTCACTCGCCCACACACCGACCACGGAAATACCATCCATCACACTCTCCACAGCTGCCTGGGGGTGGCATTGGGGAAGCCTGGCAGGAGTGGCTTGAACGCAAGCCTAGCACCCCAAGCCTCTTCATGACCCTGGAGACATTGCCGTTTCTCTGAAAAGGGAAGGGTAGCCATTCCCCAGCCTTGTGCTCCACCTTGAGGATTCTGAAAGATGATGTGTATGAGGTGCCTACCCGGGCCTGGTGTGCGCCATGGCTCTCTCCATCATCAGGGGAGGTTTTCTTGTTCTGCCCTGTTCCAGTGGTGGTGTCCTGGTGTCCTGGTTTGAGCTGCCGTGCTGTGAAGGCATCTAGGGTGAGAGTTATGACTTCTGGGCCATCTGAGGAGAGTATCAGCATCTACAGTAACTCTGCTCAGCTTACTGTAGGTCTAGGAGCAACTGGAGGCCCCATCCCTCCCAGATGGGATCAAGCGCTAGCTGCAGCTGCTTGGTTATTCATGAAGACAGCAGCTGCAGCTCGGCCCTAGAGACAGCTCCAGGTGTGGTCGAGGTCCTGATGCGTACTTGGACAGCTCACCATCCATGGATGGATGCTTGATGGTGCCTCCTCTCACTCCTCGATGGTGTCCCTACTTAGCCAGCTGTTGGTATCCATCCAGTAGCCCCAGATACCCTGTCTGTCTGACATGCATCCTCTCACCCCCACCTCCCACGCTCACCTGATTTCTACCCCTCACCCCGCAGACCCTCCCCACCTCACCCCACCCACACACCCATCCGTCCATTCATCTGACCACCAGAACACCCATCGATCTCATCATCCGCTCTAATTTGTTAGCTGCCCAGCCCTTTCATTCATTACTCACTTCCTTTATCCATTCATCTGCTCAGCCATCCAGCCACCCACCAAACCACCCAGTATCTGGTCACTCCTCTCCAGACGCCCACACATTTGTCAGCCCAGTTTATCCCTCCATCTGCTTGACCACCCACTTGTGCATATATCTGTCTCCTCATTCATGGCTCTATCCCTCCTCATCCTTCCAGTCTGAGCTTTTGCTTTCGCCTTTGCCTTTGCATCTTGAGCAAGAACATTTCTCAGGTTCTCTGTGTCAGGGCCCACACTAGCCTCTCTGGCCTCGGAGGCTGATGGGAGGTGGCGTTAGGTTGAGAGCAACTCTAGGAATGTACAGGCAGCTTCTGGCCCTAATGGGTAGAAACTGGGACAAGAGAATCCAGGTCTTCATAGAATGGGTGGGAGAGGAGAGAGGCTGAGGCACACCTTGGGGAAGAGGTTCTGTATTTTCTTCTTTGCTGGTGCGAGCATCCCGGAGGGAATGGAAATTGGGGCTCACAGAGGCTTTGCGGAAGAGAGACACTAGAGGAGAGGGCAAGAGACAAGTTACCAGCACAGAAAGCTTCATGGGAGTCAAGCTGAGGAAATCCCAGAGGGGAGTGAGCATGGAGGGCGAGGCAGAGAAGGAACAGATAGAGGGGGGATGGGAGGATATGCTATTGATAGGGTTGCTGCTCAGGGCAGGCAGGTGACTGGAGCTAGAACAAGCTGGGAACTAACTGGTTGGGGATTCCCAGCTGAGGGTCCAGCCAAGGTGACACATGGAACATGTGCTTCCCATGCCTGGAGTGGGGAGTGGAGCCATTTACCCACTTACCCTCAGTGGTTTTGGGTCCCAGCCTGCCCCGTGCCTGGGCAGAGTGTGGTCTAACGACCAGAGAGCGTTTTAGGCAAAGAGACATTGATGTGGCTGCTAGAATCAGGGCAAGGACTCTCGGAGTGGTGAGGGCTAGGGGAAGGGAGAGCAGCACTCACCCACCCACCCCCTTGCCTATCTCCCTCAAGCCTAGCACAGGCCTTGAAACAGAAGTCCAGTGTGTGCACTGATCTTGAATGTTTACAGGGGATCGGGGAAAAGGTTGTCTGAAGATTTGACCAGGAAATCTGGCTTGGAAAAAGGGCCAGGGAATCACCTTCTCAGATCTAAAGAAGGAAATGTCAGCTGACCCGATTACTTCTCATTCCCTGAACACCCATACTGAGCTCTTACCAACCAGATGAACCTCCTTACTGGTCTTTGTGGCCCTAGCTCGGGCCAGGCCATCTCTGTAAGTGACCCTTTCTGTTGCCTGCTACCACAGGTTTACCTTCTGGGCAGGACCTGGTACAAGCGAGAACATTGTGTCTCCTCCTGCCTGCCTGGTTTCTCATTTCCCTTGTGATGAAGGCAGCAGGGAGCCTCTCGTGCTAAGACAGATAGGTAGGGACTACATTAGCTGCTCCGGGTACAGTGGGCAAAAGCTCTGTGGTTGATTATTGAAAATGGCCACAGGCACCCATGGAAGGAAAAGGCCCCAGCCAATCCCATGTTTGCCTTCTCTCTACATGCGACCTCCAAGGAGTCTTTTGATGTGGGAGCTTGATTAGACATACCCTGTCCCTTAAAATTCTGCTGTTGTCTGCCAACTTGGGGGCAGTTTGTATTGTATGTTTTATTACCAAATGGGATTGTGGGGTCTGGAGAACTGGTATGGGAATTTGGTGTCACCGAGTCTGCCCTCAGGGCCTGAGGTAATTGATGTTGTTTTCATCTAGGCTCTCCAGAACAGAAACTCCACTCCCTAGCCCTGTGTGGCCCTTGACAAGTGACTCAATCCCCTGAGCTTCAGTTTCCTCCCTGGAAAAGGGGGTTAACCGTCATGGTCATTACGGGGATTAAATCAGTGAGCATGGGAGACTTTCAGACGAGCACCTGTCAGGTAGCAGCAGATAGGGTAGATAGATTTTGACCCTTTCCTCACTCTGGAGGAGCCTAAGGGAGATGGTTCACCTGGTGTTCCTCTTCTAGGGCCCACATCTTCACAGTCAGCATCTTGCTGACATTTAGAAATATGGGCCCAAGCCTTGTCCCAGTTCCTCCCGGATATTAGCGAAACCTGAGGTGCCCAGAGTCTTGGAGACTGGCATGGGATGTCCTGCTCCATCCGGAGGTACCTCCCAGTGACTCCCAGGCTCCACCCTAGGTTAGGTGGCAGCTCTTTTTGCTCAAAGCTCCCGTCCTGGCCCCAGCCAGTGCTCCAGGCTTACTGGATGCTGAGGGGCTGTGCCTGCAGATGCCAGGACAAGAAGCTGATCTGTCTGTAGGTCCAGGACAGGTCATTTCTTCCTGTGGAGTCTGTGCCCACTGTGCCTGGATTTGTTTTGAGTGCCATCCAGTTGCGACTCTCCTTGTCTAGTTCAGGTACTGTACTCCACGGAGTTACCTGTTCCCTCCTGGCAATGCCCAGAGCTCCCACGGGCCAGCCTGGGCCTTGCTAACATGGTTCTTGCTGTTGGCTTAAGCATTGCTTTCTCCTTTAGCCTCAGCTTCCCCACCTATGAAAAAGGGGTGCTGGACTCTTTTCTTACTTAGACCTCTTCAAATGAAACAAATCCTCATTCCTTTTCTTCCCAAGTCTCTGCACAAACCATTGATCAACAGCTTGCCAGCCTGCCAGCCCCTGGCTGAGACTCTGCCTCTGGTTCTTGGAGATCTTTTAGCACCTTCTTGCACAAGCCTTTGTGTGTGGGTCTCCTTCTGACACTAGGCCTGATTGTGATGCTAGTTTCTGCTTCTGGGTCTTCCTTTCGGGTCTGTCTTCATCACACCCCAAGTGAGGGGCTTCCACGCCCTAGGGCTCTGTCTGCTTCTGTATCTCATGCATATTCTCTTGGCTCAAGGTGTGGATCGGGTGTAAACTTCGAGTTGATTTTCTCTGGTGTGGGTGGAATATCAACAGAAGTGGGCGTTCTCGGATCTGTGACAATGCCTAGGTGGTTCTAGGAATGGCTGCAGCACACGGGTTAGCCAGAAGCAAGGCTGCTTTCCTGGAGCAGGGTTCTAGACTGGGATCCCCAGTCTTTGATTCTTGTGATTCTGTTCCCTGCAGGCCAGCTGCTGCTCATAGCTCGAGCCAGAGCCACCATGACCCGCTGGACGTCCCTCAAGGCCTCTAGGCCACACAAGCCTGGCTCCTGGGATCTGGCAGCTTCCCCCCGGCGTCTGAGTACCCCAACCTTGGCCACCTTCCCCTGGAAGGCTCAGGAACCCGGGGCTGAGATGTCTTCTCAGAATGCTCCCCGGGTTCCCCAGCCCCGTCAACCCTCTGCCTCCTGGCCTAGACAGAAACAGCATCCACCATTACAGCCCCAAGCCTCAGCTAAACAAGCCCATGGTGAGGTGATCGACGGAAACAGCTGTAGGAGAGAAAGTGAGGACAGGTGGCCCTGTAGGGCCTGAGGTTCCGTGGTAGGATACCTTGCATTAGACATGAGGGTTAGATCTCGACTCTCCTGTTGGAACCCGTATGTCTTGGTTGGGAGTACCTTTACCCTTTAAAAACCCTCCTTGGCCGTTAAAGGATGTCTTGAGGCTCTTGGCTGTTTTGCCCCATGCCTGACGAACTCTTTCTGTGGCTCTCAAGCTTCATAGCTGTGTCTGTGTCTGCCAGGCAGTAGCACTATGGCTCATGACATAGACCCTGGGAATCCTTCCTGAGCTGTCTGGTCTACTGGTCTCCACCCATGCCTCTGTCGGTGGCAGAGTCTGCAGGCCATGTCCCTCTGAACCTCTGATGTAGATGTGGCCAGGGATTGTGCTGTCCAGATGGGCTTGAATTCCAGCATTGTTATCTCTGCTTATAGGCAGTGGGCAAGTGTCTTCCTGTTCTGAGCTCTGAAAAAATGGGGCAGAGCTCCTCAAGGGTCCAAGGGCAGGAAGGTTTGATATTATCTGGCCTGCCCCAGGTGCCCTGGCTTCTTCTGGGATCTCTGTCTTCCTAGTGACGTCAGGTGATCGAGGGCTTCGAGCTTTACTGGGCTCTAAATTGATGAGTCATTGGGTAGGTCTTGGGGTGTATGGCACCCCTGTGATGGGAAGATAACGCATGTTCAGATCATCAGTGTTCTGCTACATCAGTGCATGCTCACTTTCAGCTCAGCCCAGCTGAGACAGGCTCGAGTCTACGGGGCTAGGCATGCTGTGATCCCTGGTTTAGCTTAGCACCAGCCCTTGTGGAGCAATGGCGAGTGTGCAAAGCCTGGGCCTGAGAAATGGGTTTGTTCTGGCCATTGCACCATTCCTCAGGCCTTCTCTGAGAGGACTGTGTGCTAGGCTGGCCTGGAGTTATGGTATTCCCTGTAGGAGGTCAAAAGTGGTCATGGAAGCAAGTAACATGTGTGGGGGCTGTGGTCCTGTGGTCCACAGCAGAGATGGGAGAAGATGTCTGTTCTGAAGTTAGGGCAACCTTAAGAGATTCAATCTGGGTGTCTACCCTAGGGCTACCTTTTATATCATATGACCCCATGATAGAAATGATACGAGTGTAGCCTACGGGCGCTTAGTGGGTGCTCTGGGCTTCTAGAGGACGAGCAGAATGAACACGGAATGTCAGACATACCGAGGCCTGGAGCCTGGCAGACCTGCTTAGACCTGGGATAGGGCAGTGGGTGACATAAATGGCTTGATGTGAGGGAGCTGACCAGTGTCACAGCTGTTATGATTGTTGCTATTGCTATTCCACTTGAGGGTCTGTGTTGGAGTGTGCAGTGTGTGGGTCAGGATTATGTGTGTGTTACTTCTAGGGCATGAGGAGGCCTGTGGTGACATCATGAGAGCAGAGCCTGATGCACAGCAGCGTGGCTGTGGGAGGGTGTGTGTGTGGAGACTGTGTGTGTGAGAGAGTCAGGGGTGTAGCGTGTGTGTGTGTATGTGTGTGTGTGTATGTGTGTGTGTGTGTGTGTGTGTAGCAGGTGTGGGGGGGCGAGGGAGTGTGAGAGGTGTGTGTGTAGATAGCAGGGGTGGACTGGGGAGAGTGTGAGGGGGTGTGGAGGGGAGAGCATATGTGTGTGGGGTGTGTGTGTGTGTGTTCGGCTGGGCAACAGGCCGTGGGCCTGCCTGGCCTGCCTGTACAGACCTTGCTGCTCCTGGGGTCACTGACTGTAAGTAGAAGAGGGGTGGAATTTAACTTGGTGCCTTTCAGGCTTCTGGTGCCTGTCACAGGGGACTGGGAGGAAGGCAGATGAATTGAGCTGGTGAGACGGCCCCTGCCTTGGTCAGGCTGGAGGTGACCAGGGTTTGGGCTATGAGGGTAAGGGAAATATGAATAAATAGTGAAAGCAAGGCCCTTTGGTACAGGAGCTAGAAGAGCTGAGAGGAAGCCAAGGTTTCTGGCTGGAGCTTCTGGGAGCTCAGGGAGACTGTTTTCCAAACTGTGAAGGTGGATTGAGAAGCAGGCTTCAAGTGGGAGGGAAGACGGGGGAGCTGTGGTGACTAAACGGAGGCTGTGTCTGTCAGTTACTGTCACGGCCCTGGATGCCTGCCCAGACAGACCTATTCTCCTTTCTTTTGCAGAAGTGCCCCCGCCTGGAGTCAGCCTGGGGGCAGGCCAGGGTCCACCAGACCCCGGGATGACCGCAGCCAGTCGGGCCAACCCCTACAGCATCGTATCATCAGAGGAGGACGGGCTGCACCTGGTTACCATGTCAGGCGCCAACGGTTTTGGCAATGGCAAGGTGCATACACGGCGCCGGTGCCGCAACCGCTTCGTCAAGAAGAACGGTCAGTGCAACATTGAATTCGCCAACATGGACGAGAAGTCACAACGCTACCTGGCTGACATGTTTACCACGTGTGTGGACATCCGCTGGCGCTACATGCTGCTCATCTTCTCTCTGGCCTTTCTTGCCTCCTGGTTGTTGTTTGGCATCATCTTCTGGGTCATTGCTGTCGCCCACGGGGACCTGGAGCCAGCCGAGGGCCGTGGCCGTACACCCTGTGTGCTGCAGGTCCACGGCTTCATGGCAGCCTTTCTCTTCTCCATTGAGACACAGACCACCATTGGCTACGGGCTACGCTGTGTGACTGAAGAGTGCCCGGTGGCTGTCTTCATGGTGGTGGCGCAGTCCATTGTGGGCTGCATCATTGACTCCTTCATGATTGGTGCCATCATGGCCAAGATGGCACGGCCCAAGAAGCGCGCACAGACTCTGCTTTTCAGCCATAATGCCGTGGTGGCTCTGCGTGACGGCAAGCTCTGCCTCATGTGGCGCGTGGGCAACCTGCGTAAGAGTCACATCGTGGAGGCCCATGTGCGGGCCCAGCTCATCAAGCCCAGGGTCACAGAGGAGGGTGAGTACATCCCACTGGACCAGATTGACATCGATGTCGGCTTTGACAAGGGCCTAGACCGTATCTTCCTGGTATCACCCATCACCATCTTGCACGAGATTGATGAGGCCAGCCCACTGTTTGGCATTAGCCGTCAGGACCTTGAGACAGACGACTTTGAGATTGTGGTCATCCTGGAGGGCATGGTAGAGGCCACAGCCATGACCACACAGGCTCGCAGTTCCTACCTGGCTAACGAGATCCTGTGGGGCCACCGCTTTGAGCCAGTGCTCTTCGAAGAGAAGAACCAGTACAAGATTGACTATTCACACTTCCACAAGACCTACGAGGTGCCATCTACACCCCGCTGCAGCGCCAAGGACCTGGTGGAGAACAAGTTCCTCCTGCCCAGCGCCAACTCTTTCTGCTATGAGAACGAGCTGGCCTTCCTGAGCAGAGATGAGGAGGACGAGGTGGCTACCGACCGGGATGGCCGCAGCCCTCAGCCCGAGCATGACTTTGACAGACTGCAGGCCAGCAGCGCTGCCCTTGAACGGCCCTACAGACGGGAGTCGGAGATTTGAATGCCCTTGGCTTAGATGCAGCACCACCCTGACCACAATAGGTCCCATGTCCCTTGGGGGCCTGCGTTTGAGCAGAGCAGGCCGAAAGCCTCGGGTCACAGACTCAGTAGCATCTTAGTCTTTTTCATGTTTTTTCGCAGTAGCTTGGGAAAGTTGGCGGGAGCGTGGATGGCCAAAATGACTGGCTCACGGCCTCGGAGGCTGATGTATACCCATGGGCAAGGAGGTGACTTCTTGGGGTAGGGTTGCTCAGGAGTTAGGGACTCTGCTGGAGGCCTTAGGTGCAGGTCCCAGCCCCGGTGGGAGGAGGCTGTGTATGTACACTTCATTGGTTTTTAACTTGGGCAAGACTGTTTACAAACAAAAACAAACAAACAAACAATCAAAAAAAAAACCCACCCCACAAAACACAAGAAAACATTAACAGGTGGTTCAATTTTTAAAATTCCTGGTGTGGGGACAGTTGGAATTCTACTCAGCGCTGCCAGGCAAGCAGCTGGACGGAGAACCCTGAGGGTTCTCAGAGGTCTGTTTTCTCCCTCACGTGGGCCAGGGCCTTAAGCGAGTTGTCATGCTTAAGGATGAATCAGGCTGCTTGTGACCATGTTAACGATTCTAATAAAGTGTCTGGATGTCTCTTGGGGGTGGGGCCCACTAGGGTGAATCTGGCTTGCTCTTCTGTTTGATGTTGTTGTACCTCAGCTGCCTCAGGGCTGGGTTTAGACACCCCTTCCCCCACCCCCACTCCGTACTCCCTGTTGTGCTTCCCTTCCTATTTAGTCCCAGGTCTCCACCCCTTGCAGCGAGGGGGCATAGGAAACACCAGAGTGGGTGCTTCTTAGAAAAGGACACTCAGGAAATTAGTATGGGGTCTGGGTCCCACATCCCCAGGAAGTGGGTCAGCCCCACGTCCCCCGCTGGACTCACAGCTTGAGTTGTGCCTTAGAGACTCTGGTTGTCTGGCTTCCGTCATTTCTGGTTTTCTCAGACTTGTTTAATCTTTCCCTACTGCCCTAAGTCCACTCATGAAGCTCCCCAGGCCCTTCTGAGATTGCAGAGGCTGCTTGCTCATAGCCATGACCCTGCCTGCTTTTGTCCCACACTGCTGGGGCAGGATGATGAAGCCCTGCTGGTCCCAGCCAGTCATCTCCTGCTGGAAGGCAGAGTCTAGGGGAGAAGAGAAACACCCCCACCCCCACCCCTATCCCGCACCAGCCCCCTGCCACCATAGAGATAGACCAGAGAAATGTCATAAAACAAAGAATTCCTGTTTAGCCTTCAAGGACCTATGGTGGAACTTTTCCTTCCTGAGGCCCAAGCCGTGGAGTCTTCCTGTCGTGCCCCGTCAGGGAGACCTGAGATAGGCTGGCTCCCAGGCACCTTGCTTCAGATTCCATGCTAATTTCTAATCTAGGAGATTCCCCTAGGACCCGCTGCAGAGGCATGGGCTCCTCTGTGGTCCTGGCCAGACCTCTGCCCCCAAATCTCACTGACTGTTCTAGCCTTGGCCTTGGGGCCTAAGGGTGCATTCAGCCTGGGTGTGCTTACCTGCCACTCACCTCTCTATCTAGTTGTCGAGTCTAGGGAAGGGCAGAGGGTGGGTCCTGGCCACTGGGTGCCACTGTGGGAGCCGGGGCACCTGTCATTCTTTCTGAGTAGGTGGGCCTGTATCCAGAGCAGGGTCTAGGGGCTCCTGCTCCCGGCTCATCTCAGTGGCCTGAAGCATTCAAAACTCTAGCCAGCCCCATCCTCCTCCCTGCCAGAATGGTCCAGTCCCTGGGCCCTGCTGGAGAGCAGCTCAAACTGCCTTTCATCTCTGCCAAAGGCAGGCAGATGCTGTATTTTCAAATTCTCCTGCCCTCTTTTCCCCTTTTTCCCTGTATTTATTTATTGCTTGTGCTAAAGACCAAACTAGCCGCCCCCTTTAGTGCACCCAATGGAGGAAGCCACTGAGGGGGGAGCCGTGTGCCTGTGCCAGGCAGGAAAGCTTGGCCCCTGGGAAGTGTGTGAGAAGGAAAACCAGGGTGTGTGTGCACGCATGTGCAGACGTGCTCACACGATCGTCTCCCTGTGTGGGAAACTTGGTATGCAGGTATATGGTATACACAGGTGTTTATATACAGGTAGTCTATGTCTGACCACAGGTATGTGTGTGCTTGTTTTTTTTTTTTTTTTTTAAATTTGGGTAAGGTGGGTTTCATGCTCACCAACCTGAACTGGTCAGGCTGGATGCTGGCCACAGACATGATCAGTCCGACTTGAGTCCCTGCCCTGCCCTGGTTATGCAGGCTGTACGACGCAGTGTGCATCAGTCTGAGGAGTCTGGTGGTAAGTAAGCCTCTGCAGCAGACCCTGTCGGAGGCCATGGGGGCGTGTGTGTGTGTGTGTGTGTGTGTGTGTGTGTGTGTGTGTGTGTGTGTGTGTGAACATGTGTGAGGGTGTGGAGGTCCCAGGGTGTGTGTATGTGAATGTCAGTGGCTTGGGTGCTGTGTGGAGAGAGAGAGAGAGAGAGAGAGAGAGAGAGAGAGAGAGAGAGAGAGAGAGCTGCACAGGATGAAGCAGCTGCCCTGAGCCCATCTGGTGCTGTGCACCTGGTCCTTGTCCAGCCGAGGGCCTGGGGGCAGAAGAACACACCATAGGGAGGCCCTTGTATGGGTGTCTGCCCTATGTGAGGTCATAGAATGTTAAATCTATTTTAAACGGTGAAACTGGAGAATTTTCATGTTATTTTCAATAATAGTGGTATCTAAAGATGTAGGCAACAAGACTAGACCACATTAAATGCATTTTGATCTCTTTGAATGCTACTGTGTTGAGATGTGCGTCTCACTGGCCTCTGCCTGCCTCTCCCGCCTGCGGAGCACTTACACTTCCTGGGGCCCCTGCAGCTGGACCATGTACAGGGCTCCCTGGGGCTTGTCCTCAGGGGCAGAGAAGGACATGGTGGCAGCAGCACTGAGAACAGGAGCATGGCCTCTCTCAGACCCCAGGGCAGTCATTCAGTCTTTTCCATGGACACTCCCCACCGCTCCACATACTGCCTCCGCCTCATTCTTGGGCTCTTCCTGCCTTGCTGTCTTTCCTTCCACACAGAAGCACCAAGCATCATCCATTCCCATAGGCAAGCCCAGGGCACTCCCAGAGCTCCTTCGGATACAGGAAGCCTGGCCCTGAGATGGGCAACTTTGTTTCCTCTTCAAGAGGGGAAGAGAAGGGCTGGGGGCTAAAAAGAAGCCCTTCCCCAGCACAAGTCAAACTGATGACACAACATGGCAGGGTGGGGTTGGAGCTGAGGCAAAGGCTGTTGGTGGGACCAGTTATCAGTTTGTTTTCTGGAAATTGCTTCCATTGTTCCTAAGGTTCAGACTCTGGGATCTCCATGGCCAAAGCCTGTGCAGAGGGAACCTCTTCCTTTGTCCAAACTGCTTCAGAGAGTGGATAGATCTCGAATCCTCTGCCTCAGCACAGGACTCTGAGGCCCTGCCTTCTGCAGATGTACAGGATTCCAGATGTGCAGAGGAGAGATGTGCTCTCTAGCCCCTGGGATAGTGGTCTAGGGGAATTTCAGCTGTACTTCCCTACAGCAGGGTCTGGAGTGGGGTGGACCGGGCTCTGGAGCTGCTCACTCTGTCTGGTAAGGCCCTGAGCCCTGGAGTTCTGCTGGGACCCTTCCACCAGAATCTAAGCCAGTTGGGGCCAGAATGTTGTGACCTTACTCTTTGTACACAAGCCTCCCCTACAGTACTGACCAGCAGGTCTAGGCCCTGCCTGTGGGTTGGTCCTGGCTGCTACACACTGCTCACATTTTGGGTCCCCTTGAGCTTGCAGTTTCTTAGCATTCTTTCTCCTGGCTGTGCTGATGTCCTAAAGGGCCTTAGGTCAGATTCAGGCCACTTGACTGCCAGGGGACTCATCCACCTGCAGGCTCACCATCAGTGAGACTGCTAATGGCCAGCTTACAAAGATCGTGAAAGAACCATCACTTAGCATTAAGTACTTTGGTTTAGCCTGGGGCTCTGGACCCTGTGCTCTGTAGACTTGAGGGCAAGTACAACAGCTGTACCTGAGTGGTCAAGGGACAAGTCACTTTCCTGCCCTCTCAGGAGTAAAATAGGTCACCTTGGGATTTGTATTCAGACGGGATGAACAGAAGTAGCTGGCACTTGGTCATGACTGGGGACAGAGTGCCCACTAAATTGAAGTGTATTGCCTGGAAGTCTGTTGATATTAGCCATGCCCTGGCAGACCAATCAGAAGGCATCAGTTCTCTGTGTTAGAGGAAAGTGTTTCAAGAGGATTAGAACTTGAACAAGATCATTGGAAAGCAGTTATTTGAGATGGGATCTAGCTAAGCCTCAGGCCCAAGCCATCTCCATGTTAGGGCAATCAACCCAAGACACTCCACACTCTGCCTACTGCTGGCAAGGGCAGTAGCCAAAGTCCTTGTCAGCTGAGGTACAGCCTGGTGAGCTCTCTGCCCTGGAATCACCCTGTTTACTGTGGCGGAGACCCTGGGACTTGAGAAAACTGTGCCTGGGTGTTTCCTTAGCATGGGAAGGCACATTAGAGTCTTCCACTTATTTCTGAGCAGTGATGGGAATTCCAAGGACACACCCTATTCCACAGTAATACACCGTCCATCCAGTCCCAATACGGTCTCCTCCCAACTTCCTGCCCCGCCGAGTGTAAAGTCTCAATTGATCCTTGCTACCTGGTCCTGTGTGAGCCCTGCTTCCTTCCCCTGTTCAGTTTCCCCTCCTCCTTTTCCTGCCCACCTGCCCCAGGCTTCCTACCTCTCTTTAGATTTTTAGACCTTTGCATGAATAGCTTCTTTTTCTGACTTCCTTTTAAAGCATTTTAAAATTACATAATTAATTGTGTGTGTGTGTGTGTGTGTGTGTGTGTGTGTGTGTGTGTGTCTAGGTCAAAGGACAACTTGAGAGTCAGTTCTCTCCTTCTTCCATCAGGACAGTTCGGGTTGTCAGGGTTGGCAGTCAGTGCCTTGGCTGGCCCCCTTCTCTCATCTTGGCCAATGAATGAAGGTCCTCCTCCTGTTCCTGAGCAGATAAGATAGACAGCTGGGTCTCCCTCTCTAGCCATGCCATCCTTATCTGTGTTACTGTGTAAGGGGGGGACTGGAACGCCCCTTCTTTAGCGTTTTCTTAGTCTCGAAAGTGACTCAGAAGGTATCTTGAGGATGACTTTTTAGCATTTGAGAGAATAGCAGCAGGTTGGGCAAGCTGTAGATTCCAGAAGTTTCCAGGAGAAGGAAGCTGGAGGAGGGCAAGATAAAAAGCCGTGCCCTGTGAGCTAGCTTGAGGGTAGCATATTCAGTAGCAGACAGAGGTCGGCCAGCAACAGTGGCACGGATGCATGCTGGGAAAGAGGCTGGGGAAAGGCTTCCCAGAGAAAGCCCTGAGTGTCAGAAAAAGCACACCCGGGTTTTGGCCCAGTATCCGAAAGAAAGAGATAGAAAAGAAGGAAGAATAAAAGTTACAGTTTTCTGAATAACTCTAAAAGGTGAGCGGGTTCCACAGCACTTCAGGACGGAAGAGCTCCGAGTTTACTCTAAGGGAGGGGCTTCTGGGAAGGACCCGAACATGATCTCATTAAGGGGGTAATTAGTCGGCCTCTGCCCTTAGGTGTCTTCAGGTGAATCAGATTTCCTGGGGTGGGGCTGGGTGGACTCCTGCCCAGGTGGTTGACAAGCCCATCTGGATTGGCTCCCGAGGGAGAAGACTGTAGAACATAATATTTGGAGAGGCTTACATTGCCTGGTCTCTACTAGGCCAGAGGTAGGGCTTAGATTCTATTATTTTGATCAGGAGGAAGTAGTTTTGCCTTAATGGGCCTCAATAAAATCCAAATATGTCCACCTTTTTGTATGGTAAATTTAAACCCTAAAAGGTGTCAAAGTTGATGTTTCTCTTTCTAGAGCTACTGGGGAAGTGGGACAAGGGTCCTAAAGTAGAGACCAGGAAGTGGGGTGCATCCTCAATGGCTTCAGAGGCTGTTAATCCCTCTAATGCCTGGGCTTGTTCATTGTCTGCCCTAGGGCTATTAAGTTGGTCAGGGTGAGCATTCATCTCTTGGTCTTCTTGAGTCCCTAGGGCCAGAAGTGGGTACAGTATATATACCTCTATGTGTATGCGAATGGATGGAGCATGAGGCCTGCAGGCTTCCCATCTATAGAGAGGGCTCTGCAGCCCCTCTTGTGTCCCAACCTAGACAAAGCCTGGCCATCAGCCACCTATTGAAGGGAAGGGCCTTGCCCGAGGTGGGATCCCAGGGCTGAGTTGGCATGGAGTGGGCGGGCTTTGTGCTAGGTGGAATTTGGACTTAGGAAGCCCCTGTGCTCTCTCTTGACCTATTCTCCTTCTTAGAGAATGCAGGAAGGGCTCGTTCTAGGCTGGTGAGAATTCAGAAACCCAGGCTGTGGCTCTGTCCGCTAGTCTACCTGTCACTCTTTCCATACAAGGAGAGAAGCCATCCTTCCTACAAGTGTTTGTGAGCTGCCACTCTCTCCCGGGAACTCAGCCAGGCTCAGCCTTTGCTGTCCAGCGATTTCCACTCATGAGGTTGAGGAGGTAGATGCTGAGTTAGGGTCCTGGTCCAATTCCCCTAGAAGTGAGGATTCTGATTAATGGAGTACCGTCCAAGGAAAAGAAAGAGCAACATAGTATAGAGGGAAGGCACTAGGTGAGGAGTGGTGGCGGGCGGCAGCAGCCAGCAGCAGTCCAGCTTCACGGCTGCTCTAGAGTACAGAGGCCAGCAGGAGCAGTCCCGCCTCCGAGGGCACTGGGGTTTGTAACTTTCAGGGACAGCCTCTGGCTATAGCTACCCCAAGAGTTCTGTTTCTGAGCATGGTGGATCCTGTCCACTGAAGGTGAGTTTCCCGAGAAGGGTAACTGAGGGCGGGTGCTCCTTTGAGAAGGGGCCATGGCCAGAGCACAGCCCAGAGCAGTGCAGTAGTGTGATCCAAGGTTAGGGTGTTGGGGCACAAACCGGGAGGTCTAACTAGCTAGAGGAACCAAGGTAGGCCTCTTCAGGGAAGTGACAATTCCTCTGAGGTCTGAGCTGATGTTTACAAGATGCATGGGAAGGGGGTTCCTGGGACAAACTCTGCACAAACAAAAGCTATAGGAAAGTAAAGGGAAGCAAGATTGCTTGGGCAGGTCACAAAGAGCCCAGAGGGCCCCCAAAGGACTCCATAGATGCCACACAAGACACCACAAAGACCACTCAGGTTCTTGAGGGCGCTACATGAGCCTCCATCAATACGATGTAGGACACAGGATGCCATGTGGATCATGCGGGGCCCAGACTTCATCCCCGCCACTCTCTTCAGCCCTTCACACAGCACAGTTGCTTTGCCTGCTCTAGAATGTCATCTTCCTTGAGCAGGAACGTATGTTTTTGCTGGGCCTCAGCACTCTGAAGAGCAAGCTCCCTTTACTTAGAAGGAGCCCAGTAACAGATACAAAAGAACCACTAGGAGGTGAACTGCTCTTAGCTGGATGGGAGGTGAGCACCCAGGATGCGGGCAGGGAGTGAAGCTGTCTCTGGAGGTACAGGGGAGCAGGCTGCATCGTAAATGCTAGATCCAGTTTAGGAACTCACTGCTGAGTGCTTTAAAAATGTCCTGGACCCCATTTCTTCCTTTCTCTTTCTCTTTCCCTTTTTTCTCTTTCTCTTTCTCTTTCTTTTTCTTTTTCTTTCTTTTTCTCTTTTGTTTTCTTCCTTCCTTCCTTTCTTTCTTCCTTTCTTTCTTTCTTTCTTTCTTTCTTTCTTTCCTTCTTTCCTTCTTTCTTTCTTTGAATAACACTTTGAAGGACATTACATCAAAAAGAGTACCCAGGCTTCCACACAATTTCAGCATCTGATGAATCCATTTCTGGTGAGCTGTGTTTCTTGCTAACAGCTGGCCAGCAGGGTCTGCCACACTGGCCTCTGCTTCCCTTAGTGGCAAACACGACCTCTCTTCTGAAGCATTCCAGGGAATCCATGTGCTTTCTGCTCTGTGGGTGACAGAACTGTAAGGGACCACAGCTGTGTCAGTGCCCATGTCTGCCGCCCCAACTCAGTAAATGAGTTCTCTGCCTCAGTTTTCTTCTCTATGGGGGTATAATCAACACACAGCATGTGAGGATGCCATGAGTGACCTGCCTTGACCCAGAGGTACTGCTGGCAACAGTGCCCGGCACCCACAGGACTTTGTTAAGCACGAGCTCCCATGTCCCTGGCAGGATGGCATCAGGCAGGTGCCCAATGAGTTTGATGTGCAGAAAGAAGGCAAACTGAGCTGAACTTCTCTGAGCCAGGACCAAACTCAGAGGTAGAAGACAGGGGCTGGCCTGGGATTTGAGATAGCCCAGCCCATGGGTTCTGAAGGACCTGCTGCTGAATGATGTGAGAGCTGGGTGGATGAGGACTAGTCTTGTCTGAGTGATGGCATCTGGACATTTAAAGATGTCCAAAAATGGCACAGCCACCTTGGAAGTCAGTCTGACAGCCCCCTCCTCCCCCCTCCTCTTTCCCCTTCTCCCTGCCTTTCTTTTTTCTCTCCTCCTTTCCCTCACCCATCTGAGGTGGAACCCAAGGCCTGCACCTCGTAAACACAAGCCCTACCACTAAGCCATATCCACATCTGACCTCCCTTCCCTCCCTCCCTTCCTTCTGGCTCTTTCTATATCCTTTTGTTTCCTAATTTGCTTATAGTTGTCTACTTTGATTTCCAATAAAAATTCCATTTCAAAATCAACATCACACTTACATATATGATCTTGTTCTTCTCAAAAAACCAATCTGCTGGGCAGTGGTGGCAAACGGCTTTAATCCCAGCACTTGGGAGGCAGGGGCAGGCAGATTTCTGAGTTCGAGGCCAGCCTGGTCTACAGAGTGAGTTCCAGGACAGCCAGGGCTACACAGAGAAACCCTGTCTCAAACAAACAAACAAACAAACAAACAACAAAACAAAACCCAATCCAATGTTTAAGTTTTTCTATTTCAATGTCATAATGAAAATCTTCACAAGTTAAATGATGTGGTGACATCAGTCAGGAGTGTGAAGTAGACTAGGGAATGGCCACAGTCGGGCAACAGTGTGAGCTCAAAGACTGTGCACCTTGTCTCTCAAAATAGAGTTTCTTCTTCTTCTTCTTCTTCTTCTTCTTCTTCTTCTTCTTCTTCTTCTTCTTCTTCTTCTTCTTCTTTTTCTTCTTCTCCTCCTCCTCCTCCTCCTCCTCAATCAAACAAATGCCCTTGCCCAAGGACAGTTCTAAATTGACTGCAATTTCCCCACGACTGATTATATTTACAAACAACCATCCATGAGCATATATCCTCAAGATAAAGATAACACAACGAATTTATAAATGGAGATGCACGACACAAGTTTTGAAAGCGCACTGAGCCACATCCTGAGTCCAATTTATTTTTAAATTTCAACTGAGCTCTCACTGGTGTGCGTGAGTTATTTGATGCCTGCTAATGTGGGTCTGTGGGATTTCTTAGTGCATCTTGGCACAGCGTCAGGAGAACTGTAGCGGCGGGCGTGCTACTACAGGGCACGCCTTAGCCTGATGACCTTTATCAAGCTCAGCTAGGAGGTGGCTGTCTTCAGGTTCAAAAGGTTTGCACTGATGTGGATCCTGATGTCACATAGGATGCTCTTCAAGTAGAATGCTTTGCTCATATATATAAAATATATTTAATACATAAATTATATAAATGACATCTTGATGAGTTTCTCAGGCGGGCTTTCAACCTCTGGAGTCTCACTGACGTCAGAGGCTCCACACTTAGCCTTCTGTTACACTCCATGGATCAAAGCCATGCTCTCCCACCTGAGGACCACAGCACTCTGAGAGCAGCAGGCTGCCCTAGTTCTGAGTCCACATCCCTGCAGAGGCTCCTCTGTGCAGTATCCCGATCCTGCCACTCCTGACAGGTGAGGCCAGCAGCTGTGTCCTCAAATGATACTGACCCCATTTCCAGCTTCAGGGGCACTCAGGGGCACTAGGCATCCTCCCCGTGGCTCTCTCAGCCACACGGGATGACAGTGGCCAACAGAACCTTCTGCTTGCTCAGCAGAGAGTGAATGTAGCAAAAATGCCAGAGATCTGGCAGTTTCTTAATAAACTCAGACATAGGCTGTCTTCTCAGATCAACTTAGCCGTGTTTTTTTTTTTTTTTTTAGAGAAATGGCAGTATGTGCATACACAAGCTTGGATGGGTGTTTGTGGCAACTTTATTTTGACTAGGTTTGGAGGCAAGCTGAGCCCCTCGCTTAATGCGTGAGCACTGGGCATATGAACAATGATCCTTACCCATCCTTGACCTAAGACAGCATCTCTGGCTCACACAAACAGCAGATTTACAAGAGAAAATGCATTTGAGCAATTTTGTAGACCTAGGGTTGAAACCTAATTGATACTTGCTTTTTGGACAGATAATGATGAATTGTCTAAAATGACAGAACTTGTACTGCAGGTGTGGGTAAGTGAGTCCCAGGACAGTCATTCCCTGAGGTGTGTGGGTCTGTGAAGGCAGTGGAGGCAGAGGGATATTTCTACAGTTCCACCAGGGTTCCAGGGTTTAGACTTTGTGGCAAAGGATGCTTCTCTCCCCTGGCATGAGAAAGGACCATCTTCCTTCACGTTAAAGGAGTTTGAGGCCTGTGAGTATAGGGACAGGCAAGGCACAGTATTGTCCTCCACAATGACAGCTTCTCAATGTTTTCAGCTTGGAGAATCAGTGTGTCAGATTGATGTATGCATTTTTACACTGATATGTCCTTAACTCCTTCCTGGATAACCAGCCCTTGGCCCATTCCACAATGGAATCTTATGAGTAACAAGGAAAAAAATGGGTACCATAAGGATGCTCTTGAAGCAGTGAAGTGGAACGAGAAAAGCCAGACCTAGTGTGTGTCTTGCTGTATTCCATTGTATGACCATCAAGTGACATTCTGAAGAACACACAGCTGTAGGCTCAGAGCACACACTCAGGGAATGTGTAGGCTGGGGTATGCAGGACTGGGTTTGTGGAGGAGGAGACATGGAGGTGGGCAGAAAGTGCCATGTCTCTATATGCTTCAAAGAACAGAAAGCACCACAACACTGAGTATTTGCAGATGGCGTCTGATTTTTTTTAAAGAGGCAAAGAAAAAAGTAACCAACATAATTTGTGCATAGAGACACCTGTGTGGGGATTTCAGACAGTAGAACAGGTGTGAGATGGAGCAGGTGTGAAGGTGGAACAGGTGTGAAGGTGGAACAGGTGTGAAGGCGGAGCAGGTGTGAAGGTGGAGCAGGTGTGAAGGTGGAGCAGGTGTGAAGGTGGAGCAGGTGTGAAGGTGGAGCAGGTGTAAAGGCAGAGACTGAGACAAAGGTGTGGATGGACTGAATGAGGGATGTCAAAGACCTCATTAAGATGCTGAGGGTGGTGGCTGAAGCCTGTGATATCAGCACTTCGAAGGCTGAGGCAGGGGAATTTTGCTGTGAGTTTCAGATTATCTGGGCCAAATAATGAGGTCCTGTCTAAAAGAAAACAAAAGAAATAATGATGCACAGTGGGGTTCAGTAAAGAGGTTGATGAGGGAGCAGCGAACACAGGGTGTCATGGTCTGCTGCTCAGTGGCGGGGGTCACTGAAGCATTTGGGGGAGATGGTCTGGGCTCATAGCAGCTACCTGTCTGGTGAAGACACCATCCCCACCTTTCAGATACATTTACCAGAAGTGTGAAAACCTGACAGTGTCTGGAAGCTGAGTAGGATGGTGTCATGGTTGTAGGGATGGTTATTGATTAGACAGACAGATAGTGAGAGATTGCCAGAGAAGACAGGCAGACAGACGTCTTGGAGAGAGTAAAACCCATGTCTTGATGATTTTCTCAGTCTCCTTGGATGTATGTTGCTTGAGTTTCCTCTTCAGAGCTGCAGTGTGTTCCTCAGAAGGCCCCCTGATCAAACACCCACCTCTACCATTCCCTTGACCAGTACCTGTCCCAGGTACCCTCTGGGCCCTCCAGGACTAGACACAGCAGCCCCTCAGGTGGCCTGTGTTGTGCAAACCCCGTCAGCAAAGCGTCTGAAGCTTGCATGTTCTTGTCTGGAGTGAGAAGTAGGGATGGTAGTGGCACATGGTGTGAGGACTTACAAGGGCTCCAAACTCACCAGTGATGCTTTGTGTATTCCCATGAAGACGATAGGCAAAGTGGTCCCTCCTCCCCCTTCACAGTTATTTCTCTTAAAGACTGTTGATTTCTAAGTGTCGAACTTGGCCATGAGGGAGACACTGACATTCCTACCTCAGCATCTATGGAAAGGCCCTTGGCTGAAATGACACATCTGGATGGACGGAGGGCTCTACATTTTGATACTGTGTGGGGAGATTAACCAGCGAGGGGCTGGGCATTTGCCATTTACAAGAAGCATTTAGAATAGAAACTCTTAGATCCTGAGCCTCCCCCTACTTAAATTACTTTCCTGGGCAAGTCACACCATGCAGGTGGCATGTGTGGGCCTGGCTGGAGGAGGCTCTACCTGCACATCTGTCTGTGGGACTTACACAGGGTAGCAGTGTCTCAGCAGGAAGGGCTGGAAAAGTCGGGGCTGTACTTAATCATTCAAGGATAACAAATGACATCAGTTCTAGACGAGCACAGAGTAAGTGGTTCTAAAGCTGTACGGTGTCATTCTGTCTGTCTGTCTGTTTGTCTCTGTGAGTGTGCGCACACATGTGTGTGTTCCTTTGCTTTTCCACTTGTGCATCTGTGTGTTTATTTCTCTGGATGTTTATATGTCCGAGTTTTCCAATTTGGAAGCTTCCCGTCCTCATCAGGGAAATCCTGGAGCCTGCTAGGATCACACATCAAATAAAATGCATCGGAAGTCCAAAACTGTAGTGTTGACTTATGTTTGGATGGTGGTGCACGGTGTTCTCAGCCTTCACAGAGCATTCTCTGTGAGGGCTCTCAAACAAATCCCTCTGTTCAGAAAACGGCATGGTGGGGACACTCTTCCCCAAGTGTCATCAGAACTGATCTCTACTGTGAATCAAATTGTGGGCACCATGTTACAATTTTGATGACCTTCCATGATGTCTTCCGTGGTCTGAGAACTTTTGGGTCATTGGCTAAGCACCCACATCAGCTTCTCACACTCTACTTGTGTAATTTTTGCTAATTTTGTTTTTAAGGGGAAACTTGTGAGAATTCTACCCACCAGAGATGCAGTCGATGGGCAGGAGAGATGGCCCAGTCAGTGAAGTGTTGCTACACAAACATGAAGACCTGAGTTTGGATCCCCAGAACCCATATAAAGTCTTGGCATAGCAGCAGGCACAGCAGCAGGCACAGCAGCAGGCACAGCAGCAGGCACCTGAGATCCCAGTGCTGGCAAGATCCCTGGGGCTTGCAAGCAGCTTAGATGCATTCGTGAGCTTCAGGTTCACTAATAGACCCTGTCTCTAAAGAGATGGAGATCAATTGAGGAAGACTTCCAATAGTGACTGCTGACCTAGTGTATGTGCTCATTTAATGCCTGCCTCCACAACAACAACAACAACAACAACATACACACACACCTAAATAAATAAATATTCTTGTATTTGGAACCAGTAGAGGGCAGAAACCCCTTGTCGTTGGAAAGTGTTGCTCAGACTACTGGCAAGTCACATTCTGGTGTCTTTGGCTCTTGGCATCTGGACCAATAGACACCCTTAAAGAGAACAGCTAAGTCTCCTGACTTAATCAGCATGTAGAAGTCCAAGTAGCCTTTCTGAAATGAGGTAGCAAAGGACACAGAACAGTCACTCAAATTACAGTGGAAAAATTTAAAAAAAAAACCTAACTTTAAATTATTTCTGAGGAAGAACCCAATAAAAGTTGAATATTCCATCAGCATTGTCAATTTTCAGTTTACTTTTGCTCCTTTTTCTGCATTACCTGCTGGTATAGAGTTCACAAAAATACACTTACTGACCAAAGAGAAGGACAAGCTGGAATGCAAGTAATAAAGATGTCTCAACTAGTCACGACCACTGGCAATGCCACCACCAACAGGGTCCTTCAAATGATGGTGTCAGCCTATTAGTAACCAATGTGGAAAATTGAAATTGTCACTTCACACTGTATACATACATATAGATAACATATACCGTTATGTGTATGTGTATACATATCATCTTAGTTGTATATAAGGTGTATAACACCCTCTTAGTATTTAAGAACCCAAATTAGCCAGGCGATGGTGGTGGCAGTGGCTGGTGGCTGTGGTGGCACATGCCTTTAATCCCAGCACTTGGGAGGCAGGGGCAGGCAGATCTCTGAGTTCAAGGCCAGCTTGGTCTATAGAGCGAGTTCTAGGACAGCCAGGGATATACAGAGAAATCCTTTTTTCAAAAACAACAACAACAACCAAAAAACAAAACAAAACAAAACAAAAAAACCATCCAAATTAATCCGGAATAGCATGACAGCTGAGAAGCCACCACGGCTTTTTTTCTACACTGGGGAAACACTAAGCACATTCACACAGCAATGGGAGAAGAGGCGACCCTTTATTTTGTGTGATGAAACTCTACTGAAGGCAGAGAGCTCAGGGACAAACAAATGAATCAAAGTGTCTGCGATGTGTAGATAGCACGGTTCCTCGGGGGTAAACAATCTCTTCTCTTTTTTCCCCCCGCTGTTTTAATAAAAACACAATCATGATGTATGAAAAGAATACAAAGTCTCAATGCTGGTGTCACCCTTATTCACCCACGGATAGATGGCTGCCTTTGTACAGCTATGGCAGAGTTTGGTATTTGTGAGAGACCATATGGGCTGCAAACCCTGAAATATTTAATATCTCACTGTTTATAGAAAACATTTACATAGCCTTTGATGTGAGCTCCGAGAAGCAGCCAGCTTTGTCTCTTTTGTATGCTGATGCATTCTGACTAATGTGGAAGGCACTTACTAAGCTTATATGTAATTAATGAGTGGCCATCCATGGCTAAATGGATGGATGGATGGATGGATGGATGGATGGATGGATGGATGGATCGGGTGGGTGGCTAAGTGGATGGATGGGCAGAGAGTGCGTGAATGAATGATTGATGGAACTGACCTGGTCCTTAGACTATGAGTCTGGCAGCAGTCTCCATTCTTGTGGAGTTCATCCAAAAGTCCCCTCCTCCTCCTAAGAAACAGGCGCAGCAGACAGAAATTGGAGGCTTTGTCAGGAGAGGCCGGTGGAAAAAGAAGGGTCGGGGTTCTAATGATGGTGGCTGAATAATGGGCTGAGAGTCTACTGAGGAGCAGAATATACAGAGACCAGAGGTACTGACAAAGAGAACGAGTGAGGAGCAGGAGATGACAACCTGAGGTTGCCACTTGGAGGACCAGAATGAGGACAGAGGTTGAAGTCACAGAGTTGGCTGCCAGACTGTGGTTTCCCAAAACCCCTATAGCACAGGCTGTGGCTGGACCTGACTCCTGGAACTGTGCTCTGTTCTCCTAGTCCAAATCACCACCTGTGTAGCGAAGGACTCTTCCTTCCAGCTTCTCCCAGGTCGGCCCGTCAGAGACACAGGATGTAGGCTGTCTTCCAAGTTCGTGACCTCCTGTTATCTCAGAATGTTAACTCAGTGTTTGGAGTATCTAAAGAGGTGGTTAAGGCGAAGTGAGATCAGATGAGGAAATTAGGATGCAGGCATAGAGGGATGACAGAGGATACCACAGATGCTATCTGTAAGCTCTTTCCCAGAGGCCCAGCTAGGTTGCTGGGGGGATATTATTAGTCATGTTCTTGCCACTTACGGGGTAGAGGGGGAAAATGTTCCCACTTGAGAAACACCACTTTATATCAAAATTCCTGCTCATGATGTGTCTATGAGTTACCAGCTATGACCCACAGAGGAACCTCAGAGTATCCCTCTGAGCTCAGCTGACCTGGAGCCACTGTCTAGGGCATGGGGGTGGGAAGGGCCAGCACAGGTGTGCCAAGTTCCATGTTCTTAACGAAGCTGATCTGGGAGAAGGGGGTGGAGAGTTTACTCTATTTGCAAAAACAAACAAACAAACAAACAAACCAGAAACCAAGCCACCGTTTCTTGATTGTGACTTTCTCAGGAACACCATATTGGCACTTCAACATTACCACTCATGTGATAAGCAAACAGGCCTCATTTTCAGAATCAAGTAAGGTCAGAGGAAACCTGTTGGGGTCAGCTGCAAAACTGTCACCAAAGTATACAAGCCCTCCTCCCTGTGAGTGTCCCATCATGCACAAAGGACTTTGCAGGTGTTACCAAATGCTACTTACTGGTCTTCAGATAGGGGTGACTAAGTGAGTTCCGGGGTCAGCTAACTACCATCAAAGGTGTTTTTCTAAGATGGAGACAGCGGATGTTTTAGTACCATGTAGAGGAAGGTGAGAAAATGACTACAAGCCTCGCTCCAAGGAAGGAAAGCAACCTCCAGCAACACAGAAAACAAGGCCTGGACTCTGCACAGACCCTCCGGAGAGACGTGGTTTGAACAGGTTGGTTTCAGCCAGCAGACTTTGGACAGTTAGCCTCTGGTACTTCAAGACAATACGTGTGTGTGTGTGTGTGTGTGTGTGTGTGTGTGTTGGTCTTAGGGTCTTACTGCTGTGAACAGACTTCATGACCAAGGCAACTCTTTTATTTATTTATTTATTTATTTATTTATTTATTTATTTATTTACTATCCAAGGCAACTCTTATATGGGCAACATTTAATTGGGGCTAACTAACAGGTTCAGAGTTCAGTCCATTATCATCAAGGTGGGAGCATGGCAGCATTCAAGCAAGTATGGTGCAGGAGGAGCTGAGAGTTCTACATCTTCATCTGATGGCTGCTAGGAGAAGATGATGGCTTCCAGGTGGCTAGGATGAGGGTCTTAATGCCCACGCCCACAGTGACCACTTCCTCCAACAAGGCCACACCCACTCCAATAAGGCCATATCTCCTAATAGTGCCACTTCTTGGGCCTAGTATATACAAACCATCACAGAGTGACTGTGTGTGTGTGTGTGTGTGTGTGTGTGTTTAAAAAAAGATTGTAAGCTAGGTATGGATGATTCCTGCCTATAATCTCAGCACTTGGGAGACTGAGACTGGGACAAGAGGATTGTCATGAATTCAAGACTAGCCTGGGCTACCTAGTGAGTTCAGGCCAGCCTGGGCTTTAGAGTAAGACTCAGTCTCACTTTTTTTTTATTAGTATATTTTCCCTCAGGCAACATGATAGATTTTCTGACAGCGCCTTCACTCAGATACATCATGTGCTGTGACTACATATTGTCTTTCTGCTTGGCCCATGTGGGAGAGAAAATATACTACATTTGTTTTTCTGTTTTACTCACTATGATGCTGTCCAGTCCGGTTCTCTTTTCCTGGATGTTCCTTCCCCCTCCATGGATACAAATCCCATCAAAATGCATCCTGTATTCTCGTGTACCCGCTTGCCTGTTGATGAGGACATTGACTGATTGTATAACATGGCTATTGGGAAGACTGGCAATAAATCGCTTCCCCTGGAGCATGCTGTCTTAGATTCCACCCAGATTCCCAGTGTCACCTTTTCCCTAATCACCCTGCACCTGGGTTGTGACTATTCAAGGATATCCTGATGACCAATGTACACACTTCCCTGTCTGCTATAGGAGCTTTAAAAATGTTACATGGGTTACCCTCTACTTCCATATTATAAATATTGTCTCTCAGTTTCTTACCACCTTAGCAGTGAATAGTTAACCTGCTCTGTGGTTCCCAGCAGGTGATAGAGCTTCTAGCCACTCACCAAAATTCTCTGGACTTGAGAATGAAATACACTAGCCCAGTGGTGGTGGCGCACGCCCTTAATCCACACACGTTGGCTTAGTTTCGATATGCCTTGACTAGTTTAATGGAAGGGCATTTCCAAACCTCCCTAAGGCTAGCACACACTCCCCTGCAGTATTCCTTAGTTAACACTTTATCAATCTAGATTTTATCTTTGTTGCCCCTGACCCAAGGAGGGGGAGTTGCCCCTGGAGCATGTTGACGGGCTCTTAATTCTGATCTCTGTGCTTCTCTGTCATGACCCAGTTCATCCTACGCCCCTCTCATGGCTGACTCCCTTCTTCTTCCCCACTGCATTTCTTGCCTGGGAATCCTAACAATTCTGCCTCTTTCACCCTGTCAAGCTATTGGCCACTGGCTTTTTATTGATCAACCAAAAACCAACTGGAGACTGAGACCCTTGGCCTCTGGACACACTTTCCCATGTGATTTTGGGAGCCAAATTAAGACAAAGCATTAGAACCAATCCCCAACATTCCACCTTTTATTTTGAGATAAGGTCTCAAAGTAGCCCAGGCTAGCCTTGAGCTCTCCACAGCTTAGGTTGGCCTCAGATCCATAGACTCTTGCCCCAGCTTCCTAAGTAGCAGGGATTAAATAAAAAAAAAAAATCTGTGCCTCATTAGATGTAGCGTGGCACTCTTTTAATCCCAGCACTTGGAAAATAGAGGCTGGTGTATCTATGAGCTTGAAGTCAATCTGCTCTACATAGCAAATTCTAGACCCACTAGAGCTACAAGGTGAGACCCTATCTCAGAAACAAAACAAAACAAAACAAAGCAAAACAAAAAACAAAACCACCCTGTGGCACCAGGCCCTGTATGATAGTTTATTGTAATTGCCATCTGGAATCAGCTGAGCATCTTGGCTGTGGGCTTTCAGGAAAGATTGCCTTAGGGATGCAGGAGCTCCTTCCATAAACTAGGCAGCATCATCTGGCAATGACCCAGACGTGAAGAGGTCAGGAGAGTGATGCTGCTTGCTTACCGGTCTTACAAGCGAGAGCATCTCTCATTATTGATGCCACCAGCAAAGAGCTCTGCTTCTTTGTCCTTCCAATGTAGACTGAAGAACATTTGGGGTCCTCTAGGCCTCCATTGCCAGTCTCATGGGTATGAAATACACACACACACACACACACACACACACACACACACACACACGTCAGCTTAGTTTCAATATGCCTTGACTAGTTCAATGGCTAGGCACTTCCAGCCCATACCATGGAGGTCACATAATAAATTCTCAGAGCACTCTTAGGGAAGGCATGCACATGTCTATGAGAAGTCTGATCACCCTGAGGCTATCAGGTAACATGGACTCTGATCACAGTTTTTCCAAGCCGTGAGTCTAGGCACCTGGGTCCTGTGAAACCAGAGGCCACTTTGTGTCTCTAGTAGGACCAGAGGGACTTGGGATTCCCAAAGTATCCATGGCGTGGCAAGGCACTCAGGTCTACAGAGAGACACACAGGTATTGCCCTGGGTGACTTGTTCCCCAGAAACATCGACATTAAGTATCAAGTCCGCTAAAGGACATGGGAGAGAACCACACAACAACCTTCAGAACCTCCAGGGGTACGCCCGGGGGCGGTGCTGCTCAGGCAGTTCTAACATTAGTTCCTTCCACAGTGGCTGAGCACTGAGCTCCCATCCTCCCAACAGTGCGTACGTATTCCTTCCCAAAGTCGGCTCTGTTTTCCAGACAAACACGGCAAGGCACCTTGAAAGATGTGCTGACCGGTCCTGTCTGTCAGGCTCTTGTTTACTTGGTACTTTTGGTTGTGCTTCCTGTATGGATTTCACGCTCATTTTGTAATTCAATGTGCCACTCACATGGGATGCAGATGACCTGTGACGATTCATGGGTAAATATCCCATTTATTAGGATGCAACAAGGGACAATCCTTCTAAGCGAGACGAGTCTGTTAATCCTACTGATCACTAGTGGCTTTAGAATCCGTCCCAGCCAGATGCGAGATCCAACTCACGAGTGACTCACAAAGGTGAGGGCTTTAGAAAGCCAGTGAGTTGGCGAGTGTGGCCATTTGCTAATTGGAAAGTCAACTGCTCAGCACAGCATATGTCTCCTGGCATGCTGAGCATCATAGAGCCAACTGCTCAGCACAGCACACTTCTCTCCAGAACCCAGCTGAGATGACAGCTCATTTATTCTTGTTATCAAAGTCACCATCAGCAAGAGTCAGATGCAAATCACCACAAGCTTAGAGGTGGTTTGATCTCTTTGTGTACATGAGACAGACGGCTGTCGGTCTCATGTACAGTATTTTGGAGCAACGAAGCATGTGTCATCCTATCACTTCTCCTGATATTGTTCCATTTGTCATTTTCTTTTCCTCCTGGAGACTCTTATGACATGGGAGAAAACTGTGGTTTCTTGCATGACTAGGTCTATATACCAGTGGACCTGGCTGGGCCTGAAGCAGCAGAGCAGTTAGCTCTGGGGCCCGACATCCCAGCACCCATCTCTGCTTCTGCTTCTTTTACTAACAAGGAAGGGCAGAAGTGAGACTCCCAGTTTCAACTTCCTGCATCAAGAAGGGGCACTTCAGGGTGTCCTGGGGATGGATACAGACTCTGGCTTAAGTGGAGGTGCTGCTCCAGGCTCCCCTGCTGTGGCTGCAGCTCTTTGGCAGCTTCAGTTTCTTTTGTACTTGGTGCCCTTGGCGGTGTTTGGGTGTGCTGGGAACGTGGTCCCCAGTGCAACAGCACTGAGTTTTCATTCACCGACTTCGCATACTGTGTGAGTGCCAACTGGGTGTGTCTTAGGACTTGGGGGAAACTGCAGCATGGCAGACAACCCCCTGAATGCTCTTTTGTGACAGGCTGACAAGTGCTCTCCATGACTCAGTGACACCGTTTGTAATACAAAACAAAACTGCATCAGCTTAATATAAAATCTAGAATGTGAGTCTCACAGATGCTAGCACTGTGTCCCAGCATGCCTACTTCACTGCAGGGCACCAATCACAGCTGCTAGCATTCTGTCCCAGCATGCCCCACTGCACACTGCAGGGCACCAATCACAGCTGCTAGCATTCTGTCCCAGCATGCCCCACTGCAGGGTACCAATCACAGATGCTAGCATTCTATCCCAGTATGCCCTACTGCAGGGCACCAACACACTTAGAGTTAGATGGGGCTTGGAGGGGGCGGTCGGGAGGGGAGGTACAGCAAGACAAAGGGAGATACTTTATATTTTGTACAGTTAATAAATTGGACAGACTATCTGTCTTATTTTCAAGTTGGTAAATGTAAGATTGCCAGAATTTAATTTACTGTAAGATTGCCAGAAGTGTAAGATTGGCTGTGTTCTGGTGAGGTGAATACAATCAGTTCTACTGATAAGTGAGGGATTTTAGTATTCTATAAAAAATTGTATTGAAGTTTGGTATTTAATTTAGATTAGCATTTCCTTTTGCAGTTAAAATACAGTTCAGACCCTTGCATTCTGGCTGTGGGAAATCAGCACTGCTTTGTGTATCTCGCCACCTGCTGGCCGCATTCATTCCCTTCAGAGACCTGATTTGGAAGAGGGATTAGAAAATCACTTTAAATCCTCTTTTTTTTTTTTCCCCCCCTCCAGAGATTTTATTCATAAGTAAGTTATTTCATGTGATTAACTCTCTTTCTCTCCCTGGGGGGAGGGGAGAGCTATAGAAGGCTGCAGGAACAGAGTGTAAAATGTGCATTAGTAATCTGCCAGGCCAGGCCAGGCTGGGAGGGAGAGGCAGACGGAAGGCTGGCTGCTGGGTCCTGCCGTGTGGGTTCAGCAGTGTAGCTCCCAATCTCAGATCCATTCGTGAAGTTCCTACACGGTGCCATAGCCCACATCTAGCTGGGACACCGGAGCTGGGAAGGAGTTTCCAGACCAGCTCTGAGAAACATGCTTGAGTTGGAAGAGGAGAATGGTCTGAAGTTGCATCCATTCCACTGTATTTAAAGGAATGAGTAGGTTAGAGATTTTATATTTTAAAAATGTCTCATTTTTCCCAAAGAACAAGATAGGAGGGTGAGTTGAACCCAAGAGTTTGAGACCAACCTGGGCAACATTGTGAGACCTTATTCTTGTTTGTTTGGTTAATTTGGTTTGGTTTGAGAAAGGGTCTCTGGCTGGCCTAAAACTGCCCTATAGAGCAGGCTGGCCTCAAACTCATAGATCTGCTTGTCTTTACCTCTTGAGTGCTGGCATTAAAGGTGTGCACCACCATATTCAGCATAAAAAACAAAACAATAACAACAAACCTTTTTTAAAAGAATCTTTTAACTAAAATATAGCCAGGGTTCAAATCACATTACATGTCTCCTAGTGGCACCTAATCTAGAATGCTCAGGGTTTAGACTCCAGGAGAGATTGATTGCCTGAAATACAGAAGAGAAAGGAAATGATTTTTGGCAGAACCGACAGATGCTAAAATCATGCAATGTTAAAACAGAAGTGTGAGGCTGAACTTTGGCTCAGCGTTTAGAGCACGTGTCACTCTTGACGAGGACGAGGCTTTAACACTCAGCACTCACGTGGCAGCCCACAGCCACCTGATACTCCAGTTCCAGGACATTCAACGCCCTCTTCTGACCTCTGAGTACCAGGCACAAGTGTGGTGCATAGACATGCATGCAGGCAAAACATTCAGACTCATGAAATAAAATAAATCTAAGGTAATTTAAGAAGCTGTAATGCTAAATGATGACACAGAATTATAATGCTAATTAAGGAAGCCATCGGTGTGTGCATATGAACACCAAAAATTAAAATCTCACAGATTTAGTTGTATCATCTTTGGTTACTTCATTAATACTAAGCTATGAAATAATTATTAAAATATATAAGTTTTATCTTGCTAGGGTAAAAGTTAGAAATTTTAAGCAAAAATTTAAATTCCAATAGAAGAATATTATATTATTACTAACATGCTAGCATGTGATAAACTATTTTATCTAAAAGACATATTTGATGGGGCTGGAAAGATGGATCAGTACTAGCTGCTCTTGCAGAGGACCCAGGCTCTGTCCCCAGCACCCACAAGGTGGCTCACAACTGCCTGTAACTCCAGCTCCAAGAAATCTGATGATGACACCTCCAAGAATGCCTGCACGCACATGGTGCACATACAACCAGGTACATATCTACACATAAATACAAAACTTAAAAACATGCTAATGAAAGCCAGGTGGTGGTGGCACACACCTTTAATCCCAGTGCTGGGGAGACAGAAGCAGGTGGAACTCTAAATTCAAGGCCAATCTGGTCTTCAGAGTGAGTTTCCGGACAACTAGGGCTACACAGAGAAATAGGAAGGAAGGAAGGGAGGGAGGGAGGGAGGGAGGGAGGGAGGGAGGGAGGGAGGGAGGGAGGAAGGAAAGAAGGAAGGAAGGAAAAGTCAGAGAGATCTCAAATGAATAGCTTATTGATATACCTGAGGGCCCTGGAAAAAAGAACAAGAAAAACCCAAATCAGTAAATGGGGAGAAAAAAAAGCTTTAAGATAGGGGAATAAATTAATGAAGTAGAACCAAACCAATACAAAAAAAATCAATGAAACAAAGAGTTGGCTCTTCAGAAAGATAAACAATATTAACAAAACTAACCAAAATAAAGAGAGAGAAGACCCAAATTAAGAAAATAAGAGATGAAAAGAAGCCATTACAACAGATACCAATGAAGTTCAGAAAACCATTGGGTATTACCTGGACAACACATGCCACTAAATTGATAAATCTAAAAGAAATGAATGAATTTCTAGACATGAATGACCTGCTGAAATTAAATTAAGGGGGCATAAACAAATCATCCCCTACTATAACAAGCAGTGTGGTTTATGCAGCAATTAAAAATCTCCTAACTAAAAAAGTCCAGTCTCTGAGAGATTCACTGGTGATTTTTACTAGTAATTCAAAGAAGAACCAAACCAATGCTTCTCAAACTATTCCATAAAATAGAAAAAGAAACATTGCCAAACTTCTCATGAAACTTGCATACCCTGATACCAAAAGCAGATAAAGATGAAACAATGAAAGAAAGTGACAGACCAGTTTCACTGATGAATTAGACTAAAAGAGGCTAAAGAAAATGTTTGCAAACTGAATCCAATAACACATGAAAAGAATTGCCAGGATAAAGCTGAACTTATATCAGAGGCTCAGGAGTGCTCTCATACCTGTAAATGAGTAACTATTATACACAGGTGGTCTCAAGGACATAAATCACATCACATGGTCATCCCAACAGATTCAGAAAGGCCTCTTTACAAAATCCATTATCCCTTCATGGTGAAAAGCTTGAAGAAATGCAGAATAGAAGTAATATATTTCAACATAATAAAGCTATATATGACAAACCCACAGCCTGCATTATACTAAGTGAAAAAAATACCCTCAAATCATTTCACTAAAATCAGGAGCAAAACATGGGTGTCCTTATCCCTACTCTTAATCAATACAGAACTTAAAATTCTAGTCTTAGCTAGAGCAGTAAGATAAGTGGAGTAAATAAAACATGGAAAAATTGGAAAAGAGGGAGTCAGACTAACTCTATTTGCAGATAATAAAAGAGACCCTGAAGACTCTGGAAGAGAACCCTTAGAGCTGTGTGAAAGTAACTTTTATTTGCCAGATGTGATTGTCATCTTACTGCTTACTGCTAAATAAGCTTACCTTTTCTTGTTCTTTCTGAAGTCTGGCTGGCTGGTTCAATTCAGCTGTTCTGACCTAAACTCCTTTCAATGCTGACTAATTCAAACTGACTTTTCTTGGCTTCTCACTGAATTGCTCTCTTGGCCTTAAAACAACTCTGGCAATCTTTTCTAATATTTTGGCAAGCTTCACCAGAAACCTGTCTCTGTAAAACTGTCCCAGTAAATCCCTCTCCCTCTCCCTCTCCCTCTCCCTCTCCCTCTCCCTCTCCCTCTCCCTCTCCCTCTCCCTCTCCCTCTCCCTCTCTCTCTCTCCTGCTTTCTTAAGTCAATTCTCTTTCCTGTCTGTTATCCTGAGGGTTGGGCCTATCCTATCTCTGGCTCAAATCTTTCTCTGATTCGTCACTTTGTCTGCCCCTCAATTAGATGTCACTTTCAAGCATGACTGCTTCCTTCTACAAATTAACTTTATCTTCATTGTTTGGGATTAAAGGGATGTACTAAGGGCATGTCTGTATTCCAGCCAGGAATTAAGGATGTGTCATTCCAGCAGACCTAGAAGGTCTTTGGATGTGATCCCTTGCCTGAGCAGTCATGATGCTGGATTAAAATTCTTCTACAGAGCTGATAAACATCTTCATTAAAGTGCCAGGATACAAAACTAATACAAAAATGTAAACATATTAATGACAAACATACTGAAAAAGAAACCAGATGGACAATCTCAGTCACAATGACTTCAACAACACTTTGGAATAACATAACCAAGGATGCAAAAGACCTCTACAATGAAAGCTGTAAAACACTGAAGAAAGAAATCAAGGGGTACATCAAAAGATGAAAAGATTTTCCATGGACATGAATTAAAGAAATCAATAGTTTGAAAATGAATGCTTCACTAAATGCAATTCCAATCAGAATACCAGTGACGTTCCTCACAGAAATAGAAAAAAACGTAGACTTGTATTTTTCACAACCTACTTTAATAAGGATTCTTAAATGCTTCAACTTCTCTTCTAGCCCATCACCACCAGAGGTAGCAGAAAAGAAAGGTTTTAGGATATGGGGCATATGGATCTGTTTAGAAATAGTTCCTTGGGGGCAATTCCAGTCTTCAGTGTTCTTAGTTCAGTCCACTAGCAAAACACCAAACATGAATCAGCAGCAGCAACTTGATCCAGAATAAAACACGAGGCTTCACAGGTTTGGCGCTAGTCTGTGGAAGTGGCAAAAAGCTGCTGGAATATCACAAGAAGTTCTTTGGTGAGTTACTCTCTATGAAGTCGCTACAAGAGAAGATCAGCAACGCCATGTAAGGTGAACCAATACAAGTCGATCGTCAGCAAAGACCACCGAGATAGAGCAAGGCAAACCAATGCATGAGGCTCCCCACTGCCTGTGGTCACACTTAAATTCTTTCTAAACATCACAATCCTCTCACCTGTGTCTGCCTCAGTGAAACATCCTATGACATAACTGAATTTCCATAGAAACCAGACATTTCCACTTCAGAGAAAATCTTAAAATTCATATGGAAGCACAAGACAATGATGATACTGAGCAAAAGGAACACTACTGGAGATGTCAATATATCTGATTCACATAATACTACAGAGCCATCATTAAGCAAACAGCATGGTATTGGTACAAAAACAAACTCATAGGTCAGTGGGATAGAATAGAGGACTCAAGGCCATTCAAGCGCAGCCAGTTGTTTTTGATAAAGATGCTGAAACACAGAGTAGAGTGAAGCTAGCAGCATCTTCAGAAAAGGAGGGTGGGAAAACTAGATAGATACACTAAGAGCAACGAAGCCAAACATGCATCTTTCACCCAACCTAAAAATAAACTACAAATGGGTCAAATATAAGACCTCAATATAAGATCTGGAACTCCGAAACTGCTAGAGGTGGTGTAGGGAGAGCTCTTCAAGATGCAAGCACAGGAATGGTCTTTGTGAATAGACTGATCATTCAGAAAACCTGTAATCAACAAACGGGACCTCACAACAAGAAAACTCAGTGGAATAAAGAGGCAGACAACAAAGTGGATTAAAACTCTTCGCTAGATATACATCCCACAGAGAACTAATATATAGAATATGTAAACAATTCAATAAAAGGAAACAATCCAATTAAAAATATAGACCATGGAACAAAATAGAGAGTTCTCAAGAGAAGAAATGCAAGTGGCTAGTATTTTTAAAATGTGTTTGACATCATTAGCCATTAGGGAAATGCAAATTATCATTACTCTGAACTTCTGTCCCAGCCAAGAACAAAGCACACAGATGCTGGTGAGGATGTGGAGAAGGAGACACACATCCACTCCTGGTGTCAGCTATGGAAGTCAGTGTGAAAGCTTCTCAAAAAGCAGGACGATTCTACACCTCAGCTACACCCGTCCTGGGCATGCGCTCAGAAAAGACTTCATATTCTCCCACAGGGACACACGCATGCCCATGCTCATTGCTGCTTTATTCAGAATGGCAAGGGAACGGATTCAGCCTAGAAATCCACCAAGGGATGAACGGATAATGAAAACGTGGTACATACGCACAACAGGATTTTGTTCAGCTGTGAAGAAAAATGAAATTGCATAATTTGCAGGAAAATGTATGAGACTGGAAAGGGGAGGGGGGGTGGATAAACCAGATGCAGAAAGTCAAATTCCTCATGTTCCCTCTCAAATGTAGATATTAGCTTCAAAGCTTTGCTTCCCCTACCTTTTAATTTAGTGTGTCTGTAGAGATTAGAAACTAGAAAGGGGTCATAAGAGAGATGGAAGAAGAGGCCTTACAGGGTGAGGGGATAGTAGACCACGTATGCTATGAAACTGAGGATGTGGGATTCTAGGGGTTTAAATTCTAAGTGTGGGTTTGGACATGATGGGGCAGAGTCGTGGGTTAACCCAAACTGGGAGGATGTAAAACCTTTATGGGAACGCACTATTTTATAATCTCATCTTAATAGATGCTTTTTAGTAGGAGCTTGAACAAAGGCAGCCTGAGTGGGTGGAGAATGCTTCTCCTAGATGTCAGGTATGGAGATGCCTTAGGGACCCCCAAAACAAAATAAGCTGCTGCCAATGCTCTTGGCTTTCCTAAATAGGAGAATGGTAGAGCCTATTGCTGAAGACACAACAGTTGCAGAACATAGAGAAGTCAAATTTTTCTCCTTGCTGGATGGTTTTCATATGGCTAGTAGGAGCTATGTAGGAATCTGGTGAAGAAAAATCAATAGTATTGACTGTGAACCTTGAGTGCTACAGTACTGACCTGCCAAGCAAACTGTGCCCAGTGCTGCAGTAACAGCGTGAAAGCTACAGGGGTGACCAACCACTGCTTTATTGGCTTTGAGGCCTGCTTCACAAAAAGGAATTCCTGCCTAGTATTGTAAGTGTGGTGAAACCCCACAGTTTTGGGGGCTTATGGGCTACAGGGGAGAAATTGTTACAGCTATTCTGCTAACTGGACATGCCAAATTGCCTTTAAATATTTATGTTTATACTCATGAATTAAGGCTGCTCTAACCTTGGCCAGAGAAGCCTCCTTCTGGAGCAGGCAGCAGGCAGTGCAGAGACTTGTGACTGTCAAAGTGCCGGGGATAAGTGACTGTGTGTGCTATGCTTTAAATGGGACATCTACATCAACAGCCATGCAACTAAAGCAATATTGCAGAAGACGGAGCAGAGAAAAGGTAAGAGCTGGAGGGTGGAGAGGGGAGCTATGAAACACTGTGCTCTGGACATGGCATGGGTTTTGTGCTCATGAACTTGTACCTACTTAAGACCTGGTCAAGATCAAGGTGACACAATTAGTCAATATTCCAGCAGGCAGCACTAACTGAACACTGTGGATTTCAACAAAAGGTCATGAAGGTGGGAAGGGGACCTGTTGGGAGGTGTCTGGAGACAATGAGGAGGATTTGGATGCACTTCAGTTATATTGTTTATAGTCATGAATTATTAAGATAAAATATAATCAAAATAGAAAGGGTAGCAACCCCATCTCCATACGTATAGAAACTTGTTCTTAGAGACACACCTACCTGGTGGCTGGCTAATCTCTGGTGTTTTTTTCTCATTAATTGAGAAACTAGAGATGAAAGAGGGGAACAGGAAGAGGCTACAGGGGGGCAAAATGCCTAGGTGCCTGTAAAGGAAAACACAAACATCACCTGTGACATCATACTCCAAGCCTGTGACATCATACTCCAAGCCTGTGACACCATACTCCAAGCCTGTGACATCATACTCCAAGGCACTTCTTTTACTCTGAAGGCTGACAGAGTGTGTGATCAGTCTGATGGTGGCTTGTTAGCAATGTGACCCACATGTACACGCTGACCCCTGCTGTGAGTGTCATATGGGTGTATTAGTTTGGTTTTCTATTGATGTGACAAAATGTCATGACCAAAGGCAACTTCAGGAGGAAAGGGTTTATTCAGCTTACATAACTTACATCATCCAAAGAACTCAAGGCAGGCACCTGGAGGCAGAAACTAAAGCAGAGGCTACGGGGAGAGTGCTGCTTACTGTCTTGTTCAGCCTGACTTCTTACACGCCCAGAGGTGATACAGCTCACAGTAGGCTGGTCCAGCCCAGCGGTGATACAACTCACAGTAGGCTGGTCCAGCCCAGGAGTGATACAGCTCACAGTAGGCTGGTCCAGCCCAGGGGTGATACAACTCACAGTAGGCTGGTCCATCCCAGGGGTGATACAACTCACAGTAGGCTGGTCCATCCCAGGGTGATACAGCTCACAGTAGGCTGGTCCAGCCCAGGGTGATACAACTCACAGTAGGCTGGTCCAGCCCAGGGTGATACAACTCACAGTAGGCTGGTCCAGCCCAGGAGTGATACAGCTCACAGTAGGCTGGTCCATCCCAGGAGTGATACAGCTCACAGTAGGCTGGTCCAGCCCAGGGTGATACAGCTCACAGTAGGCTGGTCCATCCCAGGAGTGATACAGCTCACAGTAGGCTGGTCCAGCCCAGGGTGATACAGCTCACAGTAGGCTGGTCCATCCCAGGAGTGATACAGCTCACAGTAGGCTGGTCCAGCCCAGGGTGATACAGCTCACAGTAGGCTGGTCCATCCCAGGAGTGATACAGCTCACAGTAGGCTGGTCCATCCCAGGAGTGATACAGCTCACAGTAGGCTGGTCCATCCCAGGGTGATACAACTCACAGTGGGCTGGTCCATCCTAGGGGTGATACAGCTCACAGTAGGCTGGTCCATCCCAGGGTGATACAACTCACAGTGGGCTGGTCCATCCTAGGGGTGATACAACTCACAGTGGGCTGGCCCATCCCAGGAGTGATACAGCTCACAGTAGGCTGGTCCAGCCCAGGGTGATACAACTCACAGTGGGCAGGTCATTCACTCATCCATCATTATCAAGGAAATGCTACACAGGCTTGTTAAAAAACAGTGCAGTGAGAAGACATTTTCTCAGTTGAGGTTTCCTCTCTTCCCTAGTGTCTCTAGCTTGTGCCAAAAACAAACAAACAAACAAACAAAACCAAAGTAAAACAACAAAACAAAAATAAGCAAATCCTCACAAAACCTAACCAGTAAAGAGTGCAAGGTACCCTTCCCCAGCCATGCTTAGCAGACTGTCTGAGGCTTGAGTTCAGGGGTTGTGGGTGAGACAGTGTTTTCACAGATGGTACTGTGAGTAGTATATTCGCTCATGAGGTCTCCTCCCTTAACAGCAGGCTTTAATGGCCTTAGTGAAGGACTTAAGTGTGGAGGTCCAACTCTCCTGGTCTTCTTTAGTCATGTGGAGACACAGGGTCTCTCTCCACCAGAGAAAGCAGTTCATGCCAGACAACCAAACCTGCCTTGGTCTTGGTCTGTCCACACTCAAGAGCTGTGAGGACTACATTTCTGTTGAATATAAATTACCCAAATCTCATACATTTCGTAGCAGCAACACAAAAGGACCAAGACAGGCATTTATAGTCAGTGCACTGATACTGCAATTCCGGTTTAGAGTGTCATGAGTGTTTTGTACAGAATGCTTCCAGAGGTGACAATGCCAACCTGTTGTCAGTTTTGTTTATTATGTGGACTCTTCTCAAATGAGCCCTGAGGTAAGCACTGTGGCTTTGAACCTGGGGAGCCCCACATGGTGGCTCTTGCTTCTTTAACTCCTCTGTGGTGGCATCTGACAAATAGGGTAAATCTGCACTTTCCCACAGTGAGCCCTGACCTGAGGGCTATGAGGTTCCAGGGATTAGCTGAGGAGGTGGCAGAGAGTGGTTGGCAGAGGATGAGGGAGGGAAGGGTGAGAGAGGAGAGTGGAAGGTGTGAGAGATCAGGCTCAAACAGCATAGAGGGAATAGCTCTTTGATACTTGTTCCAAAAGCCCAGGGATGGTGGATTTTCTTTGCTTGAATCCTGGGTGTTGCAACCCATCTTCCCACCTCTCTGGTCAGTTACGTTGTAACTCCCTTGCTTCTTGGCCCATTTTCTTTGCCCATCCCTTTTAGACCCCCAAGACCAAGCATAAAGAATGCTCCAGCTCCAGGGATGTGACCTCCCCAATGTGTCTTCCACCACGTTTCTTATCATTATGCTTCTAAGAAGGAAGAGGGTGCCTGAGTTGCCCAGGAACTGGCCTGACATCTTTGGGACACCATAGTTGCCCTTTCCAGCACCACAAACACTGCCAACAGTGAGGAACTTTCCTGGTTAGTTTGAGATTAATTTATGTCCCACAGCCAAAGAGTGTGTTGCATCCTCAGCAAAGAGCCCTCACCCTACAGTTGTGGTGGAAAGCTAAGGACAATGGTAATAGCCAGTGTGGTTGTAGAGACTTCTGGAGCCTTCATGCCGGTCACTCCTCAGGAGTATCTCATGCCTGGCACTGTGATTTTGGTTGATAAACCACATCTTCTGGGAGTAGCACTGTCTGCCTCAAAGGGTAATTCCCGTCAAAGTTTTTCAAAGTTATATTTTGAAATGAGCTTGCTAACCAGAGGGTTTTTATAAGACATTTTTCATACATCCTTAGTTTTGGGTAACCCACGGTCATGGCTTCAGCTGTCAATCAGATACAAAGAGACACCTGGGAAGTAGGAACCTCAACTGAGAAACTTACTAGACTACACTGGCCTATGGCAATATCTGAGAGGCATTTTTTTTAATTGCTAATTGACTAGGAAGGCCCAGCACTCTGTGGGTGGTGCCATACTTGGGCAGGTGGGCCTGGGCTGTGTAAAAAAGGCAGAGGAATGTGAGCCTGGAAATAAGCCAGTGAGCAGCATTCCCCACTGGCTTCTGTTTTAAGCTCCTGCCTTGAAACTTTTCTTTATACTGTACTGTAACCTGTTAGCCAAATAAATCCTCTCCTCTCCTCTCCTCTCCTCTCCTCTTTCTTTCCCTTCTTCCTGTTCTTTTTCCTCCTCCCCTTCCTCTTCCTCCCCCCACCCCCATCTCTCTCTCAGACAGTGTCTCACTGTGTACTTCTGGTTAAACTGGAACTTACTAAGTAATCCAGGCTGGGTTTGAACTCTCAGAGATCCACCTGCCTCTGCTCTGCCCCTGTTCCTGCCCCTGCCCCTGCCCCTGCCCCTGCCCCTGCCTCTGCCTCTTGCGTCTGACTCAATGCTGCAACAGGAGCCTTCTGCACATGTTTATTGGGAGAGCTTGATTGCAGAGGCGTGTCTTACACCCGGATTGGTTATGCATTCTACCTTATTTGCATGTTCCTCATCTGATTGGTTATTCTCTCTCGGTACCTCACAGAACCTCATTAACATACCTCATTTGCATGTCTCACATCTGATTGGTTATTCTCTCAGTACCTCACAGAACCTCATTATCATGCCCGGGCCAGGCAGTATCTTGGCAAAAAACTTTACTGCATATGTACACATTGGTTGTTTGCCCAAACTTATGCGTGGTGGCCAGCAGTAGCCAGCGTCACTCTGCAACGGCACATGTGGCTTCCCACACCTGCCACTGCCCCTGCCCCTGCCCCTGCCCCGCCTCTGCTTCCCAAGGGCTGAGCTTAAAGTTGAATACAAGGACCTCCGTGCCCTATTTTAGTTACTTTCCTGTTGCTGTGATAAAACACTGCATCCAAAGCAACTTTTCAAAGGATTAATGTGGGCCCACACTTCTGGAGGGATAAGCGTCTGTCCATCCCCATCACTGTGTGGAGGCATGTCAGCAGGCAGACACAGTGGCTGGAACAGCAAGCTGTGACCTCACAGCTTGACACAAAGCAGAGAGCAACTAGCAAAGTACAGCTCCAGTGGCGTATGTCCCCCAAGAGGCCACATTTCCTAACGGTGTCACCAACTACAAAGGAAATATTCAAATGCAAAAGCCTGTGTAGGGGGGAACATTCTCCTACCCTCCACCCCCCCCAAAACAATGGTAACTCAATCGCTGTGCAGCAACTAAAATCCTAGTCTGTAAGCCTTATTAAATCTAAATCCTCCTGTGGCGAATCCTGACGGATCGACCATTGAAACCGGGAGACACTAGTAATTACATCTGTCCTCGCGCTATTCCCATCCAAAAAGCTGTGGGGAGCATTCTTACTCAAACCATCACATTCCATTCTTTGGCTCTCATGGGGTCATGAACATATTGTAATACAAAATTTATTTATCTAAACTTTACAGTCTTTCACAGTCTTAACACTGTTTAAAAGTCCAAAGCTTATTCTGAGATGCCAGGCAGTCTCTAAATTATTTGTAACCCTCTGCAAAATCAGAAAGCAAATTACATACTTCCAACTTAGAATGCCATTCTAAGAGGGAGAAATGGGGCCACAGTGAGGGAATACTGGACTAGAGCAAGACCAGATGCCAGCAGGGCAAACACCAAATCCTATGGCCCCACACTCAGTGTAGAAGGGCTTAGACGGCTCTCTCCACCCAACTGTACTGTCTAGAACATACTTCTACTTCGTATATGCAGTTTTTCTTAGCAGCCTTCAGCTTTGGCACCTCCAACATCTTGGGGCCTCCAGTGCAATCCAGGCTTCACATTCACAGCGGGGAGTAGCCGGAGTTTCAGCATAAGGACTTGGGCATGGTCTGGCAGACTTTGTTCAAGGTCTATTCTAACAATGAGGTGTTGAGCCAAAAGTTGGCCTTCCCACAGGAACAAGAGAAGGACATTTTCTCCCTTCTGGGAACCCATTTTGCTGACTGGAAATTTGCTCCAGGGTAGTTTCGAGCACACATGGCTGACATGCCCTGGGTCACAATGGCAGCAAAGCCCTTCTACCGGGGGCTGGGTTTGTTTCCTCTAATCATGTCTAACCTTTGACATTACAAGAAATTGCTATCTACAGTGTTCACACGTGAGAACATGCAGTTGTGCCACGATATCCCCCTTTCAAAACTACCCAAACAAACAAAAAGCCAATCTCATAATCTTGCGAGAAACTTTGGGATTTCGTACTGGGCCACGTTCCTCGTTTTCCTTCACTGCGTGCAGACAGCTTCCGTGGAACTCTCTTCTACATCGGGACTGAACCAGAGTGCCACTAGGTGGCGCTAGAGGATTGCCTGGGCCAGTCAGGGACTGGTCGGTTGTTAATACCAGTGTGCCGACCTACAATCCTTGCTTCGGTTTTTCAGCTTTTTTCCAACTGGACACTTTTGTCTCTCATTTTCTGAAGACCATGAAGAGTTTGTGCAGTAAAGTTGGCAAGGGATTCTGGAGACTTCGGTCTAGTCTCAAAGCTTTTGCTTAGTGTCAGTGCCAGGAAGGGCAGTCTGTAATACAGTCAAAATGGCTTGGCCTTCCCGACGCCCAGGGTCTCCTTTGGATACTTGCTCAGGCTTTTAGCTATCCAAGAAGGCAGGGTTCTCAGAGACTCCGTGTTATCGCCCATCACCAGTCATAGTTAGTGGATTTGTCTGCAGCCTTCTTTCGTTCCCTTGAACGGTCTTGATGGAACCTCACCTCATTGTCTCCTGCTATGATCATACAGGCTCTGTATTAGCATCCCAATGGAGCCCGGCCTGGCGGCTAACTTATGAATATTAACTTTATCAGCCCAGCTGTGTGCTAAAGACCAGATTGAGACCTGTCACGTGTGCAGCAGGCAGTTAGGATTATATATCTACTTTTCCATGTTAGGTCAAAAGCCTCAACGGGTCCTTAATGAAGGTGGTGGAAAATACTGAATAAACAACCCTCCTCTGGGTTGTACTTGAGACAGGTCAGACATGGGAAAGGGACATGCATTTGGTGGTGCCACCCATTAGCCACCCATGGAGGCAAAGGGTGTTCTCTGCGGGAGAGGGCATAGTCATTATTCCAGGTTCCCTATGTGAAGTTCCTGAGTGAGTATGTGGGGATAATGCAGCTCCGAGAGAGAACCCTGCATGTAGAGAGCAGTAAGGGGCTGGGGCAGGAGAAGCCAAGAGGGAGGCGAGAGCAGAGCTACCTGGAGGCAGAGAAGCCAGTGTTTGAGTAAAGGCTGGGTGCACAGAAAGGAAAGGTCACCAAGGGTGTCATATGAGCCGCATATGGTGTCCAATCACAGTGGAAAGCTGGGGGGGGGGGGGTAGGAGGAGCCATGAAGTATATAGACTACGAAGGCAACCCAGAGTCCTTCCTAAGTTACCCACATAAAGGTTTAATTACAGGATGATCACAGCTCAATGTGTCTGAGGTTGCCAGAATTCTTGATCTATTAGGAAGTAAAACAAAATGGTCGCTCTGTGTGTGTGTGTGTGTGTGTGCACGCGCTTTGTAAGTCTAGGGATCAAATTTAGACCAGTTTTTGAGATTATGTGCCAGGACCAGTCATAGAGGTCAGAATTCCATCATTTAGGTGCTTCTGAAAGCAGGTGACCTCGCTGATTGACAGGGCCAGTCAGTAAGTCTCACCATACTGACACAACTGAGGTGTGCTCTAAGCTGAGCATCCCTTTCCCCTTTGTGTTAGACAGGCCAGATTGAAATCATGTGCAAGTCTACACATGGAGACCGTGGGAGTCAGGAAGGCCAGGTTACCCTGACCATTCATTGTTTTACTGCACAGCCAAAATCTTTGTCAGCTGGGGTAGACTTAAACTTAAAGGAGAAACTTCTCAAACCCAAACTAGCTAGGAATCACTCAGTCATTAAATACAGCTAGGTGCATGCGCCAATCTGACCTGCTCCAGGGTGGCAGCCAATACTGGGACCAGCAAGGTGGTTGAGAGCGAAGACAGAAGACATCCTTACAACATGCATGGATCCAACCTGAACAAGGCACTACTGTCAGTCATATCCCATGTGGGGGTGCTCCTAGGATGGTGAGGTGACTCCTGTGGACCTATGGCCGTTCTCCTCCTCTGAATCTGCCACAGACTAGCCTCAGCCAGTGTCTTTCAGTTGCAAATGAGCCTTCAGTAAGGCCTCCAGCAAGGCACACCTTAGCTCATAGGTTTTGGTCTCACTGGAGCACAACCCTAACATGAAGCCTTCATGCCCATGGCTGGATCAACAACCAATCTCCAGGATAAAGAGGCCAAGGGAGTCAAGGAGAGAGTTCTCTATGGGGCATCAAGGTGTGGCAGGAGCAATGGGGTGAGTAAAGGCTTGAGAGTAGAAGTATTTTCCAGACCAGAATACATATATATTGAAAAGATTCATTAAAAATTAATGCAAGGGAAGACAGAGATATAGGGGACATTTTCTTGCTTTTGGTTGGTTGGTTGGTTTTTCTGAGACAAGGTTTCTCCATGTAGTCTTGGCTGTCCTGGAACTCATAGACCAGGCTGGACTCAAACTCACAGAGATCCACCTCTCTCTGCCTCCCAAGTGCTGGGATTAAAGGCTTATGCTGCTACTTCCAGACTTGGGGATAAATTCTTAGAGAATCCCTCCTTAAAAGGGACTGGGAATAAATTTATACAGTGAAGAATAAATATTTTGTCTTCATAATAATACACGGCGGAAGCATCTAGAACCTGGTGATTCTGAGCTTCTGTGTTCACTAAGTGCTTCCCTGGAGGTTTTAGGAAGAAGATGTTTTGATCGTGTCTAAAGCTAGTTACACCGTTTATAAATGCTACCTGAAGTGCTTCTGGTGCAACTGGAGTTTAGGGGCAAAAGCACATTTTGGCAGCTGCAACTGGCTTAGCCTAGTCACTCATCTCAACACCAACTAAAGAGACAAGCAACAGTGTAAAGCAGAGAAAAACTTAATCCATACCGTGGGAAGAGACGCAGATAAATGGGTCAGTCACCCCACATTTGCCTCCCAAGTATGAACATGAAATTTAGGCTTAAACAGAGGAGAAATTGAAATAGGGTTAAAGTTTATACATAATTAGGGGCTGGAGAGCCGGCGCAGTGGTTAAAAGTACTTGCCGCACTTCCCGAGGACTTGGGTTCAATTCTAGCACCCACATCGTAGCTCAGAACTCTCTGTAACTCCAATTCCAAGAATTCGATGACATCTTCTAGACTCTATGGGCACCAAGTACGTATGTGTACACATACATACATGCAGGAAAATAGTCATACACATTAAAAATTAAGCCAAGCGTGGTGGCGTACGCCTTTAATCTCAGCACTCGGGAGGCAAAGGCAGGCGAATTTCTGAGTTTGAGGCCAGCTTGGTTCTCAGAGTGAGTTCCAGGACAGCCAGGGCTACAAAAAAAAAAAAAGCATAATTAAGTAGTCTTGGTCGATGTGTGGTTTGGTTATTTATTTATCTCAGCCTTTGTCCTACAAGGTAGTTCTGAAGGAGCTGCAATCTCTGTCACTTGAGGAAAGCAAGCCTGTTCCTTTGAGATGACTCTTGCTCCAGGCTGCAGCCTCACCCCAGTGGATAACTATCTTCATCTTGGAGGTGGGGTGTCTGCCTCCCTAGGTTTTGTTGTTCCTGGGACCCAAGGAGACACAGGTTTAGAACAATTACTTCCCTTTGTGCCTTTAGCTTGGAAGGCAGCGGAGACAGTGGAGGTAGGCAGACACACCTTTGTAACTCTGTAACATTTTTGTAACCTTTGTAATTTTGTAACGCAGGTGTAGAGCCAAGCAGAAATCCGACCCGAGGTAAAGGAAAGAACTCAAAATGAAGGCCGTGACCCCAGGCTTGCTTTCTGCTTTTGGTTGCTTTGTGCTCAAGTGATGAGCTGATGCTTTTTGGTGAAAGCAATTTTTAATTGCCTGTAATATCAAAACAAGAACAGAAGATACAGTTTGGCCTTGACCCGGAGTCAAACTACGACATCTTTTGAGAAGGCCTGCAGGCTTGGGGTCATTCAAGAAGCTGCAAGAACAATTTAGCAAGATAAACTCATTTCCTTCTTCCCACATGCATCAGTCCAAGCAGAAAGCCTACGGGGAGGACGGTGTTTCTAAGGGCGACTGGATTCAGTGAAGTGCAGATCATCAGCTCCAAACTGCTTCCTGGATGGGGTTCCGTAAGGCATAATCGGGGATAAATTGCATCCTCTCACCACTTGCCACTCTTACTTTTCCAGCCTTATCCTGTTATGTTCCGAATACAGAATACATGCGAGGACAAAATAGATCCTTGCAACTTTTCCTTCAAGCTGAACATCCTGCTAAAAGTAGCAGCTGTTTCTACAGTAGCCTCAGGGGATGAGTGCCTGACCTCGGTTTCCCATAGGGGAACTGGATGGTCTGCAATTTTAATTGAACCACAAGAGATTTTAAAGGACCCATGAAACCAACTAAATGATATCAGTTTCTGAGAATCTTCTTATCCTTAACATTAGGGACTATGGGGGGGGGTACTTAAAACACTTCAGAATGTATGATATGGAAATATTTCTAGCTATTTTCAGTCCTCAGATGTGATTCACTCTGTCCCTTAGCAACATGGTGTTTCAAGCTGGCCAGATACTAGGCTGGTACAGGTCACTCTGCTTCCAGGAATTTTCTTTACAGAGCATGTCCCCTTTGGGGTTCACAGGAATAATGTAATATAGAGAGGATCCTCCTGTGTACCTGCCTTCCTCTTCAGGGGAGCCTTTGTCTCCCACCGGAGGATGAGGCAGGAATCAAGTCAGCAAGGCCCTGGGGAACAACCGAAAGTCGCTGCAAAAGAGGCCCTTTCCACCAAGGGGAAGAAGCACACCTCTCTCACTTCCTTTTTTGATACCAGCAAGTGGCCATATGCTATTTTGGGGCCCTAGCTGCTGTATGTGAAACCCAAACCCCATTCGAGAACAAGGGTGCTAGAGAGGGGACACCAGGTGACACTGTCCTGGGTTGGTGGTCACCCCAGGTGCGGAGTAGCAGCATCACAGTGAAACACCCAGGCGGCAGGAGACACAGGGCGTTCCATCAGGTGCGAACATGCCATGCTCCCGATTCTGATGGGAAGCAAGGCCGATGCGCAGAGAGCCCGAGGACACACTGCCTGGGCCTCTCCTCTCTTCAGGGTGGTAACACTGCTTGGCAGAGGTGATCACCGTGGGGCACTGGGAGGATTGCTAGAAGGACTGTCTTACCTTACCTTGGTTACTCTTAGGTCCTTGTCCCAGAGGGCAGGTGGGAAGGCAGGGCTTAGGGGTGGAAAGAGTCTGTTAGAGAGGGGCTGGGAAAGGGGCTTCCAGACATGATGCTTATACATCTAGAGCACCTGCCTTGGAGACTGTGGGTGGAACAGCACCCTCCCCTGGACTCTGCTTCCATCTGGCTTGCTCCTGGGCACCCACGAGACTGATGGCCCTGGAACAAAAATGGCAGTGTGGCGTACTTCCTCCCTCCCCTTTCCCTCCTTCCTCCTTCCTTTTTCCATGTAGTTGTTGGACCGTACATACTAGTAGTGTACAGTTAGGAGAGATTTGAACATTTGTAGGAAATTATAGGTCACCCCAGTAGATATCTAGGCAAAGCAGTCCAGACCCAGGGAACTGCATGTGTAAAAAGACCTGAGGCAGAAGTGTGACAGACACGCTTGACGTACAGAAGGGAAGTCCTGGATCTGCAGGCATGTCTGTCTGTCTATCTGTCGTGTGTGTGTGTGTGTGTGTGTGTGTGTGTGTGTGTGTGTGTGTGTGTAGCAGGGAGGATATAGCAGACATGAGCTTGGAACTGGGCTTTCAGAGCAGCTGGAGGGCCAGTAGAGAATTCCGCAGTGGAGGGCTAAGCTGTTTAATGTTGAGGTCACGTGTGTCTGCATAGAAATCACAGTGAGGATGGACGCACAGGGGCGGCAGCTCTGGCTGATTCAGGTGGGAGAGGAACTTGCTATGAGGGCAGGCAGGGAGGGAGAAGAGACTGTGCCAGAATCACTCCTACATGGTTTGCATACGGACCTGCTGGCAGTGGGCTGTGGACACTTGTCGAGGGATCAATATCCACGCGTGCCTGGACATGGCGGAGACTCTGGGTCCCATCTGTGGAGGACTGATAGCTCACCAGTTCCAGATCCTGTGTCCAAGGTCAGCACAGCTCTGACACGCTGTGGGGGTTTGAGGAATTCCAGCCAAGATCCCTGTGAGGACAATAGTCACCGACCTCAGCAGGTCTCTTGTCACCTCCAAACTTGTCTCCTGCCTTGAAAGGTGCACACGGCCCCTGGATCTGTCATGCCAGGGGCACACGCGTAGCTTCAACTCTCCTTTCCCAGAAGACAGATGAGCAACAAGCCAGTGGTTAAAGCAAGCCGCTGTAAGCTGCAGAGGAGACTGATGGGGTCTAAGGGATGGAGACGTACTGAGGATGCTCATTAATGCAGTGGCTGGAAAAAGTGTCCCAGAAGTGTCATGTCCCAGGTGGCAGGGAGGAAGATAAAAAGATGGGGATGGAAGCTTCTGACACGAGAGCTCTCTGATGTAGAGCTGGGCCTGTGAGGGATGATAGAAGGATCTGTGGGCATCAGAAGAAGCCTTGGAGGGGGTGGCAGGTGGAGAAGTGTCGGGTATGGGGTGGTTCTGACAGATGGGACACTTCCGGGTATATAGAAATAGTGACTGGTTGCCGCAGAAGATGGTGGCTGCCATCACACATAGTGAACAATGTGCATGCCTTGTGTCTAGAGTGATTTACAATGGGATGCCAATTACTGGGAAGAGGGGAAAGCCTCATGCTGTCCTCAGCTCCTGAGCTCTAAGCTACAGGTCTCTACTGAGATGGAATGCAGTAAATGACCAGGGGATGGGGTACAGGCAGTAGGACCAAGATCAGTGCCCCCACAGGAGGCCCAGCTTGGCTGTCAGCCAGGTGGGTGGATAAGAACCTCCCTCGCTGCTAGAAAAGCTCCCTGGTTGATTGCACACAAATTTTGGAGAGTTAAGAGCCATCTTGATGGGCTGGAGAGATGGCTCAGTGGTTAAGAGCACTGACTGCTCTTCCAGAGGTCCTGAGTGCAATTCCCAGCAACCACATGGTGGCTCACAACCACCTCTAATGGGATCAGATGTTCTCTTCTGGTGTGTCTGGTATGTGTACTCACATACATAAAATAAATAAATAAATCTTTTTTTTAAAACCTAGAAGACTATATATATGAATATGAGCCATCTTGATCGTAGGTTAAGGCTCCGGGAAGCGATGGTTTAGGAAGAGTCCAGGATGTGCTGCTATTGCTGCCGCTATAGCTAAATACCCAAGACCAAGGAACTCATGAAGAGTGGATGTTGTCTGGCTCTTGGTTCTGGAGGCTGACAAGTCCAAGTGAATGGCATCAGAGTCATGCAAGCAGCTGGTTAGTGGCTTCCTACTGCATCATGTAATGGTAAAAGAGCATCATCAGGTCAGGCATGGTAGGCAGGCTGGCTCTTCACAGAAAAGAGTGTGGTGACACACGCCTGTCATCACAACATTCGAGAAGTTGACTTGGGGATCATGAATTGCAGGTCAGGTGAGCTACACAGCAAGGCTCTGTCAGCAAAGAGACAAGCAAATAAATAAATATACTGATGCCATAGCAGAGCCCTTCCTCAGGATCTCACCAAAGCTAAATCACCTCCTCCGAAACAAAGCAAAACAAACAAAAGCTGGGCAGTGGTGGTACAAGCCTTTAATCCCAGGACTCAGGAGGCAGAGGCAGGTGGATCTCTGTGAGTCTGAGGCCAGCCTGGTCTACAGAGGGAGTTCCAGGACAGCCAGGGCTATCAAAACAAAACAAAACAAATTTTAATCACCTCCAAGGACCCAATTTTCAAATGTCATCAGCATGCATACTACGGTATAATTTGAGGAATGCTTCAAGCACATGAACCTTTGAGGGGTGGGGCAGCACTTCAAAGTACAGCCCAAGGCCTTTCCTTCTCGGTTAGGTAAAAGCCAGAGTCCAGTGACTTTCCCAGGCTTCCATGTGGGTCAGAGGAGGTTTCTTCCACTAAGAAACAGCGAAGGAGTCACTCTAGGCAAGAACCCTCACCCCTCTTACTCTTCATTGTAGCCCTAAGAGGCAGGATGATCACCCACTCACAGATGGGGCACCATGGCTCACCCCACTCACAGGTGGGACACCAGAGTTTGCCCAAATATCTCAAATCACAAGTAACAGAGAGGTAACATGAAGACCAGTCTTTCTGAAGGGCCTCAGGATATGACAGGGTAGAACGTGCGAGGACTGTAGAAAGTAGTCAAATGATGTGGCAATCATCACTTGAGCCAAATATATACTTCCTCTCAGGAGGCACCTTACTCCTGGGTACACACTCAACTCCGATCTGTTAACATCTTCACTATAATTCATATTAAAAAAAAAAACACTCATGCCAGCCATATTTGTAAGTTCTAAACAGAAATTACTCCAAATATCCATGAAAAGGATAGAAGGATTGTGGATGTTCACAGAATGGAACGCTAGCAAGAAGAATGAGTGGAAGACAGCTACACACAGCAAACAAATCCCACACATAGTGCTGAGGGCGGGGCTACAAGGCTGACCTCACAGGCAGTAGTAAACCTTTCAGGGAGTGGGGGAGGCCAGTGATCGAGCTTTCTTCATTCTGAGGCTGGCGCCTGAGCTCTGCACTCTATCTGCTCACCCTCAAGGAAGAGAAAGAGACCAGACACCCTTCCTACCATTCAGTGTCCCAGTGAGTCTCGGTTAAGGATGAAGTCACAGGGACCACAGGGCTGGAGATGAGGCTACGAGAGGGGAAACCAGCCTCATGGGACTTTAATGGTGTCCCCTTTGTCCTGACTGCCTATAATGGATCTATAATGTCCTGGTTGTCCTCTGTGGAGACCTCGCCAGTCTGTAGCTCTTCCAGATCTTTACTGCAATACAAAGCTACAATGCCGATGGGTCAGGAAAGTCTTTATCTATAGTCTCAGGATAGCCGTGTGGGGCAGCCATCTCTTTTCTCCTGTCCTAGCCTCTCCCGACTGGAAAGTGGGGTCTTAGGCTCTATTCTGCCATTGCTTTCCCTCCATCCAGCCCTGCTTTAGACAGCTCAGTGGAGGAAAGCAGGAGGAATGCCACAAGACCTGGAGTCTGCCTGTGCCAGACACTGGGTGGGCACTAGTCTTCACGGTGTGTCCTCTAGGAAAGCAGAGGCCACCATGGGTCACTTCTATAGAAGGGGAAACAAGCTCCAAAAGGATACTGGCAGGAAGGGAGCAGGGCCATATGACCTGCCCAGGACCAAGGCTCTGATAGAGGTCCATGCCTCATGTCCTCAGCAACCACGGCAGCTCCCCATCCTGATGGTACCTGCCAGGTCCTGCCTTGACCCCAAATCTGACTTCAGCAAATGTGAGACAGCAGGAATTCTCACTCTGGCCCGTGTGCCTACATCATTAGACTTCCCAGCTCAGTGTGTGTGTGTGTGTGTGTGTGTGTGTGTGTGTGTGTGTGCTGATGAGTATCATGGCTATTTTAAAATAAATAAACCTGGAAATCTGCCTTTCCACTTTATTTAACTGGCAACATGGCCACCATTGAGGGCTGAAAGCCACAAGACAGCAGCTAATCTGGGTTCTTCCACTCTGCTAGGAACACAGCATAGGGACACAGCAAGAACACAGGATGCATCAAGGGCCCCTGGAGGATGAGTTAGCAGACCTCACAGATGTCTTGCTACTTCTATCCTGCCTGGGACTGGGACCTAAGTCCAGATTCTCATCCCCTGAGAGCCTCCTGCTCAGGCTGCCCCTTAGTGCCAGAGAGCCCTGAGCCTACCGGTCAGGGCTTGCCTGAGAACACACCAGGGGCACAATGAAGGGCACAGACCAGGTGTAATGACTTGGTGGTATGGATCCATTGCCTGGGACAAATGCACCCCTATGAGATGCTTAATCTTGATAGACAATTTGGTTGGCCTGAGAATCACTTAAGAGACAAGTCTCTGGGAGTGATTTTGAAGGATTACATAATGAGGTTAATTGGTGTTGGAAGACCTACCCCAAGGGTGGGCAGTGACATTCCACAGGCTGGGGCCCTGGACTGAAGGAAAAAGGAGCCAGGCACATTGTCTCTCACTCTTTGCTTCCTGACCATAGACACAGTGTGAATGTGACCAGCTGCCTCCTGACCCTGCCGCTGTGCCTTTCACACGATAATGTACTGTATCTTCCTGAGCTAGAAGCCAAGACAAACTCTTCCTGAAGTTGGTCCTTGTCACTATTTTATTACAGCTACGAGAAAAGCACAGTACCCTCTGCCAGGGCACTGATGGTGGGGGGCTGAGGATGTACAGACACCCTGTATCTTCCACATTGTGTGTACGCATACGTGTGTGTGTGTGTGTGTGTGTGTGTGTGTGTGTGTGTGTGTGTTTGCATGTGAAGCTAAGTCTTCTCTAAAAATATCTATTTAAGAATAAAGACAGCAGGGGAATGCCAGGGCCAAAAAGGGGGAGTGGGTGGGTAGGGGAGTGGGGGTGGGTGGGTATGGGGGACTTTTGGGATAGCATTGGAAATGTAAATGAGGAAAATACCTAATAAAAAAATTAAATAAAAAAGAAAGGCAAAAAAAAAAAAAAAAAAAGAATAAAGACAGTAGGGGCTGGAGAGATGGCTCAGCGGTTAAGAACACTGACTGCTCTTCCAAAGGTCCTGAGTTCAAATCCCAGCAACCACATGGTGGCTCACAACCATCCATAATGAGATTTGACACCCTCTTCTAGTGTGTCTGAAGACAGCTACAGTGTAGTTACATATAATAAATAAATAAATCTTAAAAAAAGAATAAAGACAGTAGAGAGAAAAGTATTGGAAAGAAATAAAAATGGAAGGTAGGTTAGTTACAAAGTAGAAAGTGTGGAGCAAACAAACTCAGTGACTAAAATTAAAAAAAAAAATCGGGCTGGTGAGATGGCTCAGAGGGTAAGGGTACTGATTGCTCTTCGGAAGGTCCTGAGTTCAAATCCCAGCAACCACATGGTGGCTCACAACCACCCATAATGATATCTGACACCCTCTTCTGGTGCGTCTGAAGTCAGCTACAGTGAACTTATGTATAATAATAAATAAATCTTTTAAAAAAAAAAGAAAGGAAAAAGAAAGAAAAAAATCTTGTTTGATAACTGATTAGATACAGCTGGAGAAGGTTACAAAGATTTGGAAGATATGTCAGAAGAAAATATCCAGACAGAAGAATGAAATTAAATAAAGCATAAATAAGCTAGGCATGGTGGTATACACCTTTAACCCCAATACTCAGGAGGCAGAGACTAGAGGGTCTCTGTGAGTTCTAGGTCAGTCTCGTCTACATAGTGAGTTCCTGGATAGCCAGGGCTATATAGAAAGACCCTTTCTCATAAAACCAAAATAACAACAACAACAATAATAATTAAAAATATATAAGTAACATTTAAAACCTAATATTTTTTTTTAATTAAGATATATATAACTAGAGTCCCAAAGGAAGAAAAGGCATTGGGCAGCGGCAATAGTACAGGAGACAGCAACTGAAGAAAACTTATAAGTGGGGGAGGGAGGGAGGGCGCAGGGAGGGGAGACTGAACCCAGGGCTTTGCATATGCTAAGCAAGCAATCCACTAGGGAGCTACATTTCCACTCCTAAGAGAGTCTTTTAAGTAGCCATGGATTTGAGATAAGCCATGAGCCTCTTGCAGGATAAAGATAAAGCCACACATGGAAGAGGTGGCTCTAGGGAAATGCCTGACAAAGCAGCTTAAGGAGGAAGGACTTATTTCGGCTCAGGGCTTCTGAGGCTCTGTCTGTGGTAGGTGGTTGCATTCCTAGTGTGGATCTGAGAGGAGGTACAGATTTCTAAGGTGAGTGTGTGGTGGGGCAGGGTACAGGAAGCAGAAAGGAGTGCAGGAAGAAGGGAGAGAAAACAAGAAGTCCTCTAAAGGCTTGCTTCCAGCCAAGCCCAGCCTTCCACAGTTCCTCTTAAGGGCTGCTTCCCCAGGCTCCTCCTCTCAACAGGAGGCAGCTCTGGGGACCAAGTCTTTAATACCTAGACCTTTTGGGGACACACCTTCTTAGCCAAACTTCGACGGACTTGCACAATGATGTTCCTGGAGACTACAGAAAAAGAACCAAAATGAGGAACAGGCCATTGCCCTGCCCCACCCCACCTCCTGCCGACCGTGGGCACCGCCAGCGTAGAATCTTGCTGTTGCCAGCTGCTCCACACCCGGCACTTGGCTGCTTGTGGACCATGTAGGCGACCTCTCTGCCTCTCACCTGCCTGTCCTCTCAGGGCTGGAGCCACTGGCTGCAAAGGCCTGGGGTCTGCAGGAATGTGGCTCTCACAGGCCAGGGACTGGAGCACTTAGAAGGAAGAGTGCATGATCTGAGGTGTGAGACTTGTGGAAGCAAATCCCCACTCTACCACATCATGAGCTGTGCTCAAAATTCGCAATCTCTCTAACCTTGCTTTCTTATGTGTGAAAAGGGAGGAACACAGCTGCCTTGCCTTCATTCATAGGATGAAAATATGTTTGTGTCTGGCACATGGCAGATGTGTCTGGCACATTAACAGACTGTGGTCACTTCCTATATGCCCTGCCCATCCCAGCTCACTAAGGGTAAGTTCACCTGAACCATGAGCTTCAGCCCCCACCCCACCCCCTTTGCAGGGACACTAGAGGCCCTGGCATAGCAATCAGCCTGACCACCTTTCTCTTTTTAGCCACCTGTCTTTTTTTTTTTTTTTAAGATTTATTTATTTATTATACGTACCTATACTGTAGCCTGTAGCTGTCTTCAGACACACCAGAAGGCATCTGATCTCATTACAGATGGTTGTGAGCCACTATGTGGTTGCTGAGATTTGAACTCAGGATCTCCAGAAGAACAATCAGTGCTCTTAACAGCTAAGCCATCTCTCTCCAGCCCTTTAGCTACCTGTCTTAGTCAGGATTTGTATTCTTACACAAAACATCATGACCAAGAAGCAAGTTGGGGAGGAAAGGATTTATTCAGCTTATACTTCCACATTTCTGTTTATTACCAAAGTAAATCAGGACAGGAACTCTCACAGAGGGAAGGAACCTGGAGACAGGAGCTGATGTAGAGGCCATGGAAGGGTACTTACTGTATTACTTCCCCTGGCTTGCTCAGCTTTCTTTCTTATAGCCCTCCCCCCACCCCATCACTAGGAAATGCCTTACAGCTGGATCTCATGGAGGCATTTCCTCAAGGGAGGCTCCTTTCTCTGTGATAACTCCAGCTTGTGTCAGGTTGACACACCAAACAAGCCAGTGCACCATCTGTCATCTGTTGGGTGCCATCCACATGCCAGGTGCAGCTCTGGATGCCAAAGGCTCTGCAAGGTGAAGAGAAAGGCCCCAGGGTCCTCGGGTTCACATTCTTCCTCCTTTATTTTGTTTTGCTGAGACGTAGTCTCACTGTGCAGCCCGAGCTGTGCTGGAGCTCACTATATGACCCACCATGGCTGGCCTCAAACTGTGGCTTTCCTTCTTCAGTCTTCTGAGAACTAGAGTTAGAGGTATGCGCCACCATGCCCAGCCAGAGTTCACATTCTAGCTGAGAAAGCAGGTGACCCCTGGTTCACAGAAATGCATACAGAGAAAAACATAAGCTCATGGTACAAGGATGTCTCAGATGGTGTGCCGGTTAGTTATATGTCACATTGATACAAGCTAGAGTCACTGAAGGGGAGGGGAGGGAGACTCAATTGACAAATTGCCTCCATAAGCTCTGGCTATAGGCAAGCCTATAGGGTATTTTCTTAATTAAAGATTGATGGGGTTGGGGGAAATCAGTCCATTGTGGATGGGATCATCCCTGCTGGTGGTCCTGGTTTCTATAAGAAAGCAGGCTGAGCAAGCCATGGGAAGCAAGCCATTGAGCAGCAACCATCCATGGTCCCTGCATCAGCTCCTGCCTCTAGGTTCCCGCCCTGCTTGAGCTCCTGCCCTCACTGCTTTTGATGATGAACTGTTGTATGGAACTGTGAGTGGCATAAACCCTTTCCTCCTCAACTTGCTTTTGCTCATGGTGTTTAATCACAGCAATAGTTACCCTGACTGAGACAAGTTGGTACCAGGAGTGGGGTATTGCTGTTACTGACCTAACCATGTTATTCTGGGGAAGATTGTGGAAGGACATTAGAACTTCAGGCTAGAAAAGCCATTGATTCTTCAAAGCTTGGTGAGCTGTTCTATGTGAGTTTGGAAAATTAGAATGTTGAGAGAAATGCAGGCCAATGGAGGCTTGGCTTGGGAAGTTTCAGAGGGAAGCAAAGACTCCACTGAGCCATCTGTGTGAAGAATCTGTCATGTCTGGTCAGCTGGGGCTGAGAAATCAGTTGTGATTGATAAGGGACCAGACACACTAAAGTGAAACCTTTGCTTTGCAGGGACAAGGGATGCTGCTCAGCTGGAGCTGAGAAATTGGTGGTGATTAAGAGACCAACATCATTGAGATGAAATCTTCTGGGAAGTCTTTCCTCTGGGTCAGAACACAGAAGGTGTGTTCCAGAAGTGGTCAAGGTTGTACCTCATGCTGGTAGTTGGACTAGTTTAAGAGTCACCAGGATGGTGCTGGTTTTGGAGGCAAGAAGGGTCACAGAGAACACTGAAGCTTGCCACTGTGTGGCAGGGCTGGAGTCCCTGAAGAGAGTCCAGAGGAAGCTGTTTGTGAAAACACAGCCCAGTTACAGCAAGGGAGCCCAGCATTTTGGAGATGCCAGTAACGTGAGATGACCACCATGAACAGCAGAAACAGTGGAGTGGAAAGCCTGGAAGACAAGCTGTGTGAGTTGCCAAGGGCAAAGCTGGAGATGACCCAAACCCCTTGGAGGAGCCCAGGAGATCATGAGTGAATCCCAGACACTGGACCCTGAGTTATTGGAGCTTGGTTTTGCTTTGTTCATGTTGTCGGTGCCCTGATTCTTTCTTCTTGAAGTAAGAAAGTATTTAATTTGTTTTTTATTTTATAGGAACTTACAGTTGAAAGACTTTAAACTTTTAAAGATATTTTGGACTTTTACAAAGACTTTAGATTATAAAAGAAAGTTTGAATATTTTTAAAAGAGACGTTGAACTTTTAAGTATTCGAATATTTAAAGACTGTGGGACTTTGAAACTTTGGAATATTTCATGAGATTTTGGAGATGAATAAGAAAGGAAAATCTGTGGCTTATGGTGATGTGTTTGCATGTCAGGTTGACAGGGGTCAGTTGTGCTGGCTATTTTTACAACAGCTTGACATAAGCTAGAGTCACTGGAAAGGAAGGAGCCTCGATTGAGAAAATGCCTCCATAAGATTTGGCTATCGGCAGGTCTGTAGGGCATTTTCTTCATTAGTGACTGATGTCAGGGACAGTGCACTCAGCCCATTGTGGATGGGGCCACTCCTGGCCTCATGGTCCTGGGTTCTATAAGAAAGCAGGTTGAGCAAGCCACGAGGAGCAAGTCAGTAAGCAACACCCCTCCATGGTCTCTGCAGCAGCTCCTACCTCACAGGTCCCTGCCCTGCTTGAGCTCCTGCCCTCAGTGCCTTTGATGATGAACTGTTATACAGAATTGTGAGAGAAATAAACCCTTTCTCTCCAACTTGTTTTTGTTCGTAGTATTTCATCACAGCAATAGTAACCCTAGCGACAACAGATGGGGGCTCTGGCTAGTAGTTGATCTGTCTATGGAAGAGGGAGATGCTGGAGTCAAGGCTTTGTGGTGCAGAGCACAGGAAGCCAGTGTTGCTAGGGCAGGGAAGTGAGGTAAAGGCTCTGAGTATTCCCAGGGATGTCCCCGGCCCATCCCAGGGATGTCTGTGTGGAGCAGACATGGGAAGGTGGGAGGAGGGCTGGCTATGGATCCAGGGTACTCTTTGTTTGTGTGTTTCTGTCTAGCTCATCTGTGAGTCACAGGCTGTGCAGAGGGCTCTGTGAGTCACTGCCCCCAACCCCTCCCCCGTCTTCCCTTAGGACCTGGCCCTTTCTCTTCACAAAGGATCTGGTTCATCGGTTCTCCTTCCATGAATTGGTCACCTCTACTAGGAACCAGAACATGGGGTTTTGTTCACTTGCTTTTAATTTCCATTTACTTACTCATTCAAAAACTACTGGATGGGTGTCTGGGACATGTTGGGTCTTCTACTGGAGTCTGAGGTCAAGTCAGATGTTTTGGTATAGTCAAGTAGCCCAGAGGATAGACATTTCATGCCTCAACTTTCCTGACTGTAAAGTAGGTGGTTCCCTAAAGACCATCACCTGTAAGTCTCTTCTCTTCTAGAGCCCTGATGATAGTGGAGGAGGTAGCTTTCTCAAGCTCGTATGTACAATAGAGGACTTCAACCAGAAAGACCAATGGGCAGAGAAATGGATTTTCTCCCAACTTCAGATCTCAAAGTTTCTAGAGTCCCAATGAGGAGGCTGACTTAAACCTCAATCTGACCCCCAGAACTCACGTGGTGGAGGGGGAGAACTGATCCCCACCATGCGCACGCTAAGCCTTACACGTACCACCAGCTTCCTTTAACACCACAGGTCAAGCACAAGCCTTTAACACGGGACACTTTGCAGGACACTAATCTACATGACAGCGAAGATGAGAGCCCTTCTTCGAAGACACACACTACAGATATAGAAACGGTGGCAGGTTTAGAAAGCCACCGGCCTACAAGGGTGACATTTTCTTTGGCCGAGGATCTCCAACTTAGTTGTCAACAGAAAGGCCATCCTTGCTGTGCTGGGTCTGAGCTTTACCAGCCAGTGTTGTGCAAACAAGGGTGGGGATGGGAGGAATGTCCAAAGCACAGCCCATTGGGTGTCAGTGCTTACAAAGGGGGCCATTACCCAAGGAGACACCTGGTTGGTTAGTTTCTCTTCTTTATCATTGTAAAGTACCAAACAGAAGCAACTTGTAGAAGGTGGGGTTTATTTAACTGGTGGTTTCTCAGAGCTTAGCTCCTGGTGCCGGCTCTGCTGCTTCAAAGCCTGTGATGGGGTGGCCAGAGCAGGCACCAAAGAGAGACAGGGAAGGCCAGGCTCCCACTGACCCAGTATCCTTCCATAGGCCCAGCATCCTTCCATAGGCCCCAGCATCCTTCCACCGGCCCCATCTCCTACAAGGTCCACCATCTGCCAGCGGCTCCTCAGGCCCCAGACCAAGCCTTTAGAGGACATTGCGATAAACTACTGTATAGATTAAAGAGGAAATGGAAGATTAAAAATAATAAAGAGGGGCTGGTGAGATGGCCCAGTGGGTTAGAGCACCCGACTGCTCTTCAGAAGGTCCGAAGTTCAAATCCCAGCAACCATATGGTGGCTCACAATCACCCGTAATGAGATCTGATGCCCTCTTCTGGTGCGTCTGAAGACAGCTACAGTGTACTTACATGTAATAAATAAGGAAAGAAAGAAAGAAAGAAAGAAAGAAAGAAAGAAAGAAAGAAAGAAAGAAAGAAAGAAAGGAAGAAAGAAAGAAAGAACAGTCTAAGCACTGTCTCTCGACCTTCCTAATGCAGCGACTCTTTGATACAGTTCCTCATGTTGTGGTGACCCCCAACCATAACATTATTTTCATTGCTACTTCATAACTGTAATTTTGCTACTGTTATGAATCATAATGTAAATATCTGATATGCAGGGTATCTGGGTCCCCATGAAAGGGTCATTGGTCCCCCCCCCCGTCCCCACTGGAAAAGGGGGCAGTTGCAACCCACAGGTTAAGAACCACTGCTCTAGACAAACAAGAATGGGGAAACAGCAGGCTTGGGAGACAGCAGTGGTGTTCAGCAGGAAGGCAGAGATGGGCATAGCTGAGGAGATTCTGAGAGGGCAGAGATAAATTATAATTGATTGTACTCTCCTCTCCAGCTTGCTCTTTATTTTAAAAGTTAAAAAAAATAATACCCAGCTCCTCCCATAGGAAGCCGGGGACTCCTATATCAAAGATGCTGCCTGCTTCTTCAAACTGAGTTTTGCGGTGTCTAGCGCCTCTAAGAAATGGCTATTCTAGCCGGGCGTGGTGGCTCACGCCTTTAATTCCAGCACTAGGGAGGCAGAGGCAGGCAGATTTCCGAGTTCAAGGCCAGTCTGGTCTACAGAGTGAGTTCCAGGACAGCCAGGGCTACACAGAGAAACCCTGTCTCAAAAAACCAAAAAAAAAAAAAAAAAAAAAATGGTTATCGGTGTCTCGTGTATAAATTGCTGTCATGACAAGGGCTTCAGCTACAATTCTAAAAATGTTCCTTTCTGAATATTTCTTTATCCCAGAACCTACTCAGGGTATTACCAGGTAGTATGACTCAATACTAGAGGGAGCCAGCTGCTGCCAAGGTTTGTGTTTGGAAACCCCACCATATGCACAGTGTTGGGACAGTAATGGGGCGACATTCCCTCCATGAGGTAATTCCACCGAGGCAACTCAAGGCCTTCAGTGAGAAAGTACTAAACAACAGACTGAAGCACTGAAGCAGAGCTGGGGCCGCAGCAAGCCTCATGGTCCCCATGAGAACTGCTGGAGGATGGTACTCGGAGACTGAGTCACATGGGAAACACCAAGTCTGAGCTGTCCCAGTGTATGCAAGCATGATATAAGCGAAGGGGGCCACAAAAGCGGTCACGTTCCCAGAGACACTGCAGGTGTCTAGAGGGGCCTGGGGTTTGTTCTCTGGAGCTGTCCCAATGCCTGTGCGTTCTAGTTGTTGGACCCCACTGGTGTAAACGAGCCAGCTCTCAAGCCAGGGAGGGTGCAAAGTGTCTTTATTCCGGGTTCTAAAACTTTGGCCATGTGACTCACATGGAAGCCGGTGGTGCCCCTGGAGACAGTACAGAAAGGTCTGGTTTCAGAATGAGGTTTGGAAACTGCCAGCACTATTCTGAGAGAGCACATGTGCACTGGAGCATCAGCCTGTGGTGACTGGATGTGACTAAAGGGACCCTCCCCTTTTACTCCCTGCTGCCTCCCCAGAGCAGGCAGGGTGTTATTTGCTTCTCATTCATGCACAAGACATTGTAAGTATTGACCAAGATAGTGCGTGAGGCTCAGGACAGCTTCTCTAGTCTAACACATCACAGCTCCAGTTGTGGAAGGTGTAGGGTGCTTAGCAGCCTGAGAGGTCCATGCAGCCCTCAGTGAACCAGCAGAGACCAACAAGTCCAGAGAGGCAAGGAGTGGACACAACCCTCTGGCCCTGAGCTTGCCCTCTACCCAGAGGCAGAATGTTCCTTCCTGGCAATGGCCTTTACCTGTCACTCCCCTGGCCCAGCAGTGGTTTTGCTGGTTGTAGTTAATTAACACTAGCTATGAAAACCTCCCATGTAGGGTTGGAGTTCCCTCAAACATCACCCTTTTGTCCCACCTTGTCATATGACACATTCCCAGGCACACAGTTCTGGGAAAAATAGCACCAGTGTGTGTGTGTGTGTGTGTGTGTGTGTGTGTGTGTGTGTGTGTATGTGTACATGTGTATATATGTATGTGTGTATATATGTGCAAATGTTTCTGTATGTGTGCATGTGCATGTATGTATACATGTATATATATATGTATACGTGTGCATGTGTTCATATGTGTGCATGTATGTATATATGTGTGACTGTGTCTGTATGTGAGGATGTATGTGTACATGTGTGTTTATGTATGTATGTATGTATGTATGTATGTATGCATGTGCATGTATGCGTGTGTGCATCCTACTGTCAGCATCCTGCTGTAGCACTTCTCTCAGTGGCCTGTCCCACTGAACCCAGTCTTTTGCACACCTTAACAGTGTTGGTTCTGCCTTTGACCTCTGCACCCTGGCTATGCAGCCACCGTCCAGTGGATGGCAGCCACATTGCTGTCAGTCTCCTGCTGCCACTAACAAGCTTCCAGTGATGGGCTTTCAGGGTCAGTATTGGGTAGATAGTCTCCTAAAATGATTCTGTACAGCCAGAAGCTCCATCAGAGGGATGCTCACATTTCCTAGCTCGCTTGCAGCCTGTCTCAGGACCATCCTTCAGAGAATTAGAACCTGATGGATGACATTGGGTTGTCACAGTTTTGTTTCCTTCCTTCCTTCCTTCCTTCCTTCCTTCCTTCCTTCCTTCCTTCCTTCCTTCCTCCTTCCCTCCCGCCCTTCCTTTCTTCCTTTCTTCATTCTTCCTCCCACTATCCCTTTCTTTCTTTCTTTCTTTCTTTCTTTCTTTCTTTCTTTCTTTCTTTCTTTCTTTCTTTCTTTCTTTCTTCTTCTTCTTCCTTCCTTCCTTCCTTCCTTCCTTCTTTCCTTCCTTCCTTCCTTCCTTCTTTCCTTCTTTCTTCCCTCCCTCCCTTCCTTTCTCCCACTCTCCCTTCCTTCCTCCCTCCCCTTTCTCCCTTCTTCACTGTCTCCCTCTTTTCCTCTCTTCCTCCTCCCTTCTCTGCTGGATATTGAACCCAAGGCTTCCCTTACCCTCAGCTCCTATGTAGCCCAGGTTGGTTCCTATGTAGTCCAGGCTGGCCTAGAGCTACATAGGAGCTGGTTCCTTTACGTTAGCCTCTTGAGCACCGGAATTAAGGGTGTATGCCATTTGTTTTCCAGTGCCGAGGATGAAGCCAGGGCCTCGTCCATGCTTGACCACTGAGCTGCACTGCGGTTATGGAGGGGTTCTGAGCTACACAGCATAGTACTATAAATCATAGACACTCTGCCATACAACAGAAACACAGAACTACCTGGCTGAAGCTGGGACCTTCTGACCAACTTGTCCCCGACCTTCCACAGCCTCCATTGACTGATCTTCTTCCCAGTTGTAAGATCTCTGTCCCACAGAGACATGTGGCTTTTGTCTTTCTATGACTGGCTCCTTTTCCAATTTAAGCCATTGATTTCATTTTTTAAATTTTTTAAAAAGATTTATTTGTTTTATTTATATGAGTACACTGTTGCTGTCTTCAGACACACCAAAAGAGGGCATCGGATACTATTGCAGATGGTTGTGAGCCACCGTGTGGTCGCTGGGAATTGAACTCAGAACCTCTGGAAGAGCAATCAATGGTCTTAACCGCTGAGTCATTTCTCCAGCCCCAATTTTTAAAATTTTATGTGTATGGTGTCTTGCCTGAATACGTGTCTGTGCATCACACTTATGTCTGGGGGTCCCTGGAGACTGGAAGAGGGTATTGGATCCCCTGGAACCCAAGTTACAGATGTTTGTGAGCTATCCTGTGGGTGCTGGGAGCTGTACCCAGGTTCTCTGTAGGGCAGCGTCAGTGCACGTACCTGCTGGGCCTTCGCTCTAGGCCATGACTTCTTTTTCTTTTGTTTGTTTGTTTGTTTGTTTGTTTGTTTGAGGCAATGTTTTTTTCTGTAGCCCAGGCTGTCCTGGAACTAGCTCTGTAGACCAGGCTAGCAGAGAACTCAGGAGGCTGCCGGCCTCTGTCTCTCAAATGCTGGGATTAACGGCGTGTGCCACCACATCCAGCCAGACTTCCATTTTTATACATAAAGTTCTCCAGTTCCATCCGTGTTCATACAAATGGCAGGATTTCCTTCTCTTTTGAGAATGAAGAGAATCCCATTGTCCACACACATCCACTGAAGACATGCAGATTGCCTCTGTATCTGGGCTACTGTGAACAGTACTACAGTGAACTTGGGAGTGCAGTTGTTAGACTTTCTTATCCCTGCAGGATTCTGAAGACCAGGGAGTCTAAGCAATGAAGTTGATGCTGTAGCATTGATTCTTCATGTCATATATTGGACATGGAGTTCTCAGTCACTGTGTGCTGAGAACTTGCTATAAGAAGGGGCCTGTGGTGGCCAGGCGTTGAGGAGCACACCTGAAATCCCAGCCCTCTGGAGTCTGAGACAGGAGGCTCTTGAGACAGACAACATAGTGACACCTGTGTCAAAGGAACTAAAAGCCAGACAAAGAACAAGTGACTGTGTGAACTCATGTCATTCTCACAATGACTCAAGGGCCCACTTTTCAAATGAGGGCATGGAGGTACGAGACAATTTATATACAAGTCCTTACCAAGGTATCAGACCCTGAAGCAAAACCCAGATCTACAGGGACTGCACGTAACACCTAACGTCCTGGGAGCAATCACAGATGGCTTCGTGGGAGAGGTGACATCTCAACTGATCATTGAAAAAGAGACAGCAAGAACTGACCAGGCAGCAGCACAGGATGTAATGGTCCAAGAGGAGGGAAGGCTATGTGGGGAGGACAAGAGCTGTTTGGACATCCTAGCCTGGAGAGTGGGCAGTGGGCAGTGGACAGGAACCAGGCGCAGGAGCCGGGCCAGAGAAGATCTAGAAGTGTCAAAGCCCTGTCATTAATACAACCAGGCTAAGCCCTCACTGCTAAGCCAAAAGCGACAGGTCGCTTACCTGTCCTCCCTGGACTAAAGCGCAGGCGCAGGTCAGCAGGGTGGCTTATTTACATCCCCAGGTCGAAGGGGAAAACCCAGGAAGTGTGGCCTAGGCCTAACAAAATCTCAGGCTAATAATAAACGCCCTGAGTAATGAGTGGTGTAGGCCAGGGCAGGCAGGAGGCTGGAGCTGTTGGCGCAGGAGCGTGGTGAGTAGCCAGCCGTGGTGGGTGAGGGCCAAGAGGGTGCTCCGGGGGCTGGAGATCTAGCAGTGCCACCACGGCACAAGCTAAGGCTACTCAGCTTTGGGACAGCTTCAGTCCTGCACACGGAAGAGGCCTCCGGGGGTCAGGTCTTGCCTGCCAGTGGGGTCAGCCAAACAGGCAGGAACCTTCTTTTTTCTATCCACGTGCTCCAGATTTGTTTCCTTGTGCCCCTGGATTAGTTTGAAGTGAATCTGGTAAATTTTGGATGCCTCGAGATGCAGCATTTAGATCTCTGCCCGCACTTAACTGCTGTGAATTTCTAAGAACTCTTAATATCGTGACGCGCCTACGAGCACAGGTGTTGAGCGCGAAGTGCTGATGATGTGTGTCCTCGGTGGGCAGATTCAAATCAGACCTTCATGGCCCTCAGGAGAAAAGTGGGTTCTGTATTTCAGACTCTACCTATCCCCATCTGCCTTCTTATTTTTCTTGCTGATTTTTGCTGATGAATCAGAGCTGTTTATCCTATAGTGTTAAAGAGTTTCCTTAAAGAGTTTCCTCCAAGCTGGGCGGTGGTGGCGAACGCCTTTAATCCCAGCATTCGGGAGGCAGAGACAGGCGGATTTCTGTATTTCTGAGTTCGAGGCCAGCCTGGTCTACAAAGTAAGTTCCAGGATAGCCAGGGCTACACAGAGAAACCCTGTCTCGAAAAACCAAAAAAAAAAAAAAAAAGTTTCCTCCAAGGCAAAGTCATCAGGACCCACCACTCACAGCAGCTCTCGACCCATCCCCCTACCCAAGCTAGACTCAGGCAGGCCTTTGCTAGGATTTCCATCTCTGTCCAGCAACCATGTCCACCAAGGATGCGAATGAGTTTCACAGAGAATCGCAAGAGGTGATGGTCAGGAGCCATCTTGACCCAAAAGGAAATGTCAGAGGACCTGGGACCAGCAGTTAGGAATCAGGGAAGAATGTTCTGGAACCCACATTAGCTTTCCAGTGCTTCAGTGAGAGCCCAGACAGGTGGAGAGTTCAAGTCACTGCTGTTCTTAGTTTGCACACTGGCCCTTGGCCTCGGATAAGTCTCTTCTCTTCACCTACAAAATGGGCCTCAAACCGCAAATCTGCAGTCAACCCTTCAGACCCTCTTGAAAAGTGACATTCAAAGGTTCTGGGAAGTTAGAAAAAAATCCTCTACCTTATTTCAGTATTTTAAATAATTTAACATTTAAAATAATTATTTTAATATTTATTACATTTGTATTATCATGAAATAGGTATATATTCTTTCCATTCATAGTTTCTCTATAATAATAAAAACTAAAGCAGTTACACTTGAAATTAAAACTAGAAAACCACTGGCTAGGTTAGTGGCACACACCTTTAACCCTAGCACTTGGGAGGCAGAGGTAAGCAGATCTCTGTGAGTTTGAGGCCAGCCTGGTCTACAGAGAGCTTCAGAACAGTCAGGGCTACATAGTGAGATCCTGCCTCAAAAAAACATAGTAATAGTAGTAGTAGTAATAGAAAGCCATTAAAATGAAAGTAACCACTTTAATGTATTTCACATAACAATTTTGTTTTACTCAAATAGAAAACTGGTGTGTGTGTGTATGTATGTATATATATATATATATATATATATATATATATATATATATATGTATATATATATACATATACATATATATGCACAAGTAAACTATTCGGATTAATATTGGATTAATAGCAAAATGCTGTAATTTGAGCCTTGTGTTCTTTTTTTTTTTTTTTTTTTTTTTTGGTTTTTCGAGACAGGGTTTCCTTGTATAGCCCTGGCTATCCTGGAACTCACTTTGTTGACCAGGCTGGCCTCGAACTCAGAAATCTGCCTGTCTCTGCCTCCTGAGTGCTGGGATTAAAGGCGTGCTCCACCACGCCCAGCTGGGCCTTGCGTTCTTAAAACTGTCTTGTTTTGTTCTATTGCAGCGTAGGATTGCTCGCTCACAACAGGCACCTGACTGGTATTGAAAGCCGAGTCTTCCCTTCCTCTTTAAAGGTATTCACAATAATAGTCAAACATGTCCTGTGTCCAAGTTTTTGGCTTTGTTTTTTGTTTGTTTTGTTTTTTTAAGAAGATAGGGTTTCTCTGTATAGCCCTGGCTGTTCTGGAACTCTCTGTAGATGAGACTGACCTTGAACTCAGAGTTCCTCCTGCCTCTGCCTCCCAAGGGCTGGGATGAAAGGCGTGCGCCACCCCCTATCCCAAACTGCATCCAGTTTTTAAAAGGCGCAAGAATTCCAAGTTGCCTTCCTCGACGCCTGGACTAAGGGGTGAGAAGACCCATCAGTTTGGGGCTTGGAAGAGGAGCGGCGTGATGCGCCCCTGCCTTGCATGTGGTACGGAGTGTAACCTTATAGTCCTGGTCAGGAGCCTGTAGCACCACGGTGCAGATATGCCGGGTCTTTCTGTGTGGTGCAAGCTGCTGCCTTGACTTTTTAAAAGAAGGTTTCAGACTAATCTGCCTCATCAGTTTTCCGTGGAGCAGCGCCTTGCCATCTAGACAAGCATGTCAGGAGGCCTCCAGAAATTGGAGGTGCTGCCGACTCTTGGGTTTTAGGGTTCGCAGGAACCGGTCTAGGTTACAAGAGGAGTTCCTCCTTCCCTGCTATCTACCAGCAGTGCTGTCTCCTCAAGCTTCCTTTTCTGACTCAGTTGCCGTCACTCTTGGAGGTCTCCTGCCCATCCTAGGGGCTGGGCGGGGCTTCTGGGCTTTACATGGATCTGGTTGGTGGGTGAGAAAGAAGGGTGGGCATAGCTTCTTCTGGTCAGTCTTGCGGTCTGAGGCCGTGGCTGTGGTGGGTCCTGGAGCCTCTCTCAAGCTGACCTGCTCGTCTCACTCACTCCACAGGGATGGCAGTAGCTCCACTTAAAAGAATTTCCGTTTTTAGTAGAATCACAATTGTGTACCTATCACCACAACCTAATTTTAGGATGTTTCCGATATCCCAAAAGAATCCTTATTAATCTTACTTTCTCCCACCTCCAGCCTCAGACCACAGCTAACGGATCTCCCATGTCTAGAGGTTTGCTTTTTTTTTTTTTTTTTTTTTTTGGATATTTTGTATCAGCAGCATCGCGCTCAGTGTGTGCTGTGATTCCGTGTTCCCTAGTGATTCACATGTTTTCACAGGTCACCCATTTTGTAGCATGACCATAGCTACATGTTCATAGCTAAAATAATATCACATTTTAGGGATAAACTATTTTTTATTCATTCATCAGATGGCCAGCATTCGAGTGGTTGCCACTCACTGGGGACAGAGAAAAATGCTTTTGTGAGAGTGGTTATATTTTGGGCAGTGTGTTTTCATCCTTTTGGCTATACAGCTACCCAGGTGTGGAATTGCTGGCTCCCGTGGTGACTTGGTTGAATTTTTAAATAGTTGCCAAGCCACTTGACAAAGTGGTCACAACACTGCCTAGTCCCATTTGACACCTGCAGTCCTCACTTTCTGTCCCTGCACTGTAGCAGCAGTCCTTAGCAGGGGATGTGGCCTCTTGCTGGTTTGAGTTTGCCTTTGCCCAGTGCTGAGCTGGGTCCAGCCTTTCCCTGTGCTTGTTGTTCATTCATGCGTATTTTGGGGGAAATATCTATTCAGCTCTTTAGCCCAATTTTTAGTTAGTTTTTTTTTTTCCGGGAAGGTAATTTTGTAATTAATATTTACGTACAGAGAACTTAGTGTACATTTAACCAAGTTTAGTGGCGAGGTCTTTAGCCTTTGCCTTTTCCAGCTTGGCAGTGTGAGCCACAGACTTAGGACCCAGGACGTTGCCTCCCAGTGGCAGTGAATCTTGTCATATCTGTCATTATAATTGGTCCTACTAGCTTTGACCAGCTTAGCCAGAGCACCCTTGTCTTCTGAGTTAACCTGTGTGAAGGCAACAGTGGTACATGTCTTCCTGTAGACCAGGCACCCCAGCCTGGCTTTTCCCTGATGATGCAGTAGGGCATCCCCATCTTTCGACACAGGGCAGGAAAACCACCGGCTCAATGAGGTCTACGTCATGGGCAATCACCACCAGCTGAGCCTTCTTGTTCTCCACCAAGGTGGTGACTGTGTTGACTCCTGCTCAGAGGACAGGGGGTCTCTTAGTTGGGACGTCCCCTTTGCCTGCAGCTTTCTTCTCAGCACAGGCCAGTAGCCTTTGCTTCTTCTCTTGCTTTGTCTCTGACCTGTACTTGTGGGCAAGCTTAAGCAGCTGAGTAACTGTTTGCCTGTTCAAGGCCTGGGTGAACTGGTTAATGGCAGGAGGTACTTTGAGCCACTTATTGAAGATGGCTTTTGGCCGCTGCAGCCTGATGTAGTAGGGCCATTTGATAAAGCATGTTAGATCTCTTTTGGGCTGGATGTCCTGACTAATGCCAAACTTCTTGGGCCTTTTCTCAAACAAAGGGTTGACCACCTTTTTAGCCTCCTGTTTCTTGATGACTTTAAGGGCTGGGGACACCTTCTTCCCCTTGTCCTTCTTTGATCAATTGATTTTATTTGTTTGTTTACTTTTTTTTTTTTTTTTTTGAGACAGGGTTTTTCTGTGTAACAGTTCTGGCCATCCTGAAACTCCCTTTGTAGACCAGGCTGACCTCGAACTCACAGAGTTCCGCCTACCTCTGCATTTGAGTGCTGGGATTAAAGGGATGGGTTACCACACCCAGCCCTTTGAGTTTTATTATTTTTTAATGATATCAGGTAAGGACTTAACTCCATTTGCATGTGTCCATCCAGCTTTCCCTTCAACGCTGGTATAACATCTTAAATGTATGACACCCTAATTTAAATGATATCAGCTATTCATTGAGAAGACTGGGTTTTGCCCCGTTGAATGCTCACGGTACGCCTGCAAGGAAGCCATCTGCTCATACAGGTGAAGACTGGTTTGCCTTCCCTATCCAGCTGCTCTGGTCAGACCCCTGTCTGTGCTTTCACCACGCTGTGGACTGCAGCAGCTCTGCCTCTTTCAGAGCCAGGAAGAGTGACCCCAGCTCGCCCTTCTTTTAAAGATTATTCTCAGGTCCTAGTAATTCCATTTGAATTTTTAGGATAGGGTTTCCTATTTATGTTTTTTAACAAGTCATTAGGATTCTGTTCTAAATTCTGATTGGTAGGTTGCTTTGGGCCATATTGACTTCTTAAGTCTTCTAGTCTATGAACACAGGGTATCTTTTGGCTTTTTTTTTAGGTAATTTCTTTCCACAATATTCTATATAATTTTTGGCATACACTTCTTTCACCTCATTGGCTAACTTTACTAAGTATTTTATTTCTTTATTTTATGCCACCATAAGTTAAATTGTTCCTTAGTTTTCTTAAGGACTGCTCTTTGTGAGCTTATGAGAATTCAATGGCGTCTGGTTGCTAATATTTTTACCATGTAACTATTCATTCCAGTATGTATGTATGTATGTATGTATGTATGTATGTATCATCTATCTGTGTATCTATGTGTCTATCACCATGATAACTACCATTGTCATTTTGCCTAAGTGCCAGGTTTGGGCCAGGCCTTTACTTAAATTTCATGTGTATGCAGCAACCGTGTTCACAGGTTCATGTTCACAGGGTGCTGATACATAGTTTCTAGAGAATTGGATGAGGCATACTTGACCCAGAAGTAAATACCACAGGATCTGGGACTTGGAGTAATCAGCCAGAAGTTTTGTGTTGGTTTGTTTTACCATGAAAAGGTGTTGGATTTTCTCAAAGGCTTTTCTGTACCCATTTGGCCGACTGTGTCGTTCCCTCTTAATTCTTTCATTGTTGTACACGGAAGCGATGGCTCTTTGCAAAGCCGAATCCTTGGAGCAGCCTAAGCACAACCCCCTTTTGATCACAGCGAATAACATGCTGTGGGGTGCATGTGCTGACATTTTTTGAGGCGCTTGTCCCAGTATTCATAAGACATATTGGTCTGTGGTTTTATTTCTTTTAATGTCTCTTTGGGGCTTTGACATACGATGTATTTTGTCTGACAATAGTTGTAAATTTGCATCTGTTCTTTGGGCATGATTTGCATTTTTTCCCTTTATTTTTGCTTTTCAAGGCAGGGTTTCTCTGTGTAGCCCTGGGGTTTGCTCTGTAGTCCAGGCTATCCTTGAATGCACAAAGATTTGCAGTCTCTTCCTCCCAAATACTGGGATTAAAGGCCTGAGCCACCACAACCTGGCAATGCAGGAAATATCTTGCTCCATAATTTTATTTTTAAATCTTCTGTGTCCTTTGATTTGTGTTGGGGTTGGGGCGTGGCTAAGAGGTGGAAACTGTCTAGCAGTCTGTAGTCCCTGGGCTCCACCTGTAACACCACAAACAAAAACAAATCTTCTATAAATAGCACAGAGATTAATCTTGTGGTTTTTGCATATCTCTCTGCCCATTTCTTCCTTTAAACAGAGAGTTCAGATTATTTATGTTTAATATTTTTTCTGATAAAGATTTGTTTCTGCTGTTTATATATTGCTTCTATTTTATTTATTTTGTGCATGAATGCGTGTATGTGTTGGGCTCGGGTACCATGGTGAGTAGAGGTCAGAAGACAATTCGATTTTCTCCTTTTACTGTGTGGGTTCAGGTGACTGAACTCAGGTCCTCAGGATGGGTAGTAGGCTCCTGGACCCACTGAGCCGGACCACTGCCTCTCCTCTTTTCTGCAGATTTTTAATTTATTGTCTTAGTGACTATCTTAAAATTTACAAGTAACAACTTGATCTTGTAATATTTTAATTTGAATATCTACTTAGTTTCATTAATTTGCAAAACACAGTTCCTAAAAATCTCTGCCCTTTTGCTTTTATGCTGTTTATGAATACATTGCTGCATGTTTCCTCTTTGAACATGAATGATTGACACAGGTTTTTTAGTGATTGTTTTATGTAGTGTTTATTAAATTAGGTAGTGAAATAGGAGCTTCAACTCATAACAAGTATACAATAATTGAAGTTTATCTTGGCTGACCTGGTGGTGGAGGCTCATGAACTCAGGTACCTGAGAAGCTGAGGCAGGAAGATCACAAGTTGTGATCTACCTTGGCTAGAGAAGGGGTTCAAGGTCAACCTTGGCCAATTTAACAAGGCCTTGTCTCAAAATACAATAAAGAAAAGAGCTGGGGATAGCACTTGCTGGAAGAGTGCTTGTCTGACATCTTCAAAGCTCTAGGTTCAGTACCCAGTACCACATGAACTCTAGTGCACACACAAGGGCGTATACACACACATACATACACACATACACACACATATACACATGCACATGCACACACACATATGCATACACACAGACATGCACACACATACACACATATACACAACACTTATACACACACACACATACACACATATATACATATATATACATACACACATTGATTGATTGATTGATTGATTGACTGACTGATTAATTAAATACCCAGACATGGTGGCTGGTACATGCCTTTAATCCCATCACTCAGGAGGTAGAGACCTTGAGTTTGAGTTCAATCTGGCCTACAGAGAGAGTTCCAGGCCAGCTAGATTTACCTAAAGAGACCTTGTCTCAAAAAGTAAAATAAAACAGAGGCTGGAGATATGGCTCAGCAGTTAAGAACACTAGCTGCTCTTTCAGAAGACCTGGGTTTGGTTCCCAGAACTCACATGACAACTCAGAGCTTTTGGTAACTACAGCCCCAGGGGCTCTGCAGACACCGAGTGTCATGGCATATAGACATACATGCAGGCAAAATGCCATATACATAAAAGGAAAACAAAGTCAAAAATAATGTTTTCCCAAGCAGGAACTATTAGTGTTTCTTCTCCTTTCTAGGCTCTGTCTAGTGACGTCCATTTCCACACAAAGGACTCTTGGCGGCCTTTGATACCAGCAATCTGCTCCCTTACTTTTTTCTTTCTGGAAATGTCTTAATTTCTCCTTCATTACTGACAGGCAGTTTTGCCCAGGACATAACTTGTGGCTGACCACTTTCTTCCAGGCCTTTAGACCCATCTTTCTCTCTCCATTAATTTTCCAGAAGATCCTTGGTACATAGCAAGTTGTCGTCTCCTCCTCTTCCTCCTTCTCTTTATAATGACAATGTGTGTGTGTGTGTGTGTGTGTGTGTATGAAAGAGAGGCAGGGGTGTGTGTGTTGGGGAGGGGGGAACCATGTGCCATAGCAGGCAAGTGAAGTTCAGAAAACAATTTGGCAGACTCAGTTCTCTTCATTAACCTCTATGGGGATCCCAGGAGTCAAACTGAGACCGTCAGGGCCTTACCTGCTGGCCCACCTCCCCAGCCCACAGGCTGCTTTTGTCTTGCCACTTTAACAATTTTCTTTACCCTTGCGGTCTTTTTTTTTTTTTTTAAAGATTTATTTATTTTATGTATATGAGTACACTGTAGCTGTCTTCAGACACACCAGAAGAGTGTATTGGATCCCATTACAGATAGTTGTGAGCCACCATGTGGTTGCTGGGAATTGAACTCAGGACCTTTGGAAGAGCAGTCAGTGCTCTTAACCTCTGAGCTATCTCTCCAGACCCTACCCTTGGGTTCTATAATTTTACTGTAATGTATCATGGCACACGTTTGAGGGGTTTTTTTTCTTTGTTTTGGTTTTTCGAGACAGGGTTTCTCTGTATAGCCCTGGCTGTCCTGGAACTCACTTTGTAGACCAGGCTAGCCTCAAACTCAGAAATCCGCTTGCCTCTGCCTCCCGAGTGCTGGGATTAAAGGTGTGCACCACCACGCCCGGTTCGGTTTTTCTTTCTTTCTTTCTTTCTTTCTTTCTTTCTTTCTTTCTTTCTTTCTTTCTTTCTTTCTTTCGGTTTTTTGAGACAGGGTTTCTCTGTGTAGCCTTGGCTGTCCTGGAACTCACTTTGTAGACCAGGCTGGCCTCGAACTCAGAAATCGGCCTGCCTCTGCCTCCCGAGTGCTGGGATTAAAAGCATGTACCACCACACCCGGCTAGTTTTTTTTTTTTTTTTTTGGTTTTTCTTTTTTTAATCCCTTCCTTCCTCTCTCCCTCTTTCGCTCTGTCTCTCTCCTCTCACTCCCCTCCTCTTCCTGCCTCCCCTTGCTCGCTTTCTCTCTCTTTACACTAAAGATTGACCCTGGGATCTCAGAGATATTAAGCAAACGCTCTAGCACTGAGAGCTAGCTATTCCTGCCTTTTAAAATGCTTATTTATTTTATTTACTACTTTCAATTTTGATATAGTCTTGCTAAGTTGGGCGGCCTGCCCCAGCCCTCCCAGTGGCTGGAGTCACAGGCCTGCGGCGCCAGGCCTGGTATATTGGCATTTTCCTTGGACCTTGTTGAGCTTCTCATGTGTGTATCCCTGTCTTTCTTCAGATTTAGGAAGCTTCGGGTCTTTGTTTCTTTTTAAAAATGTAGGCCAGTGCCTAGCAGCTGCACATATTTATGGGTGCAGCGACTTTTCAGCATGTGTCTACATCCTGTAACGATGAAACCAGGGTGGTCAGCCTAACCACCACCCGATGTTTGTTGTGTGTGTGGTGAGAGCTAAGGTTCTCTTCCAGCGATTTTACGATAGATGTTATCGTTCACTGTAGATTCCTTGCCGAGCAACAGAACATACGCACATTCTCCCATCCTCTTACAACATCGCTCTGTCCACCTGTTCTCTCCCAGCTGTGGCAGCCACTGCTCTCTCTGCCGTTGTAAGTTGCTATTACTGGTTGCATAGAATGAGCTCACGTAACTCTTGCTTTTCTGTGGCTTATTTTGATTAAAGTAATGTCTTCTGAGTCTACTTATGGTGTTCAAACAAAACAGAACTTCGCCCTTTATATGGCTGAGTAATATTCCACCATATAGATATCACATCCTCCTTATATGTTCATTCATTGTTGGCCAATTAAGTTAATTCCAAATCTTGGCGATGATAAGCTATAATAATCATGGCAGCAAAGTTATGTCTTCATCTTCTAATTTCATTACTTTTGGACAAATACCTGTCCTAGTTACACCTGACCAAGACAGATTATAAAAGTGTGTAATTCGGGGACTCCTGGTTCCAAAGGGTTTGAGTTCATGGTCATCATGGTGGGGAGCATGGCAGCAGGCAGGCAGGCATGGTGCTGGAGCAGTACCTTTCTATCCACATGCACTAGGCTGAGAGAGGCAGAGAGAAACACTAGGAATGGTGTGGGCTGACAGTGACACACCTCCTCCAACAGGACCACACCTCCTCCAACAAGGTCAAACTTCTTAATCCTTCCCAAACAGTTCCACAAACTGGGGGCCAAGTATTCAAACACACGAGCCTATAGGGGCCGTTCTCATCCAAACCACCACAGCACCCACTGATGGAGCTGCTGGGCCATGCACTGATTCTACTTTTACTTTTTAAAGACATTTTCATAACTGTTGCACCAGCATTGTACAAACATTCCTTTTTCTCTACAGCCCAGCTATTAATGACAGCCATTCTAACCAGGGTTGGGGAGCCAGTTGTGGCTTTCCTGATGAGCCATGATGTCGAGCGTCTTCTCCAATGCCTGTGAGCAATCTCTGTGTCTTCTTTTGAGAACTGTCTACTTGAATCTTTTGTATACTTTTAGTAAGACTGGGGGGTTTTGTTGTTGTGCTCTTTTGCTTTTTGTTTATCTTGTCTTATTTTAATGGTGAGACACTGTAGTAAAGAGCAGTCTGGATATTAACTCTCGTTGGCCCTCACTGGGCTCTAGGTGAGCCAGCATCCCCTCTGCTCTGGTTTTATAATTAGGGGTTGGGGTGGTTGCCTGGCTGATTGTGTGCAGATTCTTGGTATTTCATTCAACAGCAGAACAAAAGCTCGTATCGACTACAAAGTAGCAAGAAAATGTTACCAAATGCAATAGAAATGATCAGGGGACACTGCAAAGGAGCCCCGGGCCACCAGAGTGAAGAAGGCACTCAAGCCCTGTTATGACTTGGGTCTTTTCTTTATGGGGCTGAAGAGAAGGAGAATTTAGGAGCTTAGGGTGTAGGTCCCTTTTCTGATTGATAAGGCTAAGTCAGAAAGCCATTTTTTCTATTGCTCATGTCTTTTCCCATAATGCATCTGATTTTAGTCATATGCATGCCTGATCATGCACATGCATACTCTGGATAATAGTGGATTCTCCCTAAAAGCTCCTGGCCTGAGGACACAGCTTTATCTTACCCTATAGGCACCGCGAACCAGTTCCAGTTGGACTGGCCTCCCTATTCTTCCCATTGGTACATTAGGAATATGTTTGAATAAAAACAAATTTGCTGGCTGTTAGGAGCAGAACAACTTACCTTGTTCAGAGAGAAGTGTAGCTCCACAAAGACGGGGATCTGAGGTCGGTAGGTGCATTGTGTGAAGAGGGGTGAGGGTATGGTATGTGCAGGGGAAGGAGCTGGTAGCCAGGAGCCGGGCTTGCAGAACTAAAACAAGGTATAGTCTATGTTGCTAAACTATCCCTGTTTGCCTGCCTCGGTGACACCAGCCCTGTGACTTGGGTCATCCTGCTCCAGTGAGACAGTGTGAGCTGTCATGGCTAAGCTCCACTCTGGCTGGGCATCCCTCTGCCTCACTGTGACCCCAGGGTTGCTTTGTTCCTGTGTGATTGATCATGATCCTGGCCACTGTTGGAGAGAATTTCCCACAGAGGGTGCCTTTCAGCATCTCCCTCCCCAAAGTCCATTTCCCCATGGAAATGTGTTTGTAACTTTTAGCCAGACACACCGTGGAGGGAATGGATTTTACAGACCTGACGTGTTCTGCTTAGGTGCAGGCTGGAGGAAGGGTGTCAGGGCAGACAGATTCTCCTCACTCCCAATGCCAGGAAGGACCCTAGAGCTGTTCCTGGGCCTGCCAGCTTCCAGAGTGCTGCTACTGCCTGCCCCTGCAGTCACTACCTTCTGCTTCCAGTACGTCTGCAGGGGGGCGGGCTGTGTGCTACCGATACCTGTCAGAGAGAGAGAGAGAGAGAGAGAGAGAGAGAGAGAGAGAGAGAATGAGGCTCAGCTCAGAGGTTTGGCTCAACTCAGCTTGCTTGCATTGAAGAGTAAACAAACACCTTGAAAAGTGCTTCAGGAGAAGCTGTGGCCACAACAGACGAGAGTCAGAGTGAAGGCATTCTAGCATCAAAGTGGACTGCTGCCATGTAGCTCTGAGGAGATGAGGATCATGTCTGTAATGTGCCAGACAGGGTCTGTCAACCCATAGTGACAAGTCAGAATATTCACTCTCCTGATGGGAGCTAGCCACACGGAGTCACTAGGTACAGGAAGTGAGCTCAGTCTTGGTATGGGCTGTAATGGTGTCTTTAACACTGGCAAAAGACATGGACTTTATACAAAGCATTGCTGTAATGTTTCTTGTATCAGTGAACAAGAAAGGGGAAAACCACTGAGTGCCTGCTGTAGGCTTGGCACTGGCCAGGGCTGTTTTGAAAATATTGGTTTTTTAGTGGGCACCTAAGTCCTGAGGACCCAGCGCTGGACAGAAAGTTATGACCAGACCTTGCCAAATGATGCTTGTGCTGTGTCTTAGTTAGGGTTTTACTGCTGTGAAGATACACCATGACCAAGGCAACTCTTATAAGGACAACATTTAATTGGGGCTGGCTTACAGGTTCAGAGGTTCAGTCCATCATCATCAATGTGGGAACATGGCAGTATCCAGGCAGGCATGGCACAGGAGGAGCTGAGAGTTCTACATCTTCATTTGAAGGCTGCTAGAGGAAGACTAGCTTCCAGGCAGCTAGGTTGAGGGCCTTAAAGCCCACACCCACAGTGACACACCTACTCCAACAGGGTCATACCTCCTACTAGTGCCACTCCCTGGGCCAAGCATATACAAACCATCACATAGTGAATTTAAACAATGGCAGGAAGCAGTTTCCCTCATGAATGCCAAGGCCATAGTGAGGAGCAATGATTCTGTGTACAGAAGGGGCGCCTGGGCATGGAGGACAGTAGGGTCTCTTCCAGGCCCCTGTTCTGATGCCATGAAAAGAGGAGGGTCACGTGGGGCAAGGAGATTGAAGAGATGAGGGAGCCTTGGACAGATGAGGATGATACTGGACTGGGGCTGGAGGAGTGGCTTGGCGGTTAGAGCAATTGCTGCTTTTGCACAGGACTCGAGTTTCAAGCATAAAGCAGGACACAATTACCTATAACCCCAGTTCTAGCGGACCCGACACCCTCTCCTGGCCTCCACAGATACCAGGCATATATGTGGTATATATAAATACATATACACACATACACATAAAATTAAAACAAATAAATCTTTTTAAAGATACTTTATTCACTCTGGTTAAAGGCTTCCACACAGACTGTTAGACAGACAATGGTAGGTGCCTAGGCACAAGCCTACACACATGCAGACGGGCACACAGGCCTCAAAGGCATCTAGGTCTACAGGCAGACATACCCAGACTAGCTGTCAAAGGTGAAGGCTAAAGCCCTTGCCTGTGACCTCAAGGCCATATTTATACAGAGTCACACAAAAATGTCATTCTGTCGGGGATAGCTAGAGAAGAGATGACATCACTGTTTGCTTTCGGGTTCCCCAAACATCTAGTGTCGGCCATTTTGTGCTGGCTCATAACCTTCTGCTGTCCAACATCAGCACCTCAGTCGGTGCTGGGTATCTATATCAGTGCCAGCTTGTCTCAACCCAAATCGTTCCTCACAGCCCTCTGGTTCCAACAGTCCTCCGGGGTAATGAGGTTTAGACAGATGTCAAAGATGAGGGAGACGTAAGCGGGGACCCTGGGGAGGAGACCTGGTACACATGGAGGACAATGTGGGGACAGTCAGGGTACAACAGTATAAGGGAGAGACCATAGACAAAACATTTTACAAATGAGAAACAGAGGTTTAAAGAGTGAAGAAGTCACCCCTGACCTCAGCTGCGGCTGGACGCTGGCTCTGCCTGCTGAAACAGAGAACATCTCAGAATGGGTCAGGAGAGCATTTGCCCACCTGCTGTCCTAATTCTCCATCTCTCCTTCCACAGGATTGGTGACCAGGCATGGCTATGGCATTCTGCCCCAAAGATCAGTACTGGGACTCCTCAAGGAAATCCTGTGTCTCCTGTGCACTGACCTGCAGCCAGAGGAGCCAGCGCACCTGTACAGACTTCTGCAGTAAGTTCTGGAGTCTGGGGCCATGGGATGGCTGAGTGATTCTCACACACACACACACACACACACACAGAACCCCCCTGGCCTTTCTGAATATATAGATATACAGATATATAGATACAAATATATAGATAATGATATAGATATCAGAATGTGATGTGCCAGAGGGCCCAACCATTCTGGAATTGCTGTCTTCACACTGAAATATAGCGTTGGTTTGTTTTTGTTTCTTCGCTCTGACGTAGTCTAGGGTCAGACACCCAAACTCCTGTGAGCCCAGAACACCTGGCAGCATTTTTTTTTCTGTCCCACAGAATTCATCAATTGCCGAAAAGAGCAAGGCAGGTACTACGACCATCTCCTGGGGGCCTGCGTCAGCTGTGACTCCACCTGCACACAGCACCCTCAGCAGTGTGCCCACTTCTGTGAGAAAAGGCCCAGAAGCCAGGCGAACCTCCAGCCCGAGCTCGGGAGACCACAGGCCGGGGAGGTGGAAGTCAGGTCAGACAACTCAGGAAGGCACCAGGGATCTGAGCATGGTCCAGGTGAGTGACCCCAGGCCAGAGCCTAAGGCATCTGAAGATGAGGATGGGTAGGAGCCGGGGCAGCGTGCTGGAATAACAAGTGTCTTTAGTTCAAGAGGCTCAGACTCTAGGCAAATATCCAGAAGCCAGGGAGGTCACACCAGGGGAAAAAATTGTTTAGATCAAAATTTCAGAAGCCTGTGGGAAATTTTGTCGCATCCATATGGTATACACTGCTCAAGTCTGTTACCTCAAACGCTTAATCATTTCTTTGTAGTGAAAATATTCAAATCTGTTTAAAATTTCCCCTTGATATTCTGCAGTGCTGGGACTGGACCCAGATCCCCCTGGTGTTAGTCAAGACGTCAGCACATGAGCCATGCACACACTCCCTTAGATTTTGAGATATGCAATACATGGTCATGACCTAGCCAGTCCCTTTCTACACAGCCTCTCTGAGCTTCTTAGTCTATGGGATAAAACAGGGCCCAGCCCAGAACAGAGCTGAAGAGAATGATTCTACAGGGCTTGATGTGGGTGGCAAACTTTGTGGTACATGTGAGAATCAAACAATTAGAGGAAAATTAAAAAAAAAAGAAAGATACATAGAAAGAAAGGAAGAAAGAAAAGGAGAGAGAAAGAATGAAAAAAGAGAGAGAGAAAGGAAGAAAGGAAGAGAGGAAGAGAGGAAGAAAAGAAGGAGAGAGAGAGGAGGAAGAAAGAAAGAAAGAAAGAAAGAAAGAAAGAAAGAAAGAAAGAAAGAAAGAAAGGAAGAAAGGAAGGAAGGAAGAAAGAAGGTAAGAGAGAGAGAGAGAGAGAGAGAGAAGAAATTCAGATCAACCTACATGGTAAAAGGTGACATCTGTCGGTCTGAGAGACAGGGCCCCAAGACCCAGAGGCACAGCATTTGAACTTGCAGAGCAATGCAAATTACATGTTTTGGGGGTTGGTCTAGCTAAGAATAGAGAGGAAGAGGGGAGGGTCTTGTTAGAGGCAGAATGAGGAAGTGAGCTGCCTTTCTCTGTGATCCGATTCTTGGAACGGCAAGATGGAAGATAGGTCAGTTGATTTACTCTGACCTTCCAGGGGAAGCTGCTTTCTGGGAAGTCCATGGGTGGCAGATTTCCTGGGACCTTGTTTTAGGGCATTGGTCTTGTGTTGGGATGGATTTCCTTTAATTCAAGACCCTTTACATATAAGGTCTGGGGTTGCCATTTCCTATCTGGCGACGACTTTCTGCTGGGAGCGAGGGAGACATTGTTTTGTGGGTTCTCAAGTCTGGAGTGACTCTAGAAGAAGTACTGTCTTTACTTCATCTTGGTGTGGCTGACCAGGGTAAGACAGTGATACAGTCCAGGAGGAACCTCTGTAAAGAGTTTAAAAGACAGGGTAAACTGTCCGTATGAGGATGATAAGGAGGAAAGGGGTAAGGAGCCAGGAGGGGCAGCAACCGGGAGCCCATCCAGAAGAGGCTTGTTGCTGGATTCTCTGTGTCTGGTCTTGAGCCAGTTTTGATCTGTTAGTGCTCTTGGGAGGTGGGCTTGAAAGGTGTGCAGCTGTTCTGAAACTGAGGCTCTCTGCTTATATGGAGAGATTGACTGATATAAATAAGTCCATTCCTGCTATTCTCCTTTGTAGTCCTGGAAGAACGCCCAGAGCGGGCAGGACGTGGGATAGGTCCATAGCTCTGTTTTGCTCTTGTTGATGTGGGTGTAGAGATAGGGATTGGAGCTTTGTGGGGGGTAAGGAGAATGGTGGAGACAAAAACCATAAGAGCATAGGTCCAGTGCAGCTACTGGGCCAGCATATGGAGCTGATTGTCCTGCAACGCCCAAAGGGTCCTGTCTGACGACAGGCAATGATGGTTAAAACGCTTATCTGGTGTGGTTTCCCCTTTGAAGGGCAATTTGAGCTTTAGCAGACATTGCCACAGTGAGGAGTGTACCAGGCAGAGGGACACATGTCAATGAAAGGCTGCAGGCTGACTGGGAGACATAGGCTTATTTTAATTAATTAGTTCATTTTGAGCTATTCAAAAAGGTATTGGAGTTGAAGGAACACTGGTGAGCTGTGGCGGGGCCGGGAGTCGGGGGAAGGTTGGTTCTAGGAGCCCACAGGCATGGTTAGGTTTGAATGAGGAGGGGTGACGAGGATTTGAAAGGATTTCCCTAGACTAGGGAAGGCAGTTCCTTCTCCTTGTCCCCAGCAATACTGAGAACCGGAAGAGGATTCAGATAGCTGAGAGGAGAGGCCAGTGAGGTGGGTAGTATCAGGAGGGCCGTCTGTAAGGAAATGGTTCAGAATCCAGTAGGTGTAAGTGAAAGGGTGAAGCAAGTCAGACCGGGAGTGGGGGGGTGGGGGTGGGGAATGCTTGACTGGTTAGTAGTTTGAGACTGGTGGAGACACACCCAGAAGAGGGACAGAGAGAAAAACCTTCTACCAAGTAGAGAGGGGTTTTGGGAGCCTCAGAACACTCTGTCTCTCTTCAAGGCTTGGATTTTGATTTTTTTAAGTCTTTGAAGGGTCTTTCCCTCCAAATTTCGGGTGGGTTGGTTGGTTTTGTTTTGAGACAGGGTACTTGTGTGTAGATCTGGTTGTCCTAGAACTTGCTACATAGACAGGCACACCTCAAACTTGAATAGAATCACCTGCTTCCGCTTTTCAAGTACAGGGATTGAAGGTGTGGGTCAGCCTGACCAGCAAGGGTTGGTTAGAACAAAGTTGAACAAGGCCAGGATAGCTTTGGCTCACAACTGTGGGATTCTGATCTGGCCTTGAACTCATAGCATAGTCCATCAGCAGGGGGCTCCACTGAGAAAACCCCACTAGACCTTTGTTTTAAACTGCCAGACTTTTGTCTCAAGAGGAAGAAGCTAGCCATCTTGGAAGTTCACCATCTTTATTACCTAGTCACAGTCCCTCTCCCTGTCTCCCTACTGGGAAATCTGTCTAACTCCTAGTCTCTCGTTCCCCTTTCTCAGAGGTCACCCTACTTGCTTAGTGGCTTGGAGACACAGGCTGCTTATGAGCTGGCGAAAGAGGTGATGTAGAATAGGCAGCATTTAGAGCCCCTGCAGAGGAAGGTCCGTCTAAGGCACCATGATGACACCTGGCAAAGATCCAGAACATTAGGCAGCTGAGTGACAGCAGTGTGTATTCTTTGAACACGTTTGTGACAGAGCAGCTGTGACACACAGCAAGGGAGACTGTGGTGTAGTATACTTCTTATCGAGGGTGTAGTTAAAATAGTTGGATAGTTTTGACCTTATTAGAGGACATGCATAGGTGAAAGAACACGTTAGCATCAGCGAGACTCCTGGTCCTCCTTATTACCATTGCCCACTGTGTGATGTACACACATGCAGGAGACCATGTTCAAGGTCAGAAGTTGGTCATTGGGTCTCCTCTGTTACAACCTCCTCAAGGAACGTTAAGAGGCAAAGTTAATGAGGAGAATGTCTCAGCATCATGATTAACGTAAGTTTTGCTTAGCAACCGTGCAGCTAGCTAGACCATGCTCCTGAGCCCTGCAGAAGGATGAGGAATCTGTGCAGTGAGCTGTTTGTTACATCAGACTCCAGTTTGTATAAAGGGTGAATGCCAGGAAGTCTGTTAAAGTCAGCATCTAACTGACAACTTACAAGAGAAACAGAATCCCATCAGGTCTCCTTTCTCTCTCTCTCTCTCTCTCTCTCTCTCTCTCTCTCTCTCTCTCTCTCTCTCTCTCTCTCTCTCTCTCTCTTTCTCCCTTCTTTCTTTTTAAATACAATTGTCCAGCAATATCTCATGGACACTGTCCTGAATAGTTCCCCCAAACCTATCAGTGTGAGATACAAAGTGTCCAGAACAGGCCAGTCAGTCCATAGAGACATAGGACAGGTGAATGTAATTGGGGGCCAGGCGAGAGAAGATGGGGAGGGCCCATTAATGGGATGGGAAGTTTTTCTCTGGAGATAAAAAATAGCCTCAAATTGGGGAGCGCAAATACTTATGTAACTTCATGAGTATGCCTAAAAAAAAAAAAAAACCACTCAACATTCACTAAAGTGGTGAACGTGGTGGTTTGCAGGTTACATCCCAGTTTTTAAAACAAAGATATTGACAGCCCTCCCTGCCCCCACCATCCTCCATCCCATCAGCAAACAGGGGAATTACGGAACGTCTTGTACAAAAGGCACCTGGCGCCCAGAACAGGCTGAGCTTTTGTAGGATTGTTGTGCTTTTCCAGTGAGAAAACCACACGTGATAAAGGAAGAGCTCCCGAATAATAGCCTGTGACAAGGTCTGGCGCATGCGCACAAGGGAACTGACCCTGAACAGAAATTCCCCTCAGTTTATACAGGCTCAGGCCCTAAGTTACACTTTGAACAAGTATACCTTGTTCTGCAGAGACAGAAGTTCCAAGGCTTGGTTGTTTGGACAAATGGGGAGATTTACGGGGTAAAGCATTGCCATCATTTTCCAGAGAAAGAGCAGGGCTGCTTTTCCAAGGCAGCTGTAACTGGGGTCACCCTGCTGGCAGATTTTTGCTCTTCCTGAGGGATGAGTTAACGCTGCCAGCCAGGGTTGGCCTCTCTAGCTAGCTGCTTTACTTTTGTGTAACAGTGTTTTCGAGAGCATTTATTGATAAATCCTTTAAAACTTTGTTACTTCCATCTTTCTCCTTCAAGGGAGTGGTCCCTCACTTCACTAGCACAAAGTATGCCTTAGCACCTGCATTGCAAGACCCACAAGATAAGTCTGGGAGGAGAAATGTCAGGAGCAGAGAACTTTGAACTGAGAGACAAGGTCTTAGTCCTTAATTAAAGCCCGAGGTTCAAGTCGCAAGCTGTAAAGTGAACTATGGCCCCACTTCCCAGGACCATTCCACATCATGCCTGGGTCCAGACTTCTCTCAGTCATCTCCCTGGTTCCTATTTCAAAGTCTAAGCTCACCCAGGGGACCTGATGCTTGGTGGAGTCACCCTCCCGGGACACAAGCATGCATACATGCATGCATGCATCCATCCATCCCTGGGTTTGTCTGCCTCCAAAGCATGTGGAGAAACAGAATGGGCCAGCGCCAGAGGTGTCCAGCTTTAAGGTCTTGGGGAAAGGTGTCATCAGTCTGGGGCCAATACCTCAGAAAGCATAGCAGTGTCTTGGGGCTAGAAAAGGAATCCCACGTCATCAGTGAGGCGGACCTGGGGATGGCTGTGTGGATTACTTGGGCCTAATGAGGTGAAAAGAAAGCCTATGGTAAGGAGGCCACTTAGTCCTGGAATGGAGGAGGGTACATGTAGCTACAGGCCTAAATAAGGCACCGTTCCAGAAGGGGGCGCTGGGGAGTAGGTGCCCTCCTTGAACTTGCTTATCCTGAAACACCCACAGGATTGAGGCTAAGTAGCGACCAGCTGACTCTCTACTGCACACTGGGGGTCTGCCTCTGCGCCATCTTCTGCTGTTTCTTGGTGGCCTTGGCCTCCTTCCTCAGGCGTAGAGGAGAGCCACTACCCAGCCAGCCTGCCGGGCCACGTGGGTCACAAGCAAACTCTCCCCACGCCCACCGTAAGTATGGAAAGCCAGGCTTCCTTCCCTGACAATCACCAGCAGTACTCTCCCCTCCGCTATCCACCACTACCCCTGCATCCAGGGTGGACACACTCTGAGCCCACCGGCGTGGCCTGGGGCACATCCCATAGCACCTTAATGAAATCAGGTTCAAACAGTGGGGCCAGAAGAAAGGGTGGGTGTCAGGTTCTTGCTTCAGCTTTGAGAGGAGATCGGGAAGCGGGTTACCCCGGGGCGAGGGCTGGATGGTTTCGGGGTGCGGGGAGAAGTGAGCCCGGCCGTGAAAACCTGTTCAGGGGCGCTCAGAAGGGCAAGTCCTGGGGTGGCTGTAGAAGCGCTGGGCTCCTGGACCAGGCAGTCCTCGGTGTCCACAGCGCCCTCCTTTGTCACTGCAGGCCCCGTGACAGAGGCTTGCGACGAGGTGACCGCGTCACCCCAGCCTGTGGAAACGTGTAGCTTCTGCTTCCCGGAGCGCAGTTCTCCCACTCAGGAGAGCGCGCCGCGTTCGCTCGGGATACACGGCTTCGCGGGCACTGCCGCCCCGCAGCCCTGTATGCGTGCAACAGTAGGCGGCCTGGGTGTCCTGCGCGCATCCACTGGGGACGCTCGTCCGGCAACTTGACAGCCCGAAAAATAAAAAAGACAATTTAGAGGATGGAGTGACAGAGGGGGAAAGGGATGGAGAAGAGACAGATGAAGACACGATAAAGGAAGCCCGGCTGCACCCACGCAGAGCAACAAAGCAACCACCTGCAGCGCCCACGTTCCCAGCACCGCCTGTGCCTGCCGCTGTGTCCTATACTTTCCAGAGCAGTCAACCTGTGCCTTTTTTCTTTAGTCGAGAAAGATGGAGAATGACCGGCACCTAGCATTACCCTTACAATTCTTACAAACAAGTGGTCTTTCCTATGGCCTTAGGCAGATAGCTGAGTGCAGTGTGGATGTATTTGTGATTTAAGTAACTTGTATGTGTATGTGCAGATTCGGGGTTATGTCATATGTGCATGTATACGTGAGTTGTGTGTCTGTATGAGTTGTGTGTATATGTGCGCCTATAAATATGTGTGTGAATTCTGTGCATGCAGATGTGTGTGTACATATGTGTCTGGCTGATGTGGTATAGCCAGAAAGATGAGGGCCCTTCTAGGTGAAGGCCAAACATCTAAAAACCATCTAGGTGATGGGTGTTACCTTGACCTCAGCAAGAGTCTGTTCAATTGCATCACTTTTTATGGGCACCTGTGCTTATCTCTTAAAACTTCCAGGTGCATGAAAATACTCTCAGAAGCATTTCCCAGCAAGCTGAAGGGTGAGACGGTACACTTCACCCTTGTTACCCAGGCAGGCTTCTGAACCCCAAAGGCCACACAACAGGTGCCCCTGTTCTCACCATTCATCGCTATCAGGCTGCATAGGGAGGAGACTGTCTGCACAGAATAACTCTGACAACAGATCTAATAACACAAAGTGGCTGTCCACAGAGTTTGGAAGTCTGCAGTCAAGGTGTCTGCAGAATTGGCTCTTCCTGAGGCCACACATGCAAGATCTGTCCTTGGCTTCTCCTTAACCCACTGGTAGTCCCTCTCCATTTTTCTGTCTCGGGATCATTCTTATATTTCATGTTATGATCTGCCTAATAGCTTCATTTTGATTTTCCTGTAAAGAGTCCATCTCCAAAGAAGGCCACATTTGAAGCAGTAAGGCTTAGGGATTTTACTATAAGTTTTGGAGGACAAGTTCAACCCACAATGGAGGCCTTGTGAGACCATCACTGTTTTTATCCTTGTTGAAAAGTTGCCACCTAGCAAGTTCTTGTCCAAGATGTGTTGAGCTAGCCTATGTTGTTCCCACGATCTACTTCCTACAACAGGACTGATAGAAAGGCCCTAGCTCCTGCTACAGACATGCGCTGGTTGTGGGCTGAGGAATAACACCAGTGCATGCGCAGACAGGCTCCTGTGCTCAGCCTGTCTGGGAGACGAACCTATTTCTAGTCTTTAAGATCTGTGGCTTTAAAAGTCTGCTCACTAGAACCCAAGGGGCTGAAAATGCAAGACGATTCTGGAACCAGGGTAGAAGAGAACAGAGGCATCAAGAACATAGGGTGCAGAGACCAGCCTCGGCTTCAAAGAATCGTGAGAATTTTTGGTCAGCTTTTCAGCAGGTCATTTGTGTAAATTTTGTCCTTTACTTTCTGTTTGTAAAGAATGAGCTCTTTTGCCAATTTCATCTGTTGTGTTGGGTCAGCCTGGAGAATATAGCCTGGCTCCATTTGCAATGTTCCCTTAAATTGTTTTTATTAGTATATATTAGTTGAATAAAACTGTTTTGCTGCAGCTTTTACAAACTTGCATACAGTATGCTTTGGTGGTCCTTCCTCCCTGACTCCATAACTCTCTTCCACATTCTTCCACTGGTCTCCCCTACACAATTCCTTACCCTTATAAGTTCATGTCTTTAAAAAAAAAAAACCAAAATCTAGATTTTGTAAATGTGAGAAAAGCCGGTATTCGTCTTTCTTAATTTTATTTTCCTAAACGCCCTTACGTATTGCAACTATTTCCCCAACGATAAAGATCTATTCATGTACTACTGTCTGTTTCCTGAATTTCTCACCTCTATTTCTGGACCACCCTCCCTCAGTCTCTTTGATGATTCCTTTCTCCTCACCACACATCAACATTCCTGCAAAGGACCAGGGGAAGCCGGTGTGATGTGTTCACCTTGTGATATTCCTATGGCTGCTCAGAAACTTCTCCTCTATAATGCGTAACCTGGATCATACCTGCCACCAAGCATATGCTGCCCAGCTAATGCCTTCCCTTGATACCAGAACAAGTGGCCCTTCCCAGCAGGGCCTGTAGGATCCCTCTGCCTTTCTACTGAAATATGAGTCTTCAAACACAATAACCACACTGAATCATGTAACATCACTCCAGACCTTATGAGCAAGCCTTGGGGCTGGAGAGATGGCTCAGTGGTTAAGAGCATTTGTCGCTCTTTCAGAGGACCTGGGTTTGGTTCCCAGCACCTACATGGTGGCTCACAATCAACCATAGCACCAATCCCAAGGGCTCTTTCATTCCTGAGAACATCAAGCACACAACATGGGCAAACATCCATACTTGTTTTTGTTGGTTTGCTTTAAAGGAAATAGCAACTTTTAAAGACACTTTTAAACCCCCTGAGCAGGGAGAATCACAGCACAGAACTTGAGATTCCCAAGCAAAGCAAACAGACATCACAAAGCAAGCAGACACTCTCTTATCAGAAACAGCTTCTTACTACCTGGGACTCAGTGGGACTGGAGGCATGCCAGATGCCAGCTGAGACAAGCCAATCATCCCACAGTCAAACAAGTATTCTGAGCACTGAGCTCTAAGGTGCCACCTAAAGCAGCCACCCTCCATCTCAGACCCAGGCCTAGACATTAGCTCTGGTCCGTCCAGAAGACAGAAGAGGCTGCCCAAGCAGGTGGCGTCCTTTCCTTATTAACACTGCTCTCCTGAAGTGACCAGATGCCCACAGAGGGAAAAGCTGTCTGTTTCCAGATGGGTCTCCATGACCGGGGATGCTGCTGGGAATGACTGGCTGCAGACCCACCTCTCCCACTGTGCTGCTGGTAGAATCTGTGACTGGAGTTCTCAAGATTGGGTATATTGAGATTCCAAAGATAATCAAAGCAAGCAGCATTATGTAGCACCTGCCTGGCAGAGGATGGCAGCCAGACTTACACAGAACTGCTAAAAGGAAGGGGTGGGGATGTCTATGGCAGACGTTATACTGTTAGCCAGAAGCCATTACATAATGCATAATACCTCACAAACCAGTAGAGCATATGGGTCTGAGGTGATTATGAAACTTGCTCAGCATTGGGCTTACAAACTAAGTCACAGGCTTGTTATTCCCCGTCCTAGAAAATTAATTTAGTGGGCTTTAAAAATATCTATTTTTATGTTTATTGGTGTTTTGCCTGCGTGTATGTCAGTAGAGGGTACCAAGATTCCCTGCAACTGGAGCTGTTGTGAGCTGTCATGTGGGTGCTGGGAACGGAACTGCCGGTCCTCTGAAAGAGTAGCCAGTGCTTTTTAACCAAGGAGCCATCTCTCCAGCCACACCTCCTTTGGGGGGTTGGGGGACAAGGCTATGTTAATGCACTTGCTGTCCCTCTGAGCTACACCCACAACACTGAGTGGTTCTTACTCCGAAGGTCTTAGATCTCAAGGGTGGAGGGAGTCCTAATCTGAGGACAGTGCCACGGTGGGCAAGCGGTGGGTTCCATGGGGGCATAGTTCTCTGGACTGTTTCCATATAAAAGTATCCAAAACAGGCAGGCCAGAATTTCAGATTTCAGTGGAGCTGGGACAGAGGCGTCCCAGCATCTGCCGCACACCTCCGCTTGGGTGTGCAGCCGTGTACTTCCCCAGAGGACCTGGCTACTTAGTGTTGCTACCTGGCTTATGCTCCTGCCCACAGAAGAGGATTCTTTTTACTTTTGTCTTTTGAGCCAAGGTCTTGCTGAGTAACCCTGGCTGACTGGAACTTGCTATGCAGACCAGAGAGATCTGCCTGCGTCTGCAGAGCAGGGATTAATGTGTGGCCTCCATACCCACCCGCAGGAAGGAGGCAAAGTTGATAGACCGCAGAACAGGTGTTGTGAATGCATCTCTACCCACGGGAACCCATAGCTAGCCCACCCTACCACCTTGCCTGCCACTCCCCACATTTTGGCTGTCTGTGTTAGTAATGAGGCAGAGAGTCAGGTTTCAGAATAAAATGCAGCTTTATTATGATATAGGAAAGACTAAAAGCCATTAGGGAGGAGTCAAATAGCCCCTCAAAATGACAAGGGAAAGAAAAGTGACATAAATGTCTTGGTAATAAAACTCCTAACCACAGTACAATCATTGGATTTTTTTTCCCTCACGATTTTTTATTTCAAAGCTATAATAAATGAAACAAACCACTTGTCAAAAAGAACAATGATTTTACACAAGGAAAAGCATACACACTGAGCCGAATACAACAGCACTCAGGTTCACATGGTGTAGGACACTCAGGTAGTGCCCAGCTTGAGGGGACTTCTGGGGTAAAGAGAGGAACTGCAGAATCCATCCCAATGCCCTACTCTCTCACTGAGGCCATTTGAAGAGGACTTTAGTCTCCTGTCAAGCTGGCGCCAGCAGTGTATGGAAGAGAGGGGTAGGCAATGCAGCCCTGTGGTGAGATGCACTTCTGTGACCATCTGAGCACATATACTAGGTGGTTCTAGGATGAGGAACCCTTTTCCTGCCTTGCTATCCAGAGGGGCAACTGAAAGAACCAAGCCCATTGCTCAAATAAACTGTTCCTTAGCCATCCACACATGCCTGTCCAGTGGAGACAGCACGCTGAGGACCCCAGGACAGAGAGGGAGGGCCAGATGCATGTGCGGCAGCCATAGAGTTGGCAGACCTTGCTACAGGTACAGAGTGAAGTGTTTAGAATGTTAAAACCATGGTGAAGGAGAATGCTTTCGGATATAAAAGGTTAAAGTCACATTGACAGAAAACAGCTGCTGTCCTCCTTAGTGCCCCAAATATAGGAAGAAATGGGTCGTGTTCTGTGGGGACAGAGGAGGCAGGCCTGGCCAGCACACCTGCTCATCTCCCCTGTTCTGGATGCCCCATTCACTGGAGTGTCAAGGAGGCAGACCTTCAGGAAGCTTGGAGCTCTGGTTCCCGTGGCAACTGCAGTGAAGTTTTTCATGTGGACTTGTTCACAAATACAACATGCTGACCCTGGGGCATCTCCACAGTAGAGTCCCACAAACATGGTCCATGTCTGAGAATCTAGGCTCAGCTGTACTCAAAAGAGGATTTTTCTAAAACATGCTTCAAGTCTGTTCTTTACTTAAATGCAGAAATAGAAACACACTAGAGAAGAACAGGGCAACTGTTACCACGTGACAAAGTTTCTGCTGCCCCTGACCTCGAGTGATTTTCACACCGATTGAGCAGCGGCCGCTTAGTTTTGCCACAGCTATGTCATTCCATCGCAATTCGCTAGCTAAGGAGCTGGGCTGGGCCCTGTACTGCTCTTTTATAGCCTGTAAGTGAAAAAACAAAATCTTATTTTCAAATAGTAAAAAAAAAAAAAAAAAAAGTATCTGTACACATAATTATATGTAATTTAAATCACAGCCGTACTTGTTATGCAAACACGATGCACGTGTTACCTGCTATGGGTCTACGGCTCAGAGCCTGGCTCTTAGGAAATAGTTGCCTGTTCTGATGGGCAACTCCTGGGTGGGTGCCAACAGGCTCCTGGGTAAGCACCACTGGAAAGGCAGTGGTATGAGGAGAAACACCAAGACCCTAGATTCCAGTTGCTCAGAAGTGGACAGCCTAGGCTTGTCCAGAGATACATGCAAAATATCTTACAATAAACTTCATGAATGACCCTGCCAGGAGAACTGGTAATGGAGCCTTCCTATTCTGGCTGTAACTGAAACTATAGTGAACACAGAATGGAGGCAAGCGGGTGACACTATGCAATGCAGTCTCCAACTGGACCTCAGCTTCAAATCTCACACAGTCACTAAACCTCCCTGGGCAGGCAAAAAGACCAAGAAGAAACATGGGAGGATTGGGTCAATGGAGCCACCAAGGAATCTACTGCAAAGATCAAGATACCAGGGACTCTGATATCTGCCTGGCCACCAGCCGTTTGAGAAGGAAGGCAGGGCACAGGGCAAGGAAACAACACTGATCAAAAGAGCAAGACACGCTCTCAGAGGGGAGAGAATCATCTAGAATTCCGTATAACTTGATAATCATTCACTTCACTACTATCACGTTTAGGAAACTCACCACCGTGGAAAAAGAGCAAATGGGGTAGAGGTAAGACGACACCTATTTCTAGAAAACAAAGGGAACGTCTGAGCCGATGTTTCCACATGCAGTTGATGCTAAGTTATCTGTAGGACAGATGTATTTGTAGCCTGTGGGTGGCCTCAACCTGGGCCTGGGGCTATCTTACAATTTTAGAAAGAAGAGACATACCCTCTGCCCTTCATGCCAGAGGGCTGCTGCTGCAAGCACTCTGCCCTCTGGCATCATCTCTGCCCACTCTACAGCTTTGACGGGCTCATTTTCAAGGAGGCAGGTGGGATGGCAGGGTGAAGCAGCAGGCAGAGTGGTTGGTCTGCTCTGAAGACATCCATCCCCTGCCTACAAGGCTCAAAGGACAGGTGCTGGGGAGGCAGCTCCTTTCCACCAAGGGCGCACTCCACTCTGCTCATCCCACCTGACACATCTCCTAGTGCAGGCCATGAGGGAGGCTTGCCTGCATAGGAGGAATGCCATGGTGTTCTGATTTGGGGGGAGCAGGGATCATGTCGGGAAGTTTGCCAACTTGCTCTCTCTCTCTTTCTCTCTCTCTCTCTTTCTCTGGCCAGCAAGGCAGGAGGCTACTCGTATTCCAGGAACTGTTTGTGATAGAAGAGTAGGTACCTGTGGAAGCAAAGGGAAAGTGGGTTTCGTTAAGAATGGCTCACATTCTGAAATACTGTAGTACCTCAAGAAAGATACTACGTGACTCCCATCACCCAACCTGACCACCATGCTTACTAGGGAGTGACTGACTGTGGCCCTGGTGACTTCCTATAGTCATTATCACTACTGTTCACAGTGGCACTACCCTCATGTAGGGTCCACGTCTCCTCAACCCCAACCCCTGCCCAGTAGTGTACTCTTCTCTCTGACTCCTCTCCTGGGTACCCCAGAGCCTCGCGTGCACCGTCCACATCTGTGGCAGGTGGTCTACATGGTCCCTGGGGCTGGGAATCCTAAGGAAGCCCCGGGCAAAAAATGGAGCACAAGTAACAAAAGCAGCAGAGGCGCTGATCCAGAAGCACTGCACAGCAAGCTCAGGACAAATGCTGACCACGGCAGCCTCTGATTTAGAGGCGTAACTGTTCAGCAACACTCCCACCCTGTAATCATGACCTACAGGCAACTTCTGACCCAAAGAACCACCGTCCCTTCAGCAACAAATCAAACTACACGAAGGTGAATATGCACACTATGGCAGATGCAGCCAAGCCACTGGCTTTGGTCAGACAGGAGGGACAGACAAACTCCAGCACGGGGCTCCTCCAGCCCTGCCCCCAGACGTACCCTTCACTGTCCAGTACATCTTTGATGCTGGCCTTGGTGATAATGGCGTCATCACACTTGAACCACTGGTCTTTGTGCTGCCGGATGAAGCTGGTGTAGTGGCCACTCTCCAAGGTCCCTTGATGGTTAACGACAGCAAACAGGGAGTATCTGGTATGCAAGGAGAGGACAGCTGAATTATGGTCTGTTGAACTGGCAGAACACCTCCAAATTAAAGCAGAATACGTAGGCTGCAGAGCTGGGAGAGCCAAGTCTGCACTATTCAGCTCTGGGCCAGTAAAGACATCTCCTAGAACCACACCAAGTGCAAATGGTGGCAGCAGTGGCAACCACCGTGGAAGTAACTACTTTAGTCAGTGCCATCTGCCTGTTCTACCAACAGCAAGAGGAACGGGGCCAGAAGGAGCAGGTTTGTTAGGCTAAGCTCCTATGTAGACCCTCATCAGGCCTCTACAGTGGGGTTGCCACCAGGAGGGAGACTATTCAGAGCGGAAGGACTGAGTGTGCCTTTCCCTACAAGCTATGGGCAGAGACCTGCATGACCACAATGCCAGCTCACCCTGCCCCAGGCCCTGCAACCCCACGTACTTGTTGTCATTGTTGAGACTGTCCAGGGGCTGCTGGTATTGCCCATTCATCCTGCTCTCTTTGCTGCAAGAACAGAAACAAACTGTAATTACCACCTCCCCACAGACACAGGCTCTGATGACAGCATTAACTGATATGAACCAGTTTCCTTTGGCAGACTGCCCCCATGTGGTGATGAGATTCTAGCTTGGGCTGGAGCTTCCTGGCCTCCTAGTGTTGGTGCTGGTACACCTCCCCACACCCCCATCCCCATGGACCCCGAAGTCACTGGCTTGTGAAGAGTTTTGCTTGTAACACACCAAATGCAAGGCAGTGTAGGGTTAGCCCCACACTATACCCTTAAAAGAGCATAAGGGACATCATGAAGTAACTCACGAGCAGTACTTACTAACAGAACTTACTAGCAGTAGGTTGGGTGGAATGGGAGGAGGGACTGAACAGGAAATACCAAGTTTTAAACTAGTTTGGTGTGTTTACCTACAGCCAAAATAAGCAGAAGACAACAAGTCCCATGAGACCTTGCTATCAGCAACAATGTCACTCCATCTCTAGATATGTGACTACCCCATCTTTCAAAGAGATTAACTCTGATGATCTATATGATATATTTCAGCCAGTGACCTATGAACCCAGTACCACAGCTACAAGGAAGGGCATCAATGGCTAATAATATGAAGCCTGCTCAGGTCAGTATGGTGGGCTGAGGTGTGGCTTCTGAAGTGGACTGCCTGCATCTTGACCCCCAAAACAGCAAATGTGACCCATTTAGAAAATCTGTGCAGACAGGATAGAGGGGGTTGGTTGACACGAGGCCGTCTAGACGGCCCTATCCTTAACCACTAATACCTAGGAAACAGATCAATGACTGAGACACAGATGCAGGAAGGGTCTTGGCCCAGAGCCTCAAGGAGCTAGATGAGTCTCAGAGGGAGCCCTGTCAGGATCCTTCTCACCAAGTTCCTTATTTCTGGCTTCTATTATTGTGAGAAAATAAATTTCTATTGTTTTAAGCCACTACACTTCTAGCTGCCAGCCACAGACAGCAAACCAAAGACATTAGCAAGCACTGTAGTTTTTAGAGGGTTAAATTTGATGTAGTCTATGAGATATAGGATTTGATCTCAAGGAAGATAATCAACCCTGTTTATCTGTATTTCAAAATCGGTCACCATCAACCAAAAATGTCACATGTGGTATGCCTTGAGTGGCCAAGTCTGAAAGTTGATAAATGATGAGGGATGTTAAGAGTACAAATGGGTAGCCCACAGTAAGCTTAGGTAAGTTCTGGGGTGGCGGTGAGGCCTGGATAGCTGTCATTACCATGTCTAAAGGCTGGCACTGGGTAAGCACCCACTAGACAACTTGCCTTCCCACTCAGACACAGGAGCACCAACCCTTTCTACCTGGAGGCCATGAAGGGCGTCATGTCCAGTTCCAGGGGAAAAGACACATATGTGGTGATCTTCCGCCGAAGTTTGGCTGAGTGTTCAAATCGCTGCAGAGATAAGGGAGTGGGGGACAGTGAGCAGACTGAGCAATAGCCAGGCGACCAAGCCTGGAGGCCCAGCAAACAGCTTCTACTTTCCTGACTGGTTTTCCTGACTCACAAGCCTACTCAGGCTGGCGCACACTGCAGGACCCTCCTGGGCCCCCCAATGCTGTGATTACAGCTACATACCACCCAGCAGAAACTAATCTTTCACAGTTTTAAAGAACAGGAAACAGACCATATGTACCTTTAAAGACTCAAACACTAGCCCTGGCTACTCTACCAGAGGACCTTGCTTTGATTCCCAGCACACATCCTGGTTCATGATATGCCAGTCCTCAAGGATCTGACACCCTCTTTTGGCTTCTGTGGGCCCCAGGTACACATATGGTGCACAGACACACATGCAGGCAAAGCTACATGCAACACTACCAGACCCAAATTCCTACTGCCTACTATCTAGCCTTTCCCACAAAGGACCCCCTGACTCTAGACTAGACTCAGTCTAGAGTTTGTTTTCTGGATCTTTGTTTCTGCAGTTCTGGGGTGGAACTCAGAGCCTTGTGCATGTTAGGCAAGAGCTCTACCACTGACTCACACCTCCTAGCCTGGGCCCAGGTATGTTTTTAAGTGAAATGGAAAGTTAAAGAGGAGTTGGAAAGACGGCTTAGCAGTTACGAGTGCTGGCTGCGCAGGCTTGACTGAGCACCTTAGTTCACCTAAGAGCACCTCCCTAACAACCACATAAAATGCCAGAGGTGGACCTGGAACCCTGCACCGTGGGAGGCACAGACAGGAGGATCACTGGGCTTGCCAACTCAATTCCAAGTTCAGTGGGAAACCATCTCCATGCAGCAGGGTGTCGTATCACAGTGCAGGACATCAGATGTCCCCTCTGGCCTATGCTGGCAGGGATGGAAAGTGCAGGAGGCAGCCCTCCTTCCTGCTTCCTGGGACTGGTGCACTGGTGAGTTTGAGGCTGTGCTGCAGGCTAATACAAGGCTGCCCCCGTGGCTGGTTTTCTGGGAAACTCACTTTGAGATGGAAACAGGCCACAATGGGCAGCTTCTTCATGGTGAGCTGCTTTGTGGACTCTTGGTAGCTATGGCAACCGCTACACTTGATCTTGGCACTGCTTCCTAAGTGCTCTGGTCTGGTAAATCTACAAGGCATTTAAAAAACGTGTTTTTATTAAAAAAATAAACATGGAAAGGGGAAAAGTAAAAGACATGAGGACATGGAAGAAAGGGGAACAGATTATTTTATCACTCAAAGTTCACCAGTAGTTAAAGGTGTCATCTTTTCATGATTCTCTTAAACTTGTCTTAGTGTCTGTGTGTATACACATATGTAATAGTACTAATGAAAGATCTGGGGAAATGGTGATTTTCTTTAACTTCCAGCAACACAACCTGACTCAGAACGGAGCACATAGCCACACAAAGCTACACACAAATGGCTCAATAAACAAATGGTTCATCACCTACAGGCCACCCATAAGCAATGGAATGGTATGATCTATGTCCATACACAATTCTCTGGGCTGCCAGAGATTAAGAGGTGGAAAGAGACTAGCCCACAGTGAGACGCCGTGAGGTACACTCACAAACCTCCCTGAGGACCTAAAGGAAGCTAGACTTGGACTGCTTGGGTAAGGAGCACACAGGGGTTGTGGATGCAGATGAAGGCATGGCTGGGAAGGATTGCGAAGCCTCTGCAAGTGCTGTGACATATACACCTGTCCATTCTCTGTGCTGTGGGTGTCATGGTGGAGGACTGGGTGAAGGCACCAGAATCGCTATGTCACCTTATAACTGCAGGAAACTCACAATGACCTGCTACCTTTGTCATTTTTTTCTTCTTGTTTTCCGATCATTTTAAAGATCAAATCATGTAGTAAATGGAAGGGAGAGGTGGTATTCTACTAACCCTGCAGGGTGTGTCTCACCTTCGCAGGCAGTCTGTGAGAGTGGTGGTCCCGGATGCATGGCTCTCCCCATTAACCACACTGCCCTCGCTCCCTGGGCTCAAGGGCCAGAATGGGGTAGAAGAACCGGGAAGGTCTAAACTGATGTCCCAGAAGGGGTCTATGGTGGTGGAGACCCCGCTGCAAGGAGAGAGGAAAACACATGAGAACATTTGAGAACCGAAGCCTATTGTGATCTCTGAGGCAGCCCATCTGTCCACAAGGTACCTCAGGATAAAATAGGCCCACAGTCATGACTTTGTTTGAGGAGACACACAAAGTATAAAGTCCTGAGCTACAACCAGAACTCTGTTCTGGGATCCACTTCACAACAGGAACTGCAGAAACACTGCCCAGAAACTAGGTGCCCTGAATGAGCAAGGACAGAGAGCTCCATGCACAGAACATACAGGCCAAACATGGCAGCCCCACAAACAAGTCTGCTGCATTTAACAAAGCTGACTTCTGCCAGGAGGTGCAAGTTACAATACTTAAAAGAGGAAATTCAGAGTAAGAAATTGACTAAATAAGGACGGGAACTGAAGACCACCTGTTGCTAACATACAAGGCCAGAGACTGAGGAAAGACAAAGCCTCAAAGGGGCCCTGCTCCTGGAAAGCCACAGGAGCACCCTGAGATTCCTGTGCCCTGGTCCTGAACCCTGTTCAGACAGCAGGTGGGTATTGAGGGACTGCAGCCAGTTTTAAAGCCAGGAGTGGATAAAAACACTAGAGTGCAGAGGTGAGCCAGAGGAGCAAGGATAAGGCACGGGGTGGGGAGGCTGCTCTAGCCACTGCCAAAGGATCCTTTCTGTTCTGAAGATGAACGCACTAAGGAATGGGCACGCCTGCCCATTGTTACTGTCACTGTATGTCAGCAAATGGAAAAGGAGCCAAGTCACGCTTTGGACCACAGGGGCCAGTGACCTGCCACCTGCAGGTGCAATCTGCCTTGGGTCTTGGCCTTGACTATAAGGAAAGCAGAGAAATGTATATGAAGCTGCCAAGGACATCCTGCTGAGTGCCACAGGAAATCCGGCAGGCCTCCAAGGGGAAGAGGAACCGTCAGACTCAGGCAATCTCTCTCTCTCCATTTCTTGTCTTTTCTACTAGAGGTATTTTATCTCAAATGACCAGAGCACAGCTGTTTAAATAAAACTGTCCCTCACCTGAAACTAGTGTAGGTGCTCCACCATGAGCACCACAGGACCCAGGAGCCTTCCTTAAGGTGGTGCTGAGCTTTAGGCTCGAAGCCCACACAGCAGTCAACCTTGCTGACTAGGAAGTGGGACAGGAAGTGCCCTGGCAAACTGACGCTCACAGTGACTGGCTGGCTGGTGGAGCACTTACTGGCAGACTTGGCATGTAACATCAGACTGGAGCCCACCCGTAAAGATCTGGTCAATGATGCAATTGCAGTGGTTAGGATTGTTGGCTTTCTTCCCATTGTCATCACCTGAGGAACGAGATGTGTAGTTACCATTAGTGATGTCACTAAGACGGTACAAAATAGCCAGCAAGTCCCCACCCACCCAGCAGAGGTGGGAGGACAGCAGGAGGACTAACACTCTATGAAGAGTGAAGGCATTCATTTCAGGAGAGATCTCCTGGTGGTGAGGGTGTGAGGAGGTGGTAATGCCATTCTTCCTTGTCTTTTTTTCCTGACAGGTTAAGGTATTTTTCTGGCTGGTCTTGAACTGGCAGAAGATCTGCCTGCTTCTGCCTCTTGGGTGCTGGGATTATAGGTGTGTATGCCAGCACACTGACTCTGGGATCTCTACTCTTGTACAGAGATTCCCACCTGAAATCCCAGCACTCAGGAGGCTGAGACAGGAGGACCACTGCTTTAGGCCAGTCTGAGCCACACAGTGAGACCTTGCTTCCCAAAATACCCCAAACCAATCAACACAAACAAACAAACAAACTACGGAGGACTCCTTGGAAGCAACCATGCGGTTTTCCTTCCTGGACACAGAACCTGACTATACGGACTATGCAAGACAGTCTGGGTGCACAGCAGCCTTGCTCTACTCCATTTTTAAGGAAACTTGCCGCCTGCCCCAGCCTAGCAGGGAGATGGTGGCAGGCCCACCTTTGCAGTGCCGGTGGAGGACGTCCAGGGCTGCAATGAGGAACTCATGTGCGTCCTGCTGCTCATAACCCGCCAGGTGCCGGGCGTGCGTCCACACCAGGTGCAGCAGCTTGTATGGAATGTGTGGGGAGCGGTGCCCTGAGTAAAACTGTTCAGAGAGAAGGAAAGGGACAATAGGACACCCGCCAGTCTTCATCACACAAAACATCACAGCCGCACTGACTTGTTGCAGTGGACTGTTTAATACTGCATATTGAAAACCAAGGACAGCAACTTAACCAAGTTAACTTAAAAACTGGAAATCACCCCACAGTGTCTGACCCAGGCCCTCACTAACTGCACTATGACCACTACACAGGTTCTTTGGCAAGAGAGAGAGCCCACATGGACCCTCATGTACCACAACGAGGAGACACAAACAAACCTAGCAAGGATGGTGGAATGTTGCACATACACAACACTTGGGAAACGTGCTACACAACCATCCATATCACATGCATGGGAATGGGAATTCTGGGGACAAAAACCTGTGTCACACATTTGTCAACTCACAGAACTATATACTAGGATCTTTTACTGGATGCAAATTATACTTCACTAAGCCTGAGTTTAAAAAAAATAATCTGAGAGAGATGCATTAGTCACATGGTAACTAGCTGCTTGCCCCGGTGAAGCCCGGGACTCATTTCCCAGCATACCTTCTCTTACCCTGTAGCCTCTGACAGTTTTACCTGTCTGCTCACTACCACGGCTCCAGTCACCAGCAATGCAGGGGTCAGGAATAGCCTGGACTAGGGCAAACATTGGCAACTTACAGCTAAGTCATCTCAGTTGCAAAGCCACTGTGTAACTCTGTCCACTGCTCAACCCTGGGCTGTGGCATGAAGCAGCCCAGACAACACTTGATCAATGATGCCTGGATGCAGAGTCAGTAAAAGACCACTGAAAGAAATGAGGCCTGGCTGCTGGTTTCTGTGCAGGGCAGGGGCCATGCTATTTCTGGGATGGGAAAAGAACTTATTTCAGTTCTAATACCTGGCCTGAGTCTGGAGATCAAGCCTGAACAGGTCCCACCCCTGAGCAAGGGGACAGGCATCGACAGGCACAACACGAGTGTAGCTATGATTAGATCAAGGACACAGCCTCAGCACTGTCTCTGTGCTTCTGGTCTGCAGGGCAGAAGCCTTTGACAAACACACTTGGGAAGGTACTCATCCGCAGATTTCCTGAATGCACATGGCAGACAGCAGGACTCTTGAGACAAACGCCATCCACAAGTTGACTCTGCCACACCTGCCACTTCGAGGGCTCCTCTCCTAGGTGAACAGTGTGCCTCCAAACACCAAACTAACAACCCATCTCTAACAATCCCTTTGTAAAAGCTTGTCTTCCACAGGATAGTCACGGAGTGGAAGATAATTAGGCAAGGTTTTCATCAATTCCATTTCCTCTCTTTTTAAAGAGGGGAGAGGCAGCTGTGTAGCCATCTCACCCCAGCAGCCGCTGCACTCACCTCCTGGAAGAGAGAGGACATCTCACAGACCAAGCAGGAGCTGGGGCTCTGCATCTCACAGCGGTGCCTATCCGACAGAAAGAAGTCTCTCAGGAGCGGAGTGTGGGTCAGCGCCTGCACGATGCAGTTCATGAAACACGTGTTCCCCAGGTTGATCAGTCCACGCAGACCTGGATGGAAAGTCAAGAGCAGGGTCACCTGTGCACTGAGCTCAGACCACGCCACAACCAGTCAGTCAAGCAGCCTGAGAAGAGGAGGAAGGTGCCGTGCTCGCTCATCTCCAACGGACTGCAGAACGCTCACCCACTGCCCCACCACTTGGTCCTCATGCTTTCACAAATGCGTTTGCTATGAAAACAGGCAGGTCTAACAAAGCATAGTGTTTTCCAAACAAGCCCTAAAATATACTAATATATTTCCTTCTTTTTAGAAGACATGGTCAGCATGAGGGATGAGTTAGGTAGGGTGTGTGTGTGCGCGCGCGTGCGCGTGTTGTACACACACAACTCTTAATCCTAATCCTAACACTTAGGAGGCAGAGACAGGTGGATCTCAGGGTTCAAGTCCATCCTGGCCTACAGAGTTCGTGGAGGTGGAGGTGGAGGTGGAGGTGGAGGTGGAGGTGGGGAGAGAGGTGATGCCCTCACTCACTGGCAGGTCACCTCTTCATGATGGACAGCTTTGACTTGATACACTTGAGTCCCTTCAAATAGGCAGGCGCCAGTTGCTGGAAGGGGCCATCTCCACTCACCCCTCTGCATCCACATCTACAGCAGCCCCTGAAGACCGAGTGCTTAAGAGTTGGATGCTTAACAAATCCAGGAGGGCCTCCATGAGGCAAGACCTACTGCCACTCTGGGAAAGAAGTCTAAGCAGGAGTCTGCACACCCCTCACCTACCTATGGTACAATTGGAGGTGATCTTCCGCCTCTTTGGGTTATGCTTCAGCAGTTCCAGCTCCCGTTTAGTTGGTTCCCAAGTTGAAAACTTCTCTCCAACACCTAAGGAGATGAAGAACAGTCTCAGCAATCATTAGCTAAGATCTCTTATAAATAAAAGCTTCGATGACTTGACACACATCTGGAGACCTCAACTGAAAAACTGCTTCCATCAAATTGGCCTGGGAAGGTGGTCCTGGTGTGTATAAGAAAGATAGTGGAGTAAGCCGTGAGCTTTCCTCCATGGCTTCAGTTCCTGTCCTGACTTCCCTACGTGATGGACTGTGACCTGGAAGTGTAAGATGTGTTTGTCAGTGTTTTCATTCCCAGCAATGGAAGGCAAACTTAAGGGGGTTTCCAATAAAGAGCAGCCAAGCATGGTGGTGGTCTGCTCTCCCTGCACACTGACACAGGCTCACTGATCAAGGGGGACACACCAGACCCAGCATTGTTAATGCGGACAACTGTGAACCTCTCTGGAAACTGAAAGGGGAAAACCCAGGGAAACCCAGAAGAAAGAAAGAATAAAGCTTCATAACACTTCTGTACCTGTGACTAAATATGTGACAGAAAGCACACATAAGGACAGAGACAGAAACACAAACCTATGGTGCCACCAGAGCCACCAAGCACCTGCCAGGAGTGCAGGAGTCTAAGCCACCAGGGAAGCTTAGCTGCTCCATTCTCCACCTACTATCAGGACAACAGTGCCTCTCCTACAGGAACTGATATGCTGTTTCCGGTACTGTTTTCCAGAACACTGTGGAGCTGAGGGTAAACCCCTGATCAGGGATTCTCGCAGTCAGTCTGGATGAGGTGGGCAGAGACACTGATGTGGAAGCGCTGCACTAAGCCCGGTTCTCCAACGTGCCCTCAAAGTGAGCTGTGCTTCCCTCCTGACCCTGGCAGAGCCCCAACAGAACCCACAGCCACAGGGGCATTGCCTGGCCAGGCTGGCGCCCTGGGAATGAAGGAATGAGCTGATAGAGGGGGCTCATTGAGTATATCAGATGCTTGTCTGCACAAACGCAGTACTGGCGGCTTTCCCTCGCTCCTCGTATCTCTATCTCACTACCTCATCAAGTTCTACCACACCTGATGGAATGCAGGCTCTCTGTGACAGACCTATAATGTCTATAACGTCCGTGTTAAGGACATTATAGAGATTCATATGTACTAAAAGTTGTTCCACTGGGAAGACGGCTTATTGGCTAATGTGTCTGCTATGTAAGCATGACAACCCAAATAAGGATCCCGGCACCAGGTAGAAGCCACGCACAATAGTATGTGCTCACGATCCCAAAACCAGGGCCAGAGTCAGCCCAATCCTCAGGGCTCACTGATAAGGCAGTCTTGTTGAAATGGTGTGTTCAGTAAGAGGTTTTGACTATACAGTCAAACTATGCAAGGTGGGGAGTGACAGAACGTCGGATGTTGACGGGAGGGTGTGCACACTGACAACCCCAAAATATTCAAAACTCCGTTCATATGATTCCTTCACCATGGGCTTATACAGTTGTTAAATATGAGATTTTATTAACGAAGGCTACACTGCATATAAAGTCATAAAGGTATTTCTTAAAGACCTTTGTGTAACATTGATTATGATGTGAGCTTTCTTTTTATGATGGATTCACAGAAGACCACCACCTCTGCAAACAAACACTCAATGAACTGGGTGGCTCCCACATACGTAGGGAACTGAAGGATTATTTTACGATTCTAATCTTCACCAAGGAGAGATACAGTAGTTTGTACTTAAGGAGTAATTAAATTGCTACCATATGCTTTTATCTAGCATTCAGTGTTTTTAAGTGGGCTTTTTACTATATAAAATGTAAATTTAGGAAACAGAAATTGTAAGACTTTGTAGTGGGAAACTGTTAATCCCCTCTGAGCACACACTTCTAGTACACACTCCCCTCAGGTATTTCTCAGTCTGTATTTTATCCTTGCTGCCCTGCTTCCTTCTGGGCAGCCCTCCCATGGGGCCACTATCCCTTTGTACCCACATTTCAGCCATCTCGCCTCCTCTCCTTTACAGCGTGATCAGTCCTATGCCCCTCTCATGGCCAAATTCCTTGTTCCTCACCCCTGCGGGTTGTCCCCCCAGGAATCCTAAAAATCCTGCCTCTTTCACCCTGTCCAGCCATTGGCCGATGGCAACTTTATTTCCCAATCAGAGCCAACTGGGTGCAGGCTTCCTTTAGCCTAAGAAGTTTTGTGGGTAACACAATTAGCATGAGAACACAAGCCCCTAAGACTGACACCGGGCAAGGAGGTTCTTCTGCATGGTTTCTGGACTGTGCTTTACCTGGAACACAAACTTACCTTGTGAATGCTGAGACAGGCTGTTTTTGCTATGTATGAAAGACATAAAGAGAACAAAAGTCCTAATGGTATTGTCACCATGATGTATCTAACGCCACTGCCAAGAAGAGCTTGAATAATTTAGGCATGGGCACATTTCAACAGATTTTGTTTCTTCCTTTTTAGTAGCACTAGGGTTCAAGCCCTAGGCCTTGCATATGCTAGGCAACAGCTCTATCACTGAGCTAGACACCTGGCCCAATATTTTAGAATTTTCACACCAGCCCAGCAAGAGGCAATACAGTATCCCAATCTGCCAAGGTTGAGAACTGAATAAGGAAAGGGAGGGACTGCAGTGTGTAGCAGGCCTTTCATGGGGAGGATGGACAACCTGGGCTACTGTGGTGGACGTGCTATCCATTCTCCCGAGGACCCACTTCAGCTAAATCTCCATGCTTCCTGCAGTAGCTATCACTCCTACAAGCTGGATGGCTGCCGCAGGAGAGTTGGGGCTTGTTTTTCTCTACCTGGCCCAAACCAGTTTCCCCAACCACTTTTGGGTCACCCAACCTTCTCTCTAAGCATGGCGAACGTACCTTGCATCTTCCAAGCCTTGCGCTGCTCCTCTTTGGCAATGATTTCTATGTCTTTGTCATAGATGTAGTCCTGACACAAGAAGCAGTAAATACCTCCGTACATCAGGTCGATGGCTGCAGAGAGAGGAGGGAGAGGAACATAATTCAGTCCGCACGGCTCCTTCAGACAGCTAGCTCAGAGCCATGTGTTCTAGGCACCGCCTGCCCAGAGCACTTTCCTCCTTCAGTTACAGGTGCTCCAACTTCGAGGGTTCATCCAGGGTGGGTGAAATATCCGCTGTCTCCAGAAGTTTCCCTAAGGGCTGTTCAAGAATGAGACACACACCTGAGCCCTGCAAATTCTAATTTATGGGTCAGGACACTCTGCTTCAGCTGGGCAAGCTCAGAACGCAAAACCAGGGCTAAACTTCATGAGCATTTACTTCAGGTTCACAGGCATTCCCAGCAACCTGACTGGAGAACAAGGCTTTGCTACACCCTGAATGGCTGGCAATCTAAGAGAGGCACAGCTATGTGCTGTTTCCTCTCATCTTGACTACATTGTTGCTCCCCCAGGGATGGGTGAAGTAGTACCAACTGCTACTTTAAAATTCACGAGCGCCGGAACTGCTGAGCCACAGGGACAATTCCAGGTGTCACTTTCTGAGGTGCTGCTAGACTCTGAAACACGTATTCCACTGAAACAACAGCTTTCTGATTACAATGAAATAACTCTACAATAACAGAAAAACAAAAGAAACAAAAAAAATTCCAAAACCCTGGAAAGGGTGTAGATGGAACAGACATCCCCATCGAGTCAAAGGAGAAATCTCAGGAAAATTTGAAAATATTTCAAGAGAAATGAAAATTAAAACCTGCCAGGTGTGGCAGTGTACACCTTTAATCCCAACACTTGGGAGGCAGAGGCAGAGGGATCTCTGAATTCAAGGCTAGTATGGTCTACACAGAGAGTTCTAGGACAGAGCTGTTACACAGAGAAACCCTCTCTTGGGGGGTGGGGGGAGATGAAGGAAGGAAGGAGGGAGGAATCGAGCCTACCACACTAAAACTTCTAGACTTGGGGAGAGGGTAGACACAGTGCTAAGCTGCGGTGCTGTAAATGTTTATGTTAACCAAGAGCAAGCCAAGTGTGATGGCACATGCCTAGAACCCCAGCACACTGAACGCTGGCAGAGGAGGATCCCACAAGGTACGGGGCAGTCCTGAGTAATGTGACAAAACTGTTTCAAAGAACAAAGCAACCGCTGGACATAGTGGACACACCTACAATGCCAGAACTGGGGTGTGGAAGCAGGAGAATCAGAAGCTTAAGGTTATCTTTGGCCACACAAACAACTCTAACTGACCCCCCACCACTGCATGTAACAGACAGCAGACAATGAATGCTCAGCCAGCCTTTCACGACCCCACTTTACTGCAAACCAGGAAAACCCCTTGCTGAAATGTAAAAATCTTCAAGCAAACGATACCAGCCCCTTGAGTTCAGTTTCACAAGGACCATTCCATCACAGTGGGTCTTTTGGAGAGATAGCATGCTCACTCAGAGCCTATCTATGCCCGTCCCTGTCCCCTGCAGGAGGGCGCCTTACCCAGGTTGTGTCGCTTTGACTTGGCATGGTCATGGATGTGCTTCTTCGTGAAACAGCCAAAGAAGACACAGTAGAGGCAAGAGTGCAGCCGGTTCAGGTGGATGCCGCAGACATGGCAGACACAGGACTTTGCCTGAAATTTACAGAGTGAGTTACAAGCAGTGTCAACACAACAGGGGTCCCCAAGGGGAAACATGGAGCTCATGACAAATGACGGAGGAAGGCAGGGGCTGCCTTTTTAGTCTTAGCACCCTGTCACATTCTCCTCAGTCTCCCCAAAACATGATCAAGAAGATCTCAGCTATGATGACATCATCACATTCCCACGCCCAGTCCTGACTGGCGCCTCAGGCCAGCACCACCACAGCCGTCCTTAACCCCGGTATCAGTTTGAGGTTTGAGAATCAAGGTTCTTAAAAAAAAACAAAAACAAAAAAATAAAACAACCCAAGAAGAGAGACATGAATCAAAGCAATATACAGGAACAAAAGAGAAAAGTCCACTGTCAAGAAAGAGACCACAGAAACCCAGCAAGACAATCACAGCAACTATGAATATAGTGGTAGGCAAGTCTAATAAATATTCACACTACCCACACATATGCCAATTTGTAGCATGGTGGGTCAGGTACAGAAAGATGAAGAGGTAGGGAATGCTCACTGGGCAACCAGGGCACAATGTGACAGAGATATCAGCAGTAAGAATGAATTGCTTACATCTGATATAAACAAAAGGCACCCAAGTTCCATCTGAAATTACTACCATACAAGCACACATACGAGCTTTCCCAAAGTCTTCATAGAATTCCATGTGATAACTACAGTGGGGGAGACAAAACAAAACCCATTTTCTGTCACCATTCACAGCAAGAAGGGACTTAAAACAGAATCAGCCATGGATACTACATCACCAGGCAAAATAACAATGGTACTAGAAAACTGCCAAATACACCAAGTACCTCCCAAATCAACGAACAGATAAACAATGACACCACTCTGTAACCAAGATAAGCTGATGTGGGCAAGGACATGGGCCACAGGCTACTGAACACGCAGAACAAGCAAATCCCTGCAGATTGTGGCTGGGGACGGCAGGGAACAGATGTAGTGTGCCAAAATCTGGCAGAGGTGGGCACAAAACCTCATAGCACTGAATACTCCAGCTCATACTCTCCTGTTCCTTCACCCATGAAGGGCAGCACCCTGCTCTGTCTAATGCACCTGGACTACTAGGTTTCCGGTTTGATTTTGTTTGTTTTGCTGTTGTTGTTTTCTGTTTTGTTTTGTTTTTTTGCTAAATCTGTAATTAGGTTTGGATCCAGAGTGCCCAGTAGGCCTACCTACTGAACATCTAGTCCCAGCCGCCGCCATCACCATCATCATCTGGTCCCAGCCATCATCATCATTATTATTATATTATTTCTTCTTCTGATGATGATGAAGAAACTATTATTATAGGTTAGCTCAGGGAGTTTAGTATCTGGAAACAATACATGTCTGTATTTGAGTATGGACTACGTATGAGATAGCCACATTCCCTCATTATTCCTGGACAGTGTTCATTATTATCGTCACAGACTATGCCCTCATTCTTATGGCAGCAATGGCAATAACTACCGAGATGTCACCAACCAATTCTTATACAACGAGGGTGAGGGCGGATGTAAAACTGGACCTGGAGATGGCACAACAGTTAAAAAGGTCCTGTCTGCTCTTGCAGAGGACCCGAGTTCAATCCCCAACAACAACACAGCAACTCACAACTTCCTGTAACTCCAGCTCCAGGGACTCTGACACCCTCTTCTTGCCTCTGTAGAGGCCCACAGTGGTACACAGACATACATCAGGCAAATACACACATAAAATAAAGAATGGTAAAAATGAACCAATGGAAATTATGACAATTGTTTTCTGACATTACTTATTGTAGGTTTCTTTTTTTTTTTAATAAAAGATACACATTAAACTGAACTTATAAGCTGTAAAACTCCTAGACAGAAAAAAGGCTATAACCTGTCTCGTGAATGAATCTCAATAGACACAACACTGAGAAAGGAACTACATAGTAAAGTACACCCCACATGCTCCATCACATTAAAATACAGAGGCAGGCAGCACGCCAAACTCCACGGAAGCCTTAGCAGACACCCACGAAGATGAGAGTAAGGACTGGCAGAAGAAATGGACTGCTCTGTTTTTAAATGTATTGTATTTGTGTGTGAAAGTGTACAATGTCGCAGGGGGTGTGCAGGTCAGAGAACCACCTGTGGAAGCTGGCTCTTATCACAAGTGGGTCCCATCAGGCCACCCAGTTCAGTGGCAAGCACCTCTATCCACTGAGCCACACTGGCCCTTTCTGTCTGTTCCATTAAATCACCAAGATGTACATATCCTCTAACATATGGCTTAAAAAGCGGAGTGCAAAACAAGGACAAAGAGCAAACTTAGGTAAATTCATAGGTGAAATCCTGCAGGAATTTAAAGGGTCACCACATCTGATGGATGAGCAGTTTAAAACTGTGAAATAACCTGTGTCTTCTCAGGGCCATGACTCCAACACACAAAATAAGCAGTCTCTATGCTAGTCTGAGAACAAGAAAGTCCTCATGGACCACCTGCCTGACTCTCGCCAGTTGGTGACGAGAGCCTACTGTACAATCCACAGAGACTAAGGCAGAACTGCAAGTTTGCTACTTGTATGGAAGACACATCTTTCTGAGCTAATAGATTAAAAAAAAAAGCCAGGACAGCTTCCCTTCCCAATGACCATACAGAACAGAAGTGGTCTTTGACAGAGATAAAACTCTGACTTTAGCAAAACACAGTGGCACACACCTGTAGTCTCAGTACTCTGAAAGGTGAGGCAGGAGGATTGCTGAGTTTGAGGCCAGCGTGGACTACATAGGGAAACACTGCCTTTAAAAAAATTCAATTATTAATAACCCTCCCCTTACCTCTTTTATACAACTTGTTAGCTACATTGAGGCTACTGGGCTACTGAAGTATGTCTAGCACAACCGTAAGTTTAACCTTTACTTAATGGCAAAGTCAGTGGCCACGATGCTACAGCAGTTCAAGATCCTGAAGTGGGTGCTACCTACCTATAGAGCTTATGTGTAGTGTACATTCTGGGTTCACTCAAGTGCAGGTTGCAATTTAGACAATGGTTTACTTCATAGCACTGAGTTAAAACAAAACAAAACAAAAAAACCATCAAAGCCCTGGGGTAGCTCATAAAACACCTTCAAAATTAATGTTCATGATATTTAAGCAAAGGCATGGTTAACCCAGACAGTCTGGGGTTAGCCCTAAATGCTCGTCCAGGTAACCTCCCCTCCTAAGAGATGGTGATGGGACCAGAGGCTAAACCCATGTGAATGACTGGAGGTTGGGCCAGGGTCTTGGAAGAGGGAGGCCAGGATGGATTCTTTCTAGAGTCCTGCCAGGGAAGTCGTCCTGACATTTCAGTGCCTGGGGCCTGGGAGTTTTACAACAGCCGGGGGACAGTGGCAGAGGTCACTGCCACTATTAACCTGTTTCCATCTACCAATACTGCTAAGTTTGAATATGAATTCCCAGTCATCCTCAAGGCTCAGATTTTAAACCCCATTTAGGGGTCATCATGAAGCAGCCATTGAGAGGCACAATGGAGTGCCTGACCAGGGGTCCTATGGAGCAGCACAGCCAGTCATAGAGCCAGAGGCAGCGAAGCTGCTTCCCACCCACAAACAGTGACTGTTGTGGGCTCCCGGAGGAACGTGGCTCCTGAGCCAGCAGCAGCCTGCCTGGGACCAGCCTGCCATCAGCCAGTACTGAGAGCTAGCTCTGTGAGCTGGTGGAATGAAGTGGAAGTTAAACCTCGAACAGGCCATGCAGGGAGCCTTTGCCACCACGTCCACATGAAGGTGCTGGCTCTCCTAAGTCACACTCCACAGGCTACAACCCTGACAGACACCTACGGTGCTTCTCCACTTTTTTAAGTTGTCATATAGCAGTTTCATTATGACATCTTTTTTTGTTGTTGTTTGTTTTTTGAGACAGGGTTTCTCTGTGTAGCCCCTGGCTGTCCTGGAACTCACTCTGTAGACCAGGCTGGCCTTGAACTCAGAAATCCGCCTGCCTCTGCCTCCCAAGTGCTGGGATTAAAGGCGTGCACCACCATGCCTGGCCCATTATGACATTTTATTACATTATCACTGTACCTTGTTCAACTCACCTCCAATACTACCCTCTCCTTCCCCTCCCTCTCCCCAGATGTCCCCCTTTCTGCATCGCTGTGCTTGTTTAGAGACCTCTGGGTCTATACCTCAGAGTGTGGTGGCTCAGTGACCAGGTCTTTGAGAACTCTCCACTGGTTCACAGAAGGCTGCAGCAGTCTGCATCCCCACTGCAATTGTGCATAAGGCTTCTCCATGCATTTGCTCTCCTTTCTCTTCAGGGTACCTAGTTTGCCTGGGGTAAGATGGAATTTCAGCACAGTTTTAACCAGCCTTGCTCTGGTGGTTGAAGAGGAATACCTTTCCAGATATTTACTGGTCATTTGTATTCTTTGTTTTTTTCTTTTTCTTCTTCTTCTTCTTTCACCACCATGCAAGGCCAAACTTTTTTTTTCTTTTTTTTTTATGACTCACTGACTTGTAAAATGAAAACATTCTAAGTCGGAGAGAACTTCAGGAGTGAAGTTCTGTTCACAACCTTAAGTTTGGGCACCTTCAGAGCATAGCTATCTGCCTTCATTTCCTAATTTAGTCCACCAAAACAACACAATTTCTGAGTGTTGTCCTGGTGTCCCAACTCTTGGCTGTGAAGATCACTTAACAAAGAACTTGTAGCACGGTGGAGATTTAAACATTGAGCTGAGCAGCCCTAATTAAAAAGGAAACTTTTCATTTCCTTGTGTAGTGCTATACAAAACTAAGAGTCTGGGGAGATGAAGAAAGCAAAACAAGGAAAGAGAAAGGGGAAGATTCCTCCATTTAATCCCAATGTAAAAATGACTTTATAGCACATCTCAATCCAAGAAGCAACAGAATGGATCAGTGACCGTTTACTGCTGTGATCCTAGTTCTCACGAGGCTGAGACAGGAAGACTGGGTGGTTAAGTCTGGACCACAGAGAAAGGCTCCTGTCTCAAAATACAAAGTAAGACAACTCTAGTAATTTTTTTATCATATGCTTCTATTACCAAAACTCTTGCTCCAATCCTAAAAGACTCTTACAGAACATAAGCCTTTAACGCCCTCAAAGACTTATATTATGGCCACGATTGATTTAAAAAGGGGGAATTTAGGCCGGGGTGGGAGTGGGGGGGGGTGTGGTTTGCATTCACCTTTAATCCCATCGTTCTGGAAGCAGAGGCCTGTGGATCTGTGTGAGTTAGAGGCCAGCTATCTACAAATCGAGTTTAAGAACTGCCAAAGGCAGCCGGGCGTGGTGGCGCACGCCTTTAATCCCAGCACTCGGGAGGCAGAGGTAGGCGGATTTCTGAGTTCGAAGCCAGCCAGGGCTACACAGAGAAACCCTGTCTCGAAAAACCAAAAAGAAAAGAAAAAAGAAAAAAGAAAAGAACGCCAAGGGCTATAGAGAGAAGTCCTGCCTCGAGAAACTAAAGAGGGAGAGTTTGATGCTTAACATGAAACACCCAGCAGATTTGTCAGTTCTCCCGTTATAAAATGCTACTCAAGATAGAAACAATCAAAATTTTCTATTCCACTTTTCACCTTCAAAATCAAATTGTAATTATGAAGTTTTTTTTAAATTAGAAAATAATGTTTTCCCATCTCCAAATCACTAATAAAATCATCATAGTTGCTGAGATTTACAGGACCCAAAACAACAAAATAGCCACTCTCGAAGGCTGCGGTTGTCAATCACCTCCTACGTCCTAAAAATCTCGCTTCTCAACTCGAGTGCGCGGAGGCCCTGCCAGCCTCAGGTGTCCGCGAAGGGTCTCAGCCCCGGGAACGAGCTGTTATCCACGGAACTACCCTGCAGACCCCAGGCCCCCACCACTACCTTTACAGACAAATACTCCTCAATGGAATGTCCAGACAGATCTTCCTCCTCCTACTCAGATACCCCTCCCCCTCCCATCGTGGGTTCCACCGCCACACTCCCAACAGCGTCCACTAGGTGGTCCCTGGACCCCTCCCAGCACCGTGATGCTTCCTCTAGCCCCCTCCCTGCACCACGACGCTTCCTCTAGCCCCCTCCCCACGTTGCGAGGTTCTCCTTAGTCCCCCTTCCTGCACCGGGATGCTTCCTCTAGCCCCTTCCCTGCACCGCGAGGCTTCGCCTTGCCCATTCCTCGGCCCCACCCCCTCACGGCAAGGCTTCCCCTCACGCCCTCCCCGCAAGGCCAGGCTCCCTCCCCACGACTACCAGGCTTCCCCTCTCCCTCTCCCACCTACACTCCCCGCTTCCCAGCCCGCAGAGCGGCGCAAGCCTTGGGCTCACCTTGCGCTTGCGAGCCTCGGCAGTTCCGCTCCACACGAAGCACTGGTAGATGGCCCGCAGGTTTTGCTTCCAGTTGTCCACCTTGAAGCTGCCCAGGTGCGAGCAGCCAGGCGGCGGTACCGCCAGCTCAGCGTCCATGGCCTCGACCTCAGGCTCCGGCCTGGCCACCATGGCGGGCAAGGCCCGGGCGCGCGGGGCAGGCGGCGACGGGGGCGAGGACGACGCCAGGGCGGCGAGAACAAAGCTGGGGGACAAAGACCGCGTTGAGAACTCAGGCAGGCTACAGCAGCACCCACCGCACGCGCAGCACCCTCTGACTTCGAGGAGGGCGGGGCGAGGCTGGGCGGGACAGGGCGGAGCTGTCCGCGGGAAAGGATAACGTCACCCAGGCCGGCGGCCTTAGTGCGCAGGCTCCGCTGCTCTAGACCCCGCCTATCAGCCCTCCTCTCGCCCGCTGGCTCCAGAGAAAAGCCGAAGGCCTCGGGTTGGGTCAACAGGGTCCCGCCCTCGCGTCACACCATTGGTGGTTTGCCGGTCTAAGACACGGTCTGCGCCTATTATAGGCTTTCGAACCGCCTCCGGAGACGCCAGCGATTTGACGTTTCGAGTCTCTCCTTGGAAGGCGGGGCGTGCTGAGGATTGGGTAAAACTGAGTGTCAGTCAGGCCACTGAACCGGTTTGCACCGGCCTGAGCTCTGCCGCAAAGAGGCGGGGCGACGGAGGGGTGGGGCAGGGTAGGGCCTGCGTCTGCGAGTTCTCTGAAAGGAGGGTTTCTAGGTTCTGTTTGTTGGTCCTTGGAGTTCCTAGTGTGGGCGTTTCTGCAGAGACTGCCATCTTGGCGACTGTGTTGGGTACCGCAATGCCACAGCTGGAGATTGGGCGTGGCAAGAATACAGATCTTCCCTTCCCTAGGATATTATTCAGCGTTATCCTATTGAACTAGAATGCCAACTGGTATACGAATTTTTTTAGTGGCTACATTTTGTACAATATTTTGCACCAAGAAAGATAAAATTAATTTTAACAAGCAGTCAAATAAAGACAGAATATCAAGTCAAATTTTTACATTGGCTTTGAAATATCGTGTTATACAGGTTTGGTATAGCAATTCAATTTGTACTAGCCACATTACACTCTATTATTAAGTAGGAACAGTATAGAGCTATGATGCATTTAGCTCTCCTATCTGAGGGTTACACAGATGTGCAGCAAACCAACTCAGAAGAGAAAATATTGATCTTCTGCCCTACAAATTGTATATACCGAGTAAATAGACACCTCTCTCCTGTTATACCTTAAACAGGATAACAGCTAGGTGTCAAACTCAGGCAGACAGGTACCCATGATGTGGAGCAGTGAAATAATTCTCCAAGACAGAAAAGGCAGAAGAAGTAGAGAGTTCATCGGTGTACTGCAGTAACAGCAGCTAGCAGACAAGACAGCCGAGAAAAATTGCCGACAGGCATTTTGATGTCATGGTTCCGAGGAGCAATTGCAGTTGTGGCTTGTCCAATGAGTACCAGCTTGGTCTTAGAGCAGTGATGGTCGTATTCAGGCTTAGATATGGCTTAGCATGCTATCTTAGTTGGCATTTGAGTATCACCCAGAGAGGAGTTACAGCATAGAGAAGGGGGTGGGTGGGGGTTGGTGTGTCTGTGTATATGAATATTTTGGGAGCTACTCAGGTTGAGGCAGGAGGATCATTTGAGCCCGGAGTTTGTGGTCAGCCAGAGCAAATAGTGAGACTCATAGTAAAAAGAGGAAGGGGTGGGGTGGGGAAGCTGGTAAGATGCATACAGACCATATAGGTTAGAGGCAAATATTACATCATTTTATAGTTAGGACTTGAGCATGAGGGTTTTGGCTTACTAAAGGACTTCTGTGTGTGAATGAGTCACTCAGGGCATATTGTGAGGGAACATACTCACTCACACACACACACAAAACCTTTCAAGTACAGTCATTGTCTTGGGAAGCCCTTGGCTTACATGTGATGCTGTTCAGGTATTCTTATCCCACTGCTGGCTATTTTACTGCAATCCAACACAGGTGGGACAAAACAAAACAGCAACTGCTGCCAAGACTTCCATGATCCGGAAGTTGTGGAGTTTAATGGACGGAAAACTAGAACAAAGACTCCGTGTTGAGCAGTGCATGCCTTTGATCCTAGAACTCAGGAGACAGAGGCAGGTGGACCTCTGAGTTGAGGCCAGCCTTGGTCTACAGAGCAAGTTCTAGGAGAGTGAGAGCTACATAGAGAAACCCTGTCTGGTGGGATGAGGGGGACCTGGGTCTAGGACAAATTAGCAGACATCCAGAGCCCCTTCCTAAAGTGCTTTCCACCACACCCCAAATCTCATACTCCCTCACCTGCCAGGCTTCACCAGAAACTCCCTGTACAGTGAAAGTGTTCCATTGTCACCCTGTTGACAATGGCAGTCACTTTCCCACCCCACCCCCACTACCTGATTCACTTGAAAGAATGTATCACTATATCTGTCAGGGGACAGTTACTTGTTTAGTTTACCTTTTTTTGTTTGTTAGGTATGTGTGTGTGTGTGTGTGTTTGGGGGTGGGTACAGCTTAGACAGGGTCTCATCTTGCCCAGATTGACCTCAAACTCACTCTGTAGCTAAGGATGACCCAACTTCTGTATCCACCTGCTGAGTGCTGAGATTATAGGTACACATAACTATGCCCAGTGTGTGAGGGCCTAGGGACCAAACCCAGGGTTTCATGAGTGCCAGGCAAGTACCCTTAACACTGGTGCCACATTCCCAGCCCCTAGGTTTTTTTACTCCCAATGAAGAGTTGATGAGGATGTAATTTGTGTGTTTTATTTCCTACTCTTTAATGTCTACAAGAATAAAATCAAAATTATCTGCCGATTTATAACTTGGTGATTAGTTAGGGTTACTATTGCTATGATGAAACACCATGGCCAAAAGCAGCTGGGAAGGAGAGGGTTTACTTCACTCACAGTTCCATGTGAGAGTCCATCATAAAAAGCAGAGAGGGCAGGAACTGGAACAGGACAGGAACCTAGAGGCAGGAGCTGATGCAGAGGCCATGGAAGGGTGCTGCTTACTGGCTTGTTCCCAAGGCTTGCTCAGCTGCTTTCTCATAAAACCCAGAACCTCTAGCCCAGGGTGACCCCACACACAATGGGCTAGACCCTCCCCCCATCAATCATTAACTAAGAAAATGCCCTACAAGCCCTATTTTATGAAGACATTTTCTCAATTGAGGTTCCCTCCTCTCTGATGACTCTAGCGTCTCTCAAGTTGACATAAAACTAGCCAGTACACATGGTAATTGAAACTGTGTGTCTTTATAGGAGAATCACAAAAACAAAACCAGAAACCCAACCCCACACAAGTAATACATTCACAGAATAAAACACTGGTTAAGGAGAGACATATTTTAGGAAAAAATATTGGCCTACAAAAAAGTAAAATCATAATTAATCAGGAATTCTAGATTCTATTCAGAGGATGGCTTACCTAACATGTTTTGACCCTTTAGTTTAGTTCCCAACACTTCAAAGAAGTATCTGCTAGAACTGAAAGAGAAAGGAAAATTTTCCTTGATATAAACAGCCTAAAAATTTCATATTGAACAAAAAATGTTAAAGCAATAAAGAGAGGAATAAGCAGAGCTGAGAGACTCTAGAAAGAAAACAAGTGAAGCTATAGTTAATGGGATGCGAAAAATGACTAAGAACTCAAGCAAGGAAATGACTATAATTGACACACACCTTTCAATAATGACCTTAAATATGAGCCGTCCCAACTCTCCAATCAAAAGGAACAACCTCGCTGAATTTACTAAGAAACAAAACCCATCTATCTGTTGTCTACAGAAACCCCACATTAGTTTTAAAGATCGGCACCACCTTAAAGAGAAAGAATGAAAGTATTCTCAGCAAAGGGGATCAGGAAGCAAGCAGGTGTTTTCATTCTAACATCCAACGAAGTAGACCTCAAACTACAATGAAAGAGAGACAAAGGTATTTCATACTAATCAAGGAATCAATCGGGAAATGTTACATTACTAAATATATATGCATGAGATTCTGGCGCACCATGTTTTATAAAAAAGCACACTAAAAGAATTAAAGTCACAGATAAACACAAACTCAATAATAGCTGATTTCAACACCCTAGCTTCTCTAATAGGTTAAGTGAACAAAAAATAAACAAAAACCTCAGAATTAAAGGATATCCTACATCAAATGGACCTGACAGATATCTACAGAATATTCTATCCAAGCACCAAGGAATATACATTTCCTCAGCAGCACACAGAAGCCTCCCTCTCTAGAATAGACACAGAGAAAACTTCAACAAATACAGAAAATTTAAATAAGCCCCACATATCCTTTCATTATGGAGTAAAACAAAACAAAACAAAACAAAAAAACTAGTAAGTGTATAAATTTATAGACATCAACAACTCATTACTGAATTATGGGTGGGTTAAAGAAGAAATGAAAATACTTCTGGGACTAAATAAAAATGAAAACACACCACAACAGACCTTCAAGACACAATAAAAGCAGTCCCAAGAGGAAAGTTTACAGCCTTGAGTGCCTACCTAATAAACAAACAAACGGAGCACAAATAAATGACTTAATACTGCAATTCGAGAATTTGGAAAAAATGAGAACAAACCAAACTCAAATCCAATAGACAGCAAGAAATAAAAAATCAAATCAGAAATTAATAAAATAGAAACAAAGAAAATAATACAAAAAACTCAATAGATTTAAGCTGGGCGTGGTGGCACACGCCTTTAATCCCAGCACTTGGGAGGCAGAGGCAGGCTGATTTCTGAGTTCAAGGCCGGCCTGGTCTACAGAGTGAGTTCCAGGACAGCCAGGGCTATACAGAGAAACCCTGTCTCGAAAAATGAAAAAAAATGTTCATCTCAATATATGAAGACAAAAATTACATGATCATCCCAATCAATTCATTAAAAACCTTTGACAAAATCCACCATACTTTCCTGTTAAAAGTCTGAGATTGAGGACTGAAGAGAACGCACCTCGACATAACAAAGGCTGTATGTAACAGCTTAATATTTTCCTTACTGGAGAAAATTAATTCTACTAAAATCAGGAATGAGACAGGGCTGTCGATTATCCCTGTTTGAAGTATTTGAAGCACCAGCCAGAGCCATACATCATGAGGGAGAAATTAAATGGATACAAATAGGAAAGGGAGAAGCCAGACTATCCCTATTTGTAGGAAATGTGACACTATACATAAGAGACTCCAAACACCTCCACCAGACAAATTTGGGAAATAACAACTAAAGTGGCAGAGTACAAAATCAACTTACAAAAATCAGCAGCCTTTTTATTCACTCACAACAAACACACTGAGAAAGCGATCATGTGCACAGACCCATTTACTGTGGCATCACAGACTATAAAATGTCTTGACAAAGCCTAACCCAGGAGAGAAGAGGCCTTACAGAAAAACTTCAAATCTCTGAAGGAGGAGACTGAGAAAGACACTTGAAAATGGAAAGGCATCCCAGGTTCATGCATTTGCAGAATTAATATTGTGAGTATGACCATCCTACCAAAAACATTTTATACATTCAATCCAAACCAAATGCCCACATCATTCTTCACAGAACCAGGAAAAAAAAATGTCCTAAAATTTGTAGGAACCAGAAAAGACGCAGATGGCCAAAGCAATGCTGAGCAAAAAGAATGATACTCAAGGGATTGCCATTCCAGACTCCAAGACACATTACAGAGTTACAGTAATGAATGCAATGTGCACTGGCATAAAACCAGACTATATAGATCCTTGGAACAAAACAGAAAGCCCAAATGTGAATACTTGTAACTACAGCCATCTGGCATCTGACAGAAGCAGAAAACCACACACTGGAAAAATGACAGCATCCGCATTCGACAAATGATGCTGGAAAAGGAGAATGAAATTACCCCCATGTCTACACAGAGATTAAAAAATTAGCCCCAGGTGGAACAAAGACATCAGACTGAAACCTGAAGTGCTAAAATTGGTAGGAAAACAAAACATGGGCAGAACTCTACAAGATTTAGGTATGGGAAAGGACTTTCTGACTAGGACTCTATGTGCCCAGGTTTAAGATCAACAATTGGCAAGTGGGAACTCATAAAACTAAAACGTTTCAGTGCAGCTGGGGAAATGCCAAGTGAAGGAGAAACCTACAAGCAGGAGAGAGGCTTTGACAACTAGCTATACAGAGGATGAGCGTCCAGAATATACCAAGAATTAAACAACAAGAGTCAAAGAGACAAAGAACACATTTAAAAAAAAAAAAAATGGACTAGGAATCAACACAGAGCATCCTCAATAGAAAAAAATAAAAATGGCCAAGAAACAAGTAAAATGTTCATCATGCTTAGTCATCGGAGAAATGCAAACCTAAATAACGCCTTTGAGATTTCCTCTCACCTCTGTCAGAATGGCTAAGACCAACAAAACAACTTGACAATGGATGCTGTCAAGGTCGTAGAGAAAGAGGAACCCTTGTTCACTGTTAGTGGGAGTGCCAATTGGTGCAGCCACTCTAGAAATCAGTATAAAGAATCATCAAAACACTAAAAATTATTCTACCCGTAGGTGGGAAAAGTCACCCGGCACACAAACTATCAAGTGGAGCTGGACCCTGAAACTCATTCAAAGGTGACAAGAGATCCCTGACTCCACAAAGTTGTCACTGACCTCTACTGGCAAGCCACAGCATGCTTATATACATGCACACACATACACAACAATAAATAAATAAATTCAGACACAGATTCTGCTACATTTGGAAATCTAAAATGAATCAGTGAATTTCTTGATACATATGGCCTACCACAATGAAGCCAAGATGAAAGAAATAATTCAAAAATTGAAATTAAAATTGGACTGAACCAAAAACAAAAAAAGCAATAATTAAAAAGCAAACAAGAAGTCTGTAGGGCACATGGGACTGCACTACCAGGATATGCTCAAGCTCCAAAAATCTGAGATCTGACACAATAGGAGTGGAGCTGCCTCCTCCCAGGCCCTCTTGCTTGTTCTGAGACCACCAACTGAAAAGACCAAGGTCATTCAGTCATAGCCCCTGCAGTTCCTTTTCATGCTAATGAGGTGTCTAGATAGCCTTAGCCTTCAGCTAATGATCTTGCCTTCATGCATATTCTCATCCCCCCCCCAACCCTGAAAAGTATATAATCCCTGGTTCACCCTGAATACAGTGTGTGTTTCTATATCTACCCTCAATAAAGCAATCTGAACAAGCTAAGATTGTCTCAGAGAACTGTTTCACTAAAGACCACCACCTGGAAAGCCTTCACATAGATGAGCTGTGACATTAAGACTCCTGAAGAAGATCGTTGTCTTCTTCCTCCCTTCCCAATCAGACTGGATCCTGTTCCTCTTGGGCTTTGCATTCTCCTTCCTGCCTGGGGTGCAGACACCCCAAGGGGGAAAGATGGATTGCAGATCCCCATTCCTGACTTCCTGTCCAGGTTGTACATCGCTGGAGCCCAGGAACCCAGAAAGGAGACCAGTGACCACAGCATTCATCTCAGACCCTGCTTTCAGTCTGGTGTGTAGTGGACAGAGTCTGACGCCCCAAAGGGAAACATGGGCTAATAAGGACTCAGGTTTGGGGCTTTACCCTGCCTTCTCCAGGCTGCATACTGTGAGTACCACACCAGTCCAGACCCATATGGAATCATTGGTCAATTCTACATGACCTTCAAAGTACTAATACCATGGCTTCTCAAACTATCCCATAAAGTAGAAAAGAAATGAACACTTCCAAATCCTTTTTACAAAACCAATATTATAGTGATTTCAAAACTAGGTAAAAACACACTTAAATCACACATACACAAACAAACACGCACACAGAAAGAGAGAGAGAGATCATAAAACGATCTCCCCGCTGAAAACAGAAAAATTATCAGCAAAAAAAATTTGCAAACCAAATTCAAGGACTCATCAAAAAATCATTCACTACAACCAAGTTGGAGTCATTCCAGAAATCGCTCAACATCCACAAATCAATAAATATAATACATCACTTAAATGGACTCAATGTGTGTCTACATCACAGAATCATTTCAAAAGATATTGAAAAACTTTGATAAAACCCAATGTTGCTCCTCCCAGCCCCCACAAAAAAAAAAAAAAAAAAAAAGAAAGTCCTGAAGTAATGGGAGTGGAAAGGACACATTTCAGCAAAGGCCACACAAGGCAAAACTACAGCGAACATCATAGTAAGTGGAGGAAAACCTGAAAGCATTTCTACTACAACTGGGACCAAGACAAGGGTGGCTGTGCTCTCCACTCTTACTCATTATAATACCAGAAATCTTAGCTAGAACAACACAAGAAGGAAACAATGAGTTGTATTTGGGAAAGGAAGAACTGGAAATATCTAGTTATCGGCATAATACTGACCTGCCAAATACAGCTACCCAGGAGGGTTGAGCAGAAAATGCAAGAAACAGGATCTGTAGTGAGAAAGTACAAGAGACCTCTCTGTAGTGAGAATTGGTTTCTTTAAAAACCCAGTTATGGTATGTGACTATGTTTTTGTTTTAACCCCAAGTGTGGTGTAAGAGGCTGCCTCACAGCAGGTGACTATGATTTGTCTTGTGCTCTGGGAGGGGTGGGATTTTTGCCCAGGTTCAGATAGTTTATGTTTGGAATTCTGGGAACTTTTCAGAGGGTGTAAATGCCAGAGCCCTGAGACAGGCCAAGTAAACTCCAAGAAGGTAGTGGTGACTGCTGCTACTGTTGCTGTTATTGTTGCTGCTGTACTGTGCTGTGTGTGCTGTGCTGTGCTGTGCTGTGCTGTGCTGTGCTGTGCTGTGCTGTGCTGTGCTGCCCTGCGCTGCACTGGTTGTTGTTGCTGCAGTTTTTCAAGTGGTCATGAACAAAGAGACAAAAAGAAGAAATTAGATATCCTGACTACAAAGATTGGACTTGGCCCAAGAAACCTGATGACCCTAATCAGCAGGAAGTCATCTAAAGAGGTCTATACCCCGTTTCTCTAACCTTCTTTTTCTCTTACCGAGTGTTGGGGGGTTGGAAGGAATTAGGGTGGAATAAGGGTGGAGAATGGTGGTAGATATAAGAACTCAATAAAGTAGCACAAAAATATGTCAACATCCCTCTCATACATAGACACTCAGGACCTGAAGAGACCATGGGGCACAGGGGGCTGAAGTATCTACCAGGAAAGTGCTTACATACCACACTGCAGAATTCCAAGAACACTGAGGCTGCAGAGCCCAAGACTCCCATGCATACTTCTCCCATAGCACCACATGGAACCTACTAGATCCAGAGGGATCTGAGAGGACACTCCCTTACAACTCAGCAAGACTGTGCCAGCAATGTAAGTGTTCTCTTTGTTTCCTGCTTTCTAAGCAAGGCTGTGCCAGCAATGTAAGTGTTCTCTTCGTTTTCTGTTTTCTATTACAGAGATTCCACTCATATGTAAGTCAGTCCTGTGATGGTTTTGCTTTCTCTTGTATAGTGCTTTGTGGGTCTTACAGCACTCGTTTCTCCGTCTGGTTTTCCATGAGGCATTCTTTACCCTTCAGGCCCATCTCACGGGCCCTTCCCTCTCACATTTCTATGCCTTTTCGTTATCTCATCCTGGTCCTTTTTATTTTTAATTTTTCTTTACTGTATAGTTCTGGCTAGAACTCACTGAGTAGACCAAACTGGCTTCCCAGAGATTCCCCTGCCCCTCCCCTGCCCCTGCCCCTGCCCCTGCCCCTGCCCCTGCCCCTGCCCCTGCCCCTGCCTACCGAGTGCTGAGATTAAAGGCCTGTGTCACCAGCAGTTCTGATCTACAACGCAAGTTCCAGGATGGCCAGGGCTACACAGAAAAACCCTGTCTCGAAAACCTCAAATAAATAGATAATAAAAATAAAGCCACGAGTCACCGTGCCTGCTGCTTCTTAGTTCTAAACTACAACCTTCTATAGGCGGAACATTCTCTAAGACCTGTGTATCCCAATAGTATCCCAACCCGCCTCTCCACCACTTTGCCCACTTGTGTTGTTTTCTTTACACAGTTGAGCTGATAATTATTCTTTATCCTTATCCACCTTACTTCCCTCCCACTTCTAATCTTTTCACTAAAATCCAAGAATACCCCATACTGTCCTTGGGTGTTTATCCTCCAATACTTACTGAAGTCAAAGGGGTCCCTGCTATTGATTCGATAGTATGGAGAAGCTGGGCATGGTGAGGCATGCCTGTAATCTCATCAGAAGTTCAAAATCATCTGTAGTTATGAAGATTTTGAGGACAGCTAAGACCCTGATCAGAAAAAAAAACACAAACAAACAAACAAACAAACAAAAAACCAGAAGAGGGCTTCAGAGAAGGCTCAGTGACTAATAGTGTGAACTGCTCTTGCAGAGGGCCCAAGCTAGATTCCTGGTGCCCATGCCTGACCCTTTGAGCACCTGCACTCACAAATGCACCCCTCCCCCACAGGCATACACATAACTAAAAATAAAATAAATCTTAAACCCACAACAAAATATAAAACAGACAGGAAAAATAGCTCAGGTGTTAGGAGTGCTTCCTGCCCTTCCAGGGGTCCTGAGTTCAGGTCCAGCAAATCAGGTGCTCACAACTGGCTCCCACTTCAGTGAATCTGAGGCCTTCTGCTGGGCTCCGAAGGCATATGCTCACACAGACATATACACATAAATAAATATTTTTAAAAGTCAATTGATAAATTAACACCCACTAATAACAATGTCTATGTAATCCAAGTTAAGGCAAGAAAGGGGGGGGGAGTTAAAGAAATAGAAGTAATCCAACAGCTAACTTTACAGTAAACATGTTGGCAAGTCCACTGAGTATAACTAGAAGGTTTCAAACCATTCGGTGGTGACATATGACTTTAATCCCAGCACTCAGGACTCAGAGGGATCTCTAAGTTTAAGGCCAGCCTGATCTATAGAGCACATTCCAGGATAGCCAGAAATACACACAGAAACCCTGTCTTTAAAAATAAAAATAACTATAGGGTTTCTACTGGTTAGGCTTATTTTGTATTTTATATGGATATGTGTTTTATCCTGCATGGTGTCTGTTTACCACTGGGTGCCATAAGAGGGCACCAGATTCTCTGAAACCCTGAGCTGCCACCATGTGGGTGCTGGGAATTGAACCCAGGTCCTCTGGAAGAGTAGTCGTCTCTCCAGCAGCTCTTAACCACTGAGCCATCCCTCCAGCAGCATCAGTGTTGGTTAGTTTTAACAGTTAACTTGACACAACCTAGGATCATTTGGGAAGGGAGTCTTAATAAAGAAAAGGATAGATCCATTTGACCCGTGGACAACATTGTGGGTGATTGTCTTGTTGGTTGGCAGAAGAAGAAGCAGCCCATCATGGTGGCACCATGATTTCCTAGGCAGTTATGAGAGAAGAAAGCTAGCCAAGAGCAAGCAAGCAAAGGAGTGTTTTTTCTTCCTTATCCCTTGACTGTGAATGTGATATGACTAGTTGCTTCAGTTCCTGACTTGGCTTCTCTGAAATGATGGATCATGGACTATAACTTGGAATTGTAAGTCAAATTCTCCCCTCAGCTATATATATATTTGTTATTGTTGTTTTGGTTTGGTTTGGTTTGGTTTCTGGTACAGGATATTTTATCACAGAAATGAAACGAGAACAGATACCAGGACAGATTTTTCACTCCTGCCTGAGAAACAACACAAACCTGATAAAAAGCAAGAAGTGATGTTTTCTGATGTTTCTTTTTGGTCTTGTTTGTTTATTTTTCTAGTATCAGCGGTTGAGACCGAGGCTTTATGACTGCTAATTGGTGCTTTGTAGGTGAGCTACTTCCTAAACCATCTTTTTACTTTGTATCTTCTGACAAGTTCTCACTAGCTACCCAGCTTGGGCTCTAATGTTCTATCCTCCTGCCTCAGCCTCCCAAGCTGTGATTACAGACCTGTGCCACCAGGCCTGGCCCAGAAACAATGGCTTTCAGACACTAGGAAAGAGTGGGGCTAGAGATGATGGCTCAGTAGGTAAGAGTGCTTGCTGCTTTTGCAGACGACTTGAGTTCAGTTCTCCATGGCTGCTAATACCCACCTATAGCTTTAGTTCAGAGGACCCAATGCCTTCTTCTGGCTCCCACGGGTTATACACATGTGGTATACAGACATACATGTAAGCAAATCACCCATACATGATAAAAATATATATATATATAAACACTGGGAAACAGGAACTACCAAGCTGTGAGCTTGTATAGAAAGGATACAAAGAAACTGAACTAATGGCCCTGTGGGTTACTATTTGGAAAAAAGCTTGTGATATGTGGGTCAAAGGTAGGAGCCTCAGGATCAGTCCTGTTAGGCTTTTTCTAGGATCTCTAGGTCTTGGGTAAACTGGTGTCTTATTTAGGGCTTCACTGCTGTGAAGAGACACCATGACCAAGGTACCTCATAAGACAATATTTAAATGGGGCTGGCCTACAGATTCAGAGGTTCAGTCCATTATTATCAAGGCAGGAGCATGGCAGCATGCAGGCACACATGGGGCAGAAGGAGCTGAGAGTTCCACCCCTTTTTCAGAAGTCAACTAGGAGAAGACTGGCTTCCAGGGAGCTAGGACAAGGGTCTTAAAACCCACATCCACAATGACACACTTTCTCCAACAAGGCCACACCTCCTAAAAGTGCCATTCCCTGGGCCAAGCATATTTAAACCATCACAACTGGGAAGCCATTGAGAATATACAGAGATGGGGCTCTCTGTTGTCTGTCATAAGCCTGACAACCCTACTCCCACCCCCACCCCAGTTTGATGCCCAGGACCTGCACGGTGGAAGGAGAGAACCAACTCCCCAAATTTCTCCTTTGTCTCACACACACACACACACACACACACACACACACACACAAAATAAAAACAATGTAATTTTAAGATAATAAAGAATACAGAGAGGTAATTGTGGCTAGAATGCATAGGGCAGGTGACCAGAGGGCTGTTAAATGTGTCTTCCATTAATCCCCACACTTGGGAGGCAGAGGCAGGCAGGATGTCTGAATTTGAGGGCAGCCTGGTCTACAAAATGAGTTCCAGAACAGCCAAGGCTATGGAGAAAGTCTGTCTTGAAAACACAAAAAACAACAAACCAACAATAACGATAACAGCATAGTTTCTTCCATTAGCAAGTAATAAACCAGAAAGACTGAACATGTTAAAAACATAATAATAAACATACAGGACCCCAGTTATACTAATAGACTTCCAGCAATCAGTAGCTCACCTGTGTAGCACAAACACTAACACCAGAGCACTATGGAGGAGGTTGAGCATCCCTCACAAGGGTGACAGACAGATGAGGGAGAGAATAAGCACCCTATATAACTACTGACTTCCGTTGTTGGGTGCGGCAGACATCCAGTGAACACACCGGCAAGTCTTCAGATCTTGTCATTCTGTGTATAAGCTGCTGGGAGCTATGCTAAGGAGGATGAATAGGTGATTTCCATACCTGGTCCAAGGAGCTGAGTTGGTGAAACTCTTTCTTCCCTGGGATCCATAAGATCCATGAAGTAAAAACCCTGGCGGGCAAGGAGTTCAGTCTTATGGGCACCAAATCACAGCCCAGGCAGATCCTTATTGATGACTGGGATCCATCAAGCAAGACTGCCAAGAACCAGGGATCTCCAAGAAACCGATGGGCATACGGTGTATACAGCCTGCTGGGAGGCTCCAGATCTTAAGACTCACCAGCATGCATGCTATGAGGCTTCCATGTACATGCTGGGGTTCCTCCAAGTCTCTCTTCCAGGTGGACTTTTCTTCTCATTGTGTAAGTAGCCTCTAGTCTAGGCCAACCAGACCAGCACATCCCTTGTTGGACATCTGCAGGCACAGGCATGGACATTTGGACATTGGATCCAGAATGGCCAGCTCATGAACTATCTATGATATCTCTTCAGTCTCCAGTGCAAACTCACTGGCCCCTGGTGTTTTCATTTAGCTCGTGATAAAGAACACACTGAGGGCTGGTGAGATGGCTCAGTGGTTAAGAGCACTGACTGCTCTTCCAAAGGTCCTGAGTTCAAATCCCAGCAACCACATGGTGGCTTACAACCATCCATAAGGAAATCTGATGCCCTCTTCTGGAGTGTCTGAAGACAACTACAGTGTACACACATATAATAAATAAATAAATCTTAAAAAAAAAAGAACACACTGAGACTGACACCATGTGGTGAGCCTGGTTTGCCTGTCTGACATGGACATTGGGACTAGAGTTTGGGGACAGAAGCTAGGCATGGGTCTGCTTCCCACTATTGCCAACCAAAGAAACAGTATGTATGGAAATCAGAGAAAAGAAATGTAATAAGTGTGCATCAGAAAGAGGAACAAAAGGGATCCTTTAGCTCATCTGAAGTATACAACCTGAGCCTTGGGTTTAAGTGGAGGAGTGGAGCAGAGGGAAAGATGCAGAGGATTAGATGGTCCCGACAAAGTCCTAGTTGGTCATTGTCTCAACTCTGGTCTTCCAAGGTGATCTTGGAATAAACTACCAGTCTGCTCTTTACTGTCATTGCCTGAGAAAACCAGAGGTTCCTACGAGATGATCATTCTTGTTCCGGGGTAGAGCTTTGCTATAGTGGATAACCATTCTCTCCAAGAGGATGGTGTGGTGGTTTATATGTGCTCGGCCCAGGGAGTGGCACTATTAGAAGGTGTGGTCCTGTTGGGGTAGGTGTGGCTTTGTTGGAATAGGTGTCACTATGGGTGTGGGCTTTAAGACCCTCCTCCTAGCTAGCAGGCTTCAGATGAAGATGAACTCTCAGCTCCTTCTGCACCATGCTGTATTCTCACTATGATGATAATGGACTGAACTTCTGAACCTGTAAGTCAGCCTCAATTAAATGTCCTTATAAGAATTGTCATAGTGTCTGTTCACAGTGGTAAAATTCTATGACAGATGGTCTGTTCTTAAGAGGCTCTACTTTTCCCAAAATCCAAGCTGACTTCAAGCTTAGGACCATGGCTTATTTCTGCCTTCAGCCTAGGAGGGCAACGAGACGGGTTAGGTAGAGAGAGGCTCCTGTAGTGTTTAACATCCTATAGAAATCGAGCAAGTGCCTGCCCTAAAGTAAAGGTGGCAGGCTCAGAATGAAGGCAAAGGACCAGGCTTTTTAGTTATGTTTATAGTTAGCTTGTTGGTTCGAGTGGGGAGCTTCTGTGTGTCTCTTACAACACCACTTACAGCCAAGAGCAATCGGAGAGGGCACCAGCCTGAATAACAGGCAGGGACATTCTCCAAAGACCTTCTGTCTGAAACTGCAGATCGGGAAATGATGGATGTGGGCAAGGAAATTGAAACAAAGGGAAGGTTTTAAAGCCAGAATGGTGACAGGGGGTCGGGGGGCAGTTATATTGTGGTGTTATTAGGCCCTAGGTTTGAGCCCCAGCATTGAAAAAGAAAAAGAACAAAATGGACCGATGGTTCCTTAGATGCAGGCTTCACTGATCTTGGAGAGTGTGGTAGTTTGAAAGAAAATGGCCGCCATAGGCTCATAGGGAGTGTAGTCATGGCCCAGCTGGTGAAAGTTTGTCACTGGGGATGGGCTTTGAGGTTTCAAATGCTCAAGCCTAGACCAGTGTGGCTCTCTCTTCCTGCTGCCTGCCAATCTGGATGTAGAACTCTCAGCTACCTCTCCAGCACCATGTGTGCCTGCATGTCACCCTGCTTCCCACCATGGTGACAATGGACTAAATCTCTAAACTGTAGGCCAGCCTCGGTTAAATGTTTTCCTTTATAAGAGTTGCTGCAGTCACGGAACTTTGCAGCAATAGAACACTGAACTAAGACAGGGGTCAAAGGCAGGAGGGTAGCATCACAATGAGATGCTATTTGTGGGCAATTATTCTCCTCAGAGCATCACCTTTCAATTGTTGCAGCTTTACAGAACTGTTAGAGGTGATCGTTGTTACAGAAACCTGTGCATATTCATGAGGCTAGTAGTTCATGAGATTCATGTAGAACCCTCTTCTGAGTAGTTCTTGACAGATGACCTATCATTCCAGTGTGTCTGAGGAGAATAAGTTCATCTTGATGTCACTGAGTTTTCTCAAGGGAAAACAAGGCAACCTAGTGGCACTCAAGACGGAAGGACCATGATACAAGAGGATGTATGGAAGGGCCTTAGGGCTTCTGGACCAACTGGCCATGCAGTGCCTGCTAGCTTCAAAACCAGTGTTGCCTTGGAAACCATTCCCAAAGGCTGTGCTTACTCAGCAGTGCTTTATGAGACTGTGAACCGACAAAACTGCTTTGAACCAGATCTCTATAGAAACACACTGATCTTCAAAATCCTGGCTTCACAGAAAGCTCAATGACTGACCTATCAGAAGCCATAAAAAGGTTCATATGGAGCTTTAGATAAGGGGGTTCTCCAACAGATCACCCCACATTTGCTCTTACTTTGAATTTCGGAGGAAATGGGACTTGGGTCCACTTCTCAGCTCAGGGCCATGTTAACTCATCCGTCCATAAATCCTGTGTGACTAAGTCTACCAAGAAAAAAAAAAAAGCACCGCTTCATTTAAGATTTCCCACACATGGCAACCCTTGGTCTTGCAGAGCCCTTGCCTCTCCCTGCGATGCTTATTGTTTTATTTGTTGGTTGTTTGCTGTAGTGTCCCCCACGTGCCCAGCACTGAACTGATCCCTAGGTCTTTGCCTGTGTTGGAGACCTGGGTTTTCTTGTCAAGGTGTCTCACTTGCAGCACAGGAGTTGCAACACTGTCTCTGTATGTGTAGACTATTGGCTTGTCCTTGGTGGATTTTGTTAGAACTGGCAACAGTGTGTTGATAGTCTAACAGAGAGGAAGGAAGTGTTCGAGCCATAGAAAGAACAAAGAACAGATTACAGAGGGATACTCACAGAACCCTGTGTACTTCACAAGAGAAACACTAGGCCTGCGGGATGTCTCAGAGGGTAAAGGCCCTCGCCACCAAACCCGACAGCCTGAATTTGATGCCTGGGGCCCACTTGGTGGCTGAAGAGAGTCAATTCCCAAGTCTTCTGACTCTCACATGTGTGTGGTGGTATGCACACCTATGTGTACCCAAATACACAATAATTAAAAAAAAACCTTTTTTAAATACAAAAACATTTCCATACTTTGCTCCTTTGAGCAACTGTCACAACAGTTGTCCTTTCAAATTGATGCTGAGAACATCTTCTCATGGTGAAATGTATATTTATGCCTGGAGAGATGGCTCAGCAGTTGACTCCAGTTCCAAAGGGATCTGACACCTCTTTCTTCCAGGCATACCTGTACATATATACAGACAGGCACATACCTAATTATAATTCAAATAAAACAAATCTCAAGAATTATATATTTGAATCTCTTTCCAGATAAAATATCCTTTTAAGCATCCTTCCTAGGACATGGTTTACAGACAAAGTATTTGCTTGGCATGAGTGAGGTCCTCAGTTCTAGTCTCAGTACTTCAAAAATATATATAGAAAAAAATATAGTCAATCATTAAGTAAGCATCATCCAGCTTAGACACCAATCAACTTATGGTTCATCTTCTGTTGCCCCCTCCTCCCCCTTCTCCCTCCTCTCTTGCGCGCGCTCGACTGGCCAGGAAGAACGACGCTGCAACAGGATCCTTCTGCACACGTTTATTGGGAGAGCTTGATTGTAGAGGCGAAAAGACTTCGAGCCCAGAACTAGTGCTGCTTTTATAGGCCTAGGAGGGGCGTGTCTCACACCCGGATTGGTTATGCACTAAGCCTCATTTGCATGTTCCTCATCTGATTGGCTACTCTCTCTCAGTACCTTACAGAACCTCATTATCATACCTCATTTGCATGTCTCACATCTGATTGGTTATACTCTCAGTACCTTACAGAACCTCATTATCATACCTCATTTGCATGTCTCACATCTGATTGGTTATACTCTCAGTACCTTACAGAACCTCATTATCATGCCTGGGCCAGGCAGTGTCTTTGCAAAAAACTTTACTGCATATGTACACATTGGTTGTTTGTCCAATCTTATGCGTGGTGGCCAGCAGTAGTCAGTGCCACTCTGCAACGGCACATGTGGCTTCCCACACTCCTCCCTCTCTTCCTCCCCCATTCTCCTCTCTTTCTCCTCCTCCTCCCTTCTTCCCCCCTCCTCCTCTCTCTCCTTCCCCCCTCCTCTCTTTCTCCCCCCATCTTCCATTTCTGTAGATCAAATCTAGAACCTCATACATGATAGGTAAGTGCTGTACTGCTGAGCTACATTTGACCAGAGTGTGGGGTCCTTAGATGGAGGCTGGCCTTCCCACACAAGCAAGGAGAGAGAGATTCCCCCTTCCTACTTTGCAGATTAGACATGATCTCATGGAAGCCCCCTTTTTAAAAAAGGTTTTAAAAGTTGTTACTGTATATTTGGGTACACGTGGGTGCCCATGCCAACACACACACACACACACACACACACACACACACAAACACACGAGTCAGAGGACGTGGGAATTAGTTCTCTCTTGTCACCAAGTGGGCCCCAGGTATCAAACTCGAGCTGTCAGGTTTGGCGGCAAGCTCCTTTACCCTCTGGGCCATCTCACAGGCCTAGTGTTTCTCTTGCAAAGCACACAAGATGCTGTGAGTATCCCTCTGTGATCTGTTCTTTGTTCTTTCTATGGCCCTGAAACTTCCTTCTTATCTGTTAGACTATCATGGGAATTTGGGCATTCTTGGTGGACCACAGTCAGAGGAAGTTGTCCTTGGATTTGGCCTGCTCCACTCTGAGAGACTGCAGCACACAGACACTAGATGGCGCGCTAGGACCTCTTGCGATGCACTGGGCGTGACAGTTGCCGCAGAAGCATCCCGTGCTCACTGTTTCTCTCTTTCCACTTCCATCCGACCCTTCTCGCTCTCAGGGTCTCTTATAGACATTGAAGGCCATGCCTAATAAAGTGGGAAGAGGGTCTCAGAGTCACTGGCGTGATATTTGAAGTTTTTGTTTAAAGTTTGAAGAGGGTTGTCTTATAAAATGTGCATCCAGGCTGGTCTGAGTCTGGAGTTCCCTGTGTTATCCCCACAACCTGTTACAGTAGTGGCTTTTAAAATGGATTTGGCGGATCCTTCCCCCCCATCACTTTCTATGTCCGTGGTTTGATATGATCAGTGAGGTTCCAAATCAGGCAACCAGAGGAGCTTGGCTCCGCTGTAGCTCGATTACAGGTATGAACCCATTAACCCGTCTACACTAAAGATCAGTCTCAGGGTTGCTTATGTGTGCAGCAGGTGGTGGGGACGACACAGACCATCTTGTCATGTTAGGCCAAAAGTCACAGTGTGTCTTCTGAATTCCTGAAAGAAAATATAGGGATCCTGGCTAAATGACCACATCGGATTGTATTTGGGACACAGAGGGGACCTGTAACCAGATGGTACCAACGTCCCCCTTAGCCATCTCATGAAGGGAAGGAAGTCCTCTGAGGAGAATTGTCTCCTCAGTCCCATATATGAAATTCTAAAGTGGATATGTGAGGAGGGGAGTGAGAGAGGGAGATGGAGATGTTAAGGGGGAGGAAGTGGGAGCAGAATTGCCAGGTGGAGGTGTAGATTGTGTGGAGACGCTCAAAGGTGAGTGGGTGCTTGAGTGTGCATCAAAATGGCATCTGGGGTTAAGGTTATGGAGACAGACAGGCTAGTGGACAAGTCTAGAGGGGCATATGACATCCTTCTCACAGCTAAGAGGTCACAGTGCCTTGCATGTGGGGATCCTCAGAGTCGATTTTTAAAATTATGCTGAAAGAATAATTGGAGGGCATGGTTACAGCTTACTGTGCTGTGATGAGATGGCATCTCAGAGTGGATATAAAGGAGCATTCTTGTTAGAAAGGAAAATAAATGCTTTTTTGAGAGTCTAAGGGTCAGGTTTAAACAAGCATTTGACATCCCAGGAATGAAGGAAAGGGAACAGAAGGTGCAAGCCCATTGTGCAGGCGCTACCAGAAGCACAGGATTTACCTAGAAAAGGTCTTTCTAAAATCTATTAGCAGATTGTAAGCGACGGACTGGAACCCAGTGGAAGACATAAAGCACCCAGATCAAGATGAAAATGACATTCAGTAGAAGTAGTCACCAGGAGAGGGGTCAACTTTAATAGTAGCTCCTCCCAGAACATGTGCCGAAAATTATCATCTCATGAGAGGTCAAGGTGGTAAGCCAACCTTCATAGCATTTTCAGTTTTAAATAACATTTACTGTGATGCAATTATTGGCCAACTTTCTTTTCTTCTTTCATTCCTTTTTTTAAAAACTTTTATTGAGGAAGCTGGAGAGATGGCTCAGTGGTTAAGAGCATTCACTGCTCTTCTGAAGGTCCTGAGTTCAAACTCCAGCAACCACATGGTGGCTCACAACTATCCGTAACGAGATCTGGTGCCCTCTTCTGAGGTGTCTGAAGACAGCTACAGTGTACTTACATCTAATAAATAAATAAATCTTTAATAAAAAAAAAACCTTTTATTGATTCTTTGTGAGGTTCCCATCATGCACCCCAGTCCCACTCAGCTCCCAGTTCCCTCATATCTGCCCTTCACTCTTGCAACCTCCCCCCCAATAACACCTAAACAACCCCAAAGAATAGAAAAGATCTCCCCATGCAAGCTGCAGTGTGTCATAGTGTGTCCCACTCTGTCCACACATCTTCACTTGCAAATGTTCACTGCAATGAGTCATTGGCCTGGTTCGAGGTCCCTGGCTTCTGTGACACCATCAATATCGGATCCTCACCTGGACACCTCCCAGTTATCCTGTTGTCGCCCCATGTTGTGAAGATCCTGCAGCTCTGAATCATCGAGACTGGCCCTTTCATGTGTCCCAACCGTTTGTAGATGATATAGATTCTGGGATGGGCCAACTCAGAGCCCTGGCTCTGGGCCTGGGTGGTAGCTGAGCTGGTCAGTTCACCAGCTTCCCCTTTCTCTGCACCGCCAGAGCCAGTTGTCCAGCACTGCTCCAGCTCAGGACGGCTTAGGCGATCCAAGGTAATTTGTGGCTTATACATGGATTTTAGGATTTTTTTTTTTTCAGTTTCTGTAAATAATGCCATTGGTACCTTGATAGAGATTGCACCAACTCTCTGGATTACGGATAAGGATTCTCAGATGCCCTCCTTTCACATTTGTATCCCTGGTGTTTGTTTCTCTTAAAGCTTTAGCTAAGACTGTTCAAGCATTGTCTTGAATAAGGGTGGAGAAAAGAGACACCCTTGTCTCGCTCCTGATTGTTGTCTAAGCACTTGTAATTTCCTCCCAGTTACTGTAAGGCTGGCTGTGTTGCTGTGTGTTATGTAAGCCCTAGTAAGGGCTTATCTCATGAAGAGATAGTAGATTTTTGTTAAAAAGTCTTTCCATCATTTATGTGACTCATATGCACATTACATTATTTCTTTTAGCTCTCTCTGAGTTTTTAAAATATAGGCTTTTGTAAGTATGAACTTCCTTATAAGACTGCAGGGTTATTATTATTATTTTAATCCTCAAGTTTGAATGTGCTGTGTTTTTGTTTTCATTCAATTCTAGAAATATGTATAACTTTAATTTTTGGATAAGCCATTCATCATTTAATAGTTTCTGGTTTGATGTCCACAGGCCAGTGCACATTCTGCAGCTTTTCTCCTGCTGCATATTTCTGGCTTGATTCCATTGCACTCAGTGGGCTCATTGAAAAGAATGGGAGCCCTGTATTTTTGGATGGAATGTTCTATAGATGACAGTTAGGTCCTTTTAACCTCTGATGCCATTTAACTCCAACACTTTTCTGTTTCTTGTTGTTGTTGTTGTTGTGATGACCTATTTATTGCGACGAGTGTGATGCTGAAGTCAGCAACTCTAACTACATTGGGGTTAATCTGTTTTAATAGCTGCTATATGAAAGTGAGTATAGCCATGCCCAGTATACACGTGTTTAGAACTGTTAGTGCACTCCCGGTGACTCTTTCCCTTAGTCGGCGTGAAGTGGTCGGTGTGTTTGGTGTTCTGTGTGCCTCTTGTCCTCAGAAGAGTCGGTGTGAAGTGGTCGGTGTGTTTGGCGTTCTGTGTGCCTCTTGTACTCAGACAAGTCTCTCTTTCCCTAGGTCTGGGAAACTCTGTAACTCTGTGGAGTCAGGCTATGATCAGGGATTCCTGGGCCTGCTTGTGGCTATGATCAGGGATCCCTGGGCCTGCTTGTGAAGATTTCCCAGAGGGAGGCTGGCCCATTTTCTGGTCTCTTATTAATGGTCTCTCCTTCATATCAAGAGAGTCCAAAGGGATCTCAGGAATTAAACAGGGAGATAAAGATTACGTCAAAAACCTGAAGTCATGAATGCAAACCAGGCCATTCGGAAACGCAAACAAAGCGAGTGTTCTGCCAGCAAAGCAAACTTTCTTGTCACATAATCAAACAATTACTTAGCAAATGACAAGCCTTCTGAGTGTACCTGGTTTCCCCAAGACTTTAAAAACTTATTATCCTTTGAACATTTCCATACACATATGTTAACACACACATATGTAGTCCTTTGGTCAAATTGCCCCCATTTTCTCATCTTACAAAAATATCCTCTTCTTTTTTTTCATGCTTGTGTGTGTGTGTGTGTGTGTGTGTGTGTGTGTGTGTGTGTGTGTGTGTGTGTGTGTATGAGAGAGAGACTATATTTAATTAACGTTGACTGCAGGAGCTTGGGGATTATTTACTTGAGCAAGGGCAACTTACCAGAGGCAACACCACTAAAGAATACCATCCCCACCACACCACTTCCACTCCAGCAACCATCAGCTGCCCGAAGCTCATCTGGGGTTCAGGTGGGGCCATATGTGTATCCTTACATTATGTTGTTGAACGTTGATGGTCCAGAATGTGTGCAGGAGGCCGCTGCTGCAAGTTTACGAGCATGACATGTCTAGAAGGCAGCATTCCACAGCTCTCTTCCTATCTTCTGCCTCTTACATTCTTTCCACCCATTTCCCTGATGTCTACTGAGCCGTGGAGGGGAGCATCCAACAGTCACCCAGTCATGGCACTTCTGCCAGTCCTGAGTTGAACTGCTGACTGCTGCCCCTGCTAGCAGAGGCTTCTTTGACCAAGGCTGAGAGCAACATTACTTGGCCTGATTGTTGGGGCTCTTCAGGACTCTGTCAGATTCCCTGAAAGGTTCTCTTAGGTGCACACACACACACACACAGACACACACACACACACACACACACACACACACACACACAGATTCTGCCTTTGATTACAGCTGCAGTCCTACACAGTGGAACCTCTAATCTGGCCATACCTCTGTGAATTCCCTTTGGCTTCTTTTCAAGATTTCTTCACAAATTGGCACCAAAAGCACAAAAGAAACTAAAGTCTTGACTGTGAGAAAGTTTGCCACCAACTTTCCAAATCATAAAACCAAACAGCCAGGACACCATTTACAAATGAGACCAGACCAAAACCCATAGCTCTTTCCCCTTTTCAATTCATAAGTATGTACCATAGCCAGGCAGGGCCACTGGTGGTTGTGTGAGAGCCAAAGTTATGTTTTACATTTTAATTATTGTGCCTCAGAGATCCATGAAACAATAACACCTCTAACCTGTAAGCCCAGGGACAGATACTTCATGAAATGCTGGAGGCATTGTTTATGGGAGAAAACAATCCACATATTTTCAATCCCCTAAACGAGTTTATTTAACTCAACAGCTCCTGGTGTGCTTGCCCATATGTAGGCCCAAGGTCCATGGGCAGGAAATACATCAGGAAGTATGCTTGCCCCTGATTGGACCTTTTGGGAAATACGGTGTCCTTATGGGTGTGCCTTTTTAAGCCTTTGCAAAATGAGATTCATCACCATTTGCTGGGAACCCTGGAATGGTCCTGGCCAGAGTTCACCATCCCATCTAGTATTTAATTAAAGCTTGCTTCAAACTTGGCTCAAAAATTATGGCTCTGGTCTTTATCCCATGTGTCTCAGGTTTAACAGTTGTCCAGGAATGAATCTGTGTGAAGGTCCTTGAACAGACACCCACCCCCCACCCCACCCCTGCTTCAGTACTATTCTACCCTCTACTCCCCTTTTCTGTAAATACTCACACTATTCCTATACGGTATATAAACCCAATGTTCCCTGGACTCAGGGTCACACGCAGTGAGTGCTAGGTGGACAAACTGAGTTCGACCTTGTAAATAAAAGACTCTTGCAAGTTGCAGCAGACTTTGCAATTCTTGGGCTCAGCTGTGTTTCCCGTGGACCTGGGGCATAACATAGGCATACCATACACATGATGCAATCAAAGAACATATATTGAGAGCCAGACCAATCCAAGGCTCTCTCAGAGGCCCTGATCAAAGGACAAAAAGACCCTAGTTCTGTGTCCATGCCCAGGGGCAGACTTGGCAAGGTGAGTCTAGGGCTGGGGTTCAGGGCCTCAAAGGAGTCAAAGTTTCAACTCTTGGGTATGTGGTTCCCCGCTGAAGAGACTGGAGTTTTAGTCTCAAGGCCACTGTGCGTTTAGTCTGTAATGCTCCTGAGATATCCTAACTTTGCCATTGCCTGAGCCTCTGCCGATTTAGTCCCATTGTATTATAGTCTCTGCTGATTCTGTTATTTCTTTCCTGGGATGCTGTACCTTAATGAACAGGCTTGGCACAAGTAATAGGTTGTACAAGCCTCCTGATCCCAAACTTACACCTATCTCTTATCTTCTGATCCTTGCCCATTCTCTCAGGACCCTGACACTGAAGAATGATATGCTGGTCTAAGTTAAATATAAAATAAAATAATTCAATTTAAAACGACAGCAAACATACATGGAAGAGCCTCCCACACTGACCCTGGTCAACATCTGAGACATCCTAGCTCGCCCTCAATCTCTTGAGGTTTGCATACATGCTAGGAGATTAAACTGAAATGTGGACTTCCTTAAGACTGTGAGATGAAGACAACATACGTACAGACAGGAGGACAGTGAGCCAGCTCAGCCTTCAGATATGCTGTGGGTGGTGGAGATGCCAAGAAGCAAGCCACTGCCAAGGGAAACACATCAGTAAAGCCAAACCCAGGGGCAAGAAAGCAATCTTCCCATTTCCTGGCCCAGTTAGGGGCTGTCCTGATGATAAGGAGTACATTCCAGGTGGTAAGGTATGAACACATTCATAAAACTGTCACTAATACAGTGTGCAGTGACCTTTGCCTTGCTAACATGGTAAAAATCACAGTCTGAGGGGGAGACTTAAGAAGGCATGATGAGAACAGGAACAAATAAGTAGATATAACCAGACACCACCTCTATACATGGTGGCATGCAGTCTGGGCCATAAAAGCTCCACACCTTTGTTCTCTGCCTGGGGCAGCTTGGAATTTTCTCTCCCATAGGTTGGTTCCTTTATGCACTCCTGTGCTTGGCGGATTGCCCAAGACTTCTGACAGAGGACTGCCTGGGAATGCACTGAGGAGGTAAGACAATGAACACGTGTTGCTAATACAGCATGCAGTTACCCTTGCTTTGCAAACATAGTAAAAGGCCACAGTGTGAGGAGAGTTGAGATGGCATGATGAGAGAAGGCACAGGACATTGCGAGTGAACATGACCAGAAAATAGAGTTTTGGGCCCCTGATATCCAAAGATCGCCCACAAAACACTTGTACATGACCAGTGAAGGAGTCCACTTGGCTTGAGCTAGAGATAAACAACCTCTATACTTTTTTAAAATTACAGTTTTTTTTAACCAATACACTGCCTCAACTCCCAGCTCCCATAAACTGTCCCTTGACACCCATACCCATCCTGTGCACGGCACGTGTATGGGCCCTGCAAATCTCCCTCCTGCATATACACACAAATGTTAAAAACTTGGAAAACATTGGGAAAACAAAGCAAAAACTCTTCATTCTGGGACATAGCAAAACTGTATTTGGTGGAAAAATTAGAGTTAGATACCTTTTCAATTGGAATAAGAAGGAAAAGCAAAAAACTAAAAGACTGATATAGTTTAAGTTCCAAAGGAGAGGAGAAAGGAACACAAAAGGATCAAAACACAAACTAATGAGTGAGAAAGACAGTCTTCCCTTGCATCCGCGTTGATAAGAAGAACAGCAGCCACCTTGTGCATGATGCCAAACAGCATCCAGGGTGGAGGCAGAAGGACTAGGCTAACACGTACAGGAAGGCTGAGACATAAGCTGTAAATACAGATCCAGGAGGTAGCAAGAGAAGTTTAGGGGAAATAGACTCGAGACTCTGGCACCCGGCTTGAAGACTTGGAGGGAACAAGTTCAGCAGAAGCTCTTTCAGGGGGACATTGAGATGGAATTCCCTCGGTGTGTGGCCTTGGCCAATTACAGCCATCCTGTGCCGGCCCCCCTGGGTCTAATGTTCATAGCTCATTCGTGGTTGTGAAGATAGAATAAGTTGGTGTGGTCAGAACAGTCCCTGCAAAGACACAGCAGGAGGAGTGGTGTTATGACACGCCATGATTACAACTCTCTGACTACCAGAAAGAAATCCACTCACTTCCTATGTGAGCTAAATTCTTTAAAGGTTTATTTATTTATTTGTTTTATGTGTATGAGTACACTGTAGCTGTACTGATGGTTGCGAGTCATCATGTGGTTTTGGTGGGTATTTGAATTCAGGACCTCTGCTTGCTCAGGTCAGCCCAGCTCGCTTCGGCCTACAGATTTATTTATTATTAAGTACACGGTAGCTGTCTTCAGACAGCAACAGAAGAGGGCGTCAAATCTCATTATGGATGGTTGTGAGCCACCATGTAGTTGCTGGGATTTGAACTCAGGATCTTCGGAAGAGCAGTCAGTGCTCTTAACTGCTGAGTCATCTCTCCAGTCCATGAGATAAATTCTTGATGAGTTCAAGACAGACAGTGGAGAGGCCAAAATCTTTCAGGACAACTAGAAAAATTAAAGGATCAATTTAGGAGCAGGGAGGACCCTTCTAACCCAAACTGGAACAAAAAGTTGTGCTTAGCTATATATAAAAATATTTCAAAGCAGACAGACACCACAAGCTGGTCACACAGGAGAGTAAGTGGGTGCAGGACTGCTGCTGACCGATACAAACAGACAGCAAGTGTGGGACAGTACTACTCATACCATCACTCAGGGCAGCACACCCCACCAGCCCACTGTCAAAGCAACAGACTTGCAGGGCAGCCTTGGAGGGAAGGCATCTGGCAACACCCTAATTTTTAAAAGAATTAAAAATAATACACTCCCAGGAAACTTCTATGTGAGAATAAAAGCTCAAGGCCTTTTGTAGAGCCTTTGCCTTTGTGAACTGGAGACACAACGCCTTACAGCTTGTTAATACTGACATCCCTAGACACAGTGCACTTGCACTCGATGAATGATCGTCTCCGCACTCCAGAGTGGGGAGTACAGGAGAGTGTGTATGGGGGGGCCTTTGCTGTTTTCTCCTGGTATCAGCTTAGCCATTGTGTTACTGCTGTGTAAGTCAGGCCTCTGTTACTCCCACCAGTAGCAGGAGGTGAATCGACTTGTAAAGAGGACACATTTCCTTTGGCTCCTGGCCCCTGAGATTTCAGTCCTTAGTAGACTGGTCCTTTTGCTTTGGGCCAGTGGCTGCACAGAATGCGCCAGAGAACACGTGGCAAAAGCAGCTGCTCAGATCACGGCCGGGCCAGAAATGAAAGGGAAAAGATGAAGGGGTGGGCTCGGAATGGCTTCTTCAAGGGCATGTGGATACCAGGGGAACACTTTCCTAAGGCATGCATTCATTCTGTCCTCAGAGGCATCCCCAGACCATTGTGACAAGACATTCTTGCCAGACTCCTTACAACTGCCCAGGGTCACACATGAGCTTTCGTGTTCTGTGTATTATACAAGCACTGGGGGAAAACAGGTGAGCATTAACGAGATGCTGAGCCAAGTAAGTGTGAAAGCAAGGCTCAAGTTGAAACATACATCACACGTGTGTGTCTGCGAAATCTCATCTGTGTAGTTCTCAGGAAGAAATCAAACTTCATGCCTCCTTCTGTGGTGAGCAGGTTGCTTTACAGGTGATAAGATACTCGCTGTGTTGGTTATGATCTGAAGGGAGCCTTCCTAAACTCAGAAAGACCACTACAGCCCACTCAAGTATGCCCTAGTCTGACTTTATGGCATGCCAGCTGTGACCCCTATGGGAGCCCTGCAGCTGGGTCTGCCCAAGGCTGTGACTCAGGCAGGCTCTGCCCGGGCTGGGCATGAATTCCTGCTGCCAGGCAGCAGGTGCCTAACTCACAGTGACTTGCATTTTGCTACACCCAGCCCAGAAGGCTAGCTTAGCCATCTCTAACCTTCCATTGTGTTTTCTGTCCCATCAGATTAGCAAGTTCCACCACTGATGCCTCATCTGGAAAAGACCTCTAGCTGGCTGGAAGGGGCCTCAGAGAGCCTTGGGGTGGGGGAGACCCCCGAGAAAAGTGCCCTCATCCCTATGGACAGACATCATCAAGGATACACATACACAAACACTACAACCTCACTGCTCATGTTGACAGGGACACCCAGGGTGGGGTCGTGCTGTCAAGCCCCTACACAGTCTCTCTGCCTGCACCCTCCTCACTGGCTGGTGCCTGCAGCCCTCACTTAAGGACAGCTGTGCAGAGCAGCCCCACAAACCATAAACTGGTTTGGAAAAGGGAGACAGTTGGGCAAAGCCTTAGTTCCCATCCCTAGCACCGCAAAAGAAAAATAAGTAAATAAAAACTTAAAAGAAAAATATTAAAACTATAGGAATATAGTTCACACACCGTGGTGGTTTGAGTAGGAATGCTCCCCATATATTAGCCATCTGAGAGTGGCACTACTTGAGAAAGATTAGGAGGGGTGGCCTTGTTGAAGTAGGGTGTGGCTTTGTTGGAGGAAATGTGTCATGGCGGGTGGGGTGGGGGGGAGGTCAGTGGTCAGGGGTCCGGGTGGACTTTGAGGTTCCAAAAGCCCAGGACCAATGGCCTTGTCTCTTCCTGCTGCCTGCAGATCCAAATGCAGAAGTGAGCTACTTCTCCAGCACCATGTCTGCCTGCATGCCACCATGCTTCCCTCCATGACGACAATGAACTAAAGCTCTAACACTGTAAGCAAGCTCCAGTTAAATACATCCTGTTATAAGAGTTGCTGACTTAGCAGATAGGAGCACCGACTGCTCTTCTGAAGGTCCTGAGTTCAAATCCCAGCAACCACATGGTGGCTTACAACCATCTGTAATGAGATCTGATGCCTTCTTCTGGGGTGTCTGAAGACAGCTACAGTGTACTTACTTATAATAAATAATTTTATTTTAAAGAGTTGCTGTGGTCATGATGTTTCTTCACAGCAAGAGAACACTGACTAAGACACAACATAATTCACTTGTTTATAGTAGGTAATTAATTTTTTCAGTTCTTATAATAATACCACAATCTACCCATCCTACTGTTCTTTCTGGTGTTTTAAGAAAATGATTGCACCATGAAATACATTTAGACACATGCTCGTTAGCTTCTCTGCCTCTCCAGGCTCTGTCAACCACTTTTTGTGTCTTTTGTGTCTGTGAGAATTTGCTTTCTCTGAGCATTTCCTGTAAGGGAACTACTAGGCATGCATATTTGTGCATCTGGCTCCCTTTCACTTGATGCTATATTTTAAGGTTCATTTTTGCTGGGTCCTGTGTCCATTCTTCATTCCTTTTTGAGGCTGGGTTCACTGCAGGGGTGTGCCCCATGCTGTTTGTCCACCCATGACTCTTGGGCATTTGGGTGGCACCCACTTTGAGCTTCAGGAGTAACCGTGCTGTGAACTCTCCCATGTAGGCTATCTGTAGACACATGTTCTGTTTTCTTTTGTGTGCATACTCAGTCATGGGCCGGGTGGGTCATATGATAGCCATCTATGCTGCACTCAGAGGAACAGCCACACTGTTTCCCAAAGGGGCTGGCTGTACCACTTTACATTCTCCAAGAATTATGCAAGGGACTCCCATCTGTCCACCTTCACATCAGCACTTTCCCCAGTGCCTTTTCCATTCTGACAAGGATGCCTGCTGAGTCCTTGGCACTAGAGCCTCTCACCTTGTTTGCCTGTGGAGGGACAGCCAGGGTATGTTTGTGTGGCTAGAGTTGTGTTGCTGTGCCAACATTTATAAGAAATCTGAAGGAAAAGGGATGCATTTTGAGTCACAGTTACAGAGGAATTTTGCCTCATCCTTGAGGAGAGGGCATGGTGGCAGAAGTGACATAGTCTGTTGTTCGGGAAGGTGGCACAGTCACACTGCAGCTAGACCTGGAAGAAGAGAGCTAGGCAGGACTGGAAGTGGATACAACCTTCAAAGATTCATCCCTTGTGGCTTTCATCTACCAGATAGATCCCAAGGCCTAAAACTTCCTCCATTTCCCCAAACATCATGATGGAGACCAAATATTCAAACGCACAAGCCTGTTGGGGACATTTCACACTCAAACCATAATAGCAGGCCCAGCCTCGGAGCCGCTGCATCCCACCAATCTTGATAATCATGGCTCCTGTACCTAGTAAGCTGGGAGAGCAGCCATGCCAAGGTGGCATGGGGCCCTGCCAACTCTGGCTTCTGCAGTGACTTGCCTGGGCTGGCAGTTCCTGCTGTCCTTGCGGTCGACCCTCAAACAAGCAGTAGCTGAGTTTCCACTTACCTGTGTGCCTGCCAGGCCTGTGCTTATCCTACTGTAGGTGGGTGGCTAGAGTTAGGAGTGGTCTCAGTGTTCATATACACTCTCTGCCTCTCTGATTCCACTGGAGAAGTTTTTTCCTGTCTGACTTGAAGCTTCAAGTGTCTGTGGGGTGTGTGAGGTTCTCACCATGGGTCTTGCTTGCTTATTCTGATTTCAGGGACTTTTCTTTTCTTTTTTTTTTTTTTTTACTCAAAGTGATTTTATTGCTTGTGCACACAACAGCATTTATGCCACTAGAGCAGATGCTGTGGATGACTCATATTTCCAATTGGGTGGGAGCACCCGCTTAGTCTTAAAGTATCAAGCCAATCGGTGAATTCTGGTCTCTATCGGAATCAGGCAGAATTTAGCATCCTTATCCTTTCTGTTCCTCTCAAGGTGCTTTCGGACAGCAACAGCTTTCTTAATCAAATGGTAGAGATCCTCGGGGAGGTCAGGGGCAAGGCCTTTGGACTTGAGGATTCTCAAGATTTTATTTCCAGTCACAAAACGGACCTGGGCCACCCCGTGTGAGTCCCTCAGGATTACACCTATCTGGGAGGGAGTCAGGCCTTTCTTGGCCAATTTGTAAATCTGTTCCTTCACATCATCAGACGTCAACTTCAGCCACGTGGGGACGCTATGGCGGTAGGGCAGCGCTGACTGGGACAGGCCCTTCCCGGGAGCGTGCATGTGACCCATGATGGCGGAGGTCTGGCAGCAAAGAGTCAGGGACTTTTCTAACTCATGGCTGATGCTAACATATGCAGATGGTCCTTCATGGACAGAAGGCTAACAAACCAACATAAGCCAAAAACATCTTAAGTCAGGTCAAGGGCTGTGGCCCAGGGATTGCTGTTGCCAAGGTCAAACCTTCAGGGACTCAAAGATTGCATTTTCTCCCATGAAGCAACAAAGGGCAGTAATAAATGTCAAGTGGGAAGAGAGACAGCCTTTCACCAACAAAAATCCATCTAATGTGTTTAAGGAGGTATCATGGGAGTGTAAGTGGCCAGGATGAGCAGACTGGTGGTGGCCTAGCAGCCAGGGCAGGGAAAACTGGAAGCAGGTATTGTGAATGGATTATCGGGGCTTGCAAAACAAACATTAACATTGGACAGCAGGCATCTGCAAGTTTCTGTTACAGTCAAGCTATTCCAGAACTGGAACATTCCTTTTCTATAATGCTCCGTACTGGGCAAGCACTCTACTGTTCACCACATTCATCCCTAAGGCATTTTTTTTTAACCGAAAAAAGAAGAGGAAACAACCCTGGAGACTTTGTTCTTCAACAATTTAAATGGTTCCGAGGCTACTTGACCTACATTAAGCAGTAGCAAGATACCATTGTCATTGATCACGACAGAAGCAAAACCAAACAATTACTAGATGTGTCCATCTGACCAGCTGCTTGCTGCTCCCCAGGCCATGGCCTAACCCAGTCCATGGGACTCCTTACCTCCTGCAGGCCACAGACACATCAATTGTATGGGTGACAACCATTAGCAGTCACACTCTTCTGCTTCCTGTATCTTTCCTTAACCGGCTGTTCCTTGTCTGAAGACCTGTCTCTGCCTTGGGGTGTCCCTATGCACACCCTCATCATCACAAATACACACGCCCATCACTAATGCACACCCCATCACTAATGCAGACCTCCACCAATCACTAATGCACACCCCCATCACTAATGCACACCCCCATCATTACTACTTTTCACGGTGTTTTGAAATTTGTGTTTTCTTTATTTCACCATTTAGCAAATGTTTACTAAGTGTTCACTTCTCAGATTTCCAGCCCATAGCAGATCCAGTTCTGTTTGGTGAGGGAGGGCCAGAAAGAGAGGCAAGTAGCAGCCAGCACAAAACTGCTGTGTTAATTAACTACAAGGGTATGTTTTCAGCAGGCAATTTTGCCTCTGTGCGGATATCATAAAACACACTTAAACAGACAGGGCTGGTGTAGACTTACTACACAGCTCAGCCACTGCTCCAGGGCCACCATGAACAAAGTAGCACAAAATTAGGTCAAGAAGAGGAAATTATGTGGTAACCACGGTATGCATGGGCAGCTGCTGGCCTCATGTGGCACGCTGTTTTCCTTTCTCCTCTCCTTTCCTTGTGATGATCAGAGGGGGACCCTTTATGATAAGGTAAAGAGCAAATGCAAAAGGCACTAAGTCAGTAGTTAGCCCCAGGTGTTGGTTACTGGAATGTGTGTGTTGTGCCTTGCTGCAGCCGCTGCTATGGCACAAAACCAACGGACAAGAGAAATTTCCAACTCCATTATAATCTTATTACCGATAACTGTAGACACAGGGTGCCAGAGGGCATAGCTGCTCTGGAGGAAAAGACTGACAGGACAAAGTGTTGCTATGTGATATGATGTTGGAGCAGAGCCATGGCGTGTGCAGATTTCGGGGAGAGCAAGAACACAGGCTTGGTGGGAACTTGTCCTTTCAGAGAACTGAAATGCAAAAACAGTGGGTGGGTGAGAGGGCAAAGGGGCCTGGTAGAAAGAGGTCGAGGAGCCCCGTGACAGAGCAGTTGTGGGCTGTGCCGATGGTGGTGACTCATGTCACCCTATACACCACAGTGTGGCACAGGCCAGGGGCTCAGAGAACACTGGCTAAACATACAGAAAGGGACTTCCAGGTTCTGTCCTCCCTGGGTGATACAGAGAGGAAATTCCTGGCAGTTCTGGTGGGGCCTGGCCATGTTTTCCACTAATCTTTGAGGGAACAGATCCACTTACTACTGGGGATGCCTTTAGACATCTCCAACCAGTAGGTTGTGTCTGTGCCTCAGTGGGACCCTTGTGCATACGGCGGTGACAGAGTGGGATGTGATTTTTCTGCCTTTCTTGGGTGCTGTGCCCACAACTGCGTGACTGCGGCTTACACGCTGTAGACCTTACATAACAGGGGACGCAGGGACCAGCATCTGGCAAAAGCAGGAAAAGCATGAACTCCATGCCAGGCTGGATTACTCAGTGGCCCCCACGCCCAGGGCAAACACAGGCTTCTTTTGAGGGCTGGCTAAGAGCCCACACAAACTTTCACAGGCCCATCTTGCATTTCAGAACAGAACAAAACAGACAGCCCAAGACACAATCTTCAAAACCCGTGTGAAGCAGAGGTCTGGATTATGCTGCACCCACATTTGAATATTGTTTTATCTTCGTCACGCGAACTTCCTGGGGAAGGACTCTGAGGTCCAAGTGGGCGGGGAGAAGGGTCCTTAAATGTGTTCTCTCTTGGCTCTTGCTTATTCCAGGAGTTCCAGCTGCTGGAGAGGACTGTGTAGAAGGTAACCTACCCCATCTCTCTTACTTCGTCTCTAGATGGGAGCAGACAAGTACATATAGCCTGCTTGGAGCGAGGACTTTGAAAGGCTGAGACTTGCGTCCACTCTGAGGGCAACTAGTCCAGACTCTGACAGGTCAGCATTTCCTGACTGGGTGCACTGAATGCCAAGCACCAGAGGTCTGTCACCTTCCGACATTGGACCAAGAGAGTCCCAGAGACCCTCAAAGACACAGGAACAGAGGTGTCCTTTGGGTGAGAGACCTGTGCCCTGCCAAGCCTCTCAGCCCCTAGAAAGGCGGCAGGGCTGAGTAGCTGAGTGTGTGCAACTTGGGAGCAGCCTGATTTCAGTGCTTGTCACCTGTGAGGGCAAAGGCAGCATGCTTAATGCCATCAGTCCTACTCTTCTCACCCGTGGAACAGACGCATAACTGACCTTTTTTCGTGACCACTATTAGGGTGCATTTAAAAATCAATCTCTCTCTTTTCTGCTCCTCTTTCTCCACCTTCCCTCATGTGTGTGTCTGTGTGTGTGTGTTTCTGTGTGTGTGTGCGTGCACCATACAGGTATATGTGCCATGACATGTGTGCAGGTCAGTAGACAGCCTTGGTTGTCAGTCCCTGCCTTCTACTTTGTTCAAGGCAGGGTCTATTCTTTATTATTGACTGCTATCCAGGTACACCAAGACAGTTGGCCTGTGAGGTTCCAGGGAGTCTCCTGTCTCTGGCCCCCATCTTATAGCAGGAGTTGTGAGATTTCAGAAATGTGCACCCACATCTAGCTTTATTTGGCATCTTGGCACCCAAACTTGGGTTCTCATGCTTTCCAAGCAAGGACTTCACCCACTGAACCATCTCACCAGCTCCACTATGGCGGTTTTCTGAAACTGAAGGGAGTGGGGAGAAGGCGCTGAGTGTGAACGGGTCTGGAAGGCGGGTATAACCTTTAAGGCTGGCTGGTTCTGAGAGAGGAAAGCCGGCTTGTGTCCCATTCAGGTGCCAGGTGCAGCATCAAATGTGGCTCCACCCAACGGTCAGTAACTCCGCAGACAGCACCGTGGTTAACTGCCTCACAGAGGGGGCCCAGGGACCTAGTTCCTTAAAGCCCACTTAGTTTTGAGAGACGACATGGAGGGGCAAGCCCAGCCCTGTCCAGCTGCATTCACACGAGGCCCTTCTCCTCCGAGGACCCTACCTTTGTGTTTAGTGGCTGAGGCTGTGTGGCTCTGCTTGAAGCTCTGGCTATCAGGAAGGACCTGGCCCACCGGCTGGCAGGACAAACTGGCCCAGTGAAGGCACTGTCCGGTCTCCTGGTGGATCACAAGGAAAGGGGCGTGGCATGTCCAGATTTGAACCCTGGATGCCTCTTCCCAGGGTAGGAAGTCTAAGGGTCAACATGAATAGGTGAGGGTGGTGGTGGAAAGAATCTGCATGCAAAATCAGGCACTCATGTCTGACATCGTCAAACACTATATTTATGTAGATTTATATGGGGGTGAGGCTTGGGGAGCACTTGTATTTTTGTGTGCAATTGCAAGAGCTTCCTCCACATTGCAGTGTTAAATATCATATGGTGCTGGACCAACCATCTCTGGAAGGAGGGTGAGGGTTTGGTACCCGTGACTATGGTTCTCTGTGTAGTAGAAACGGCTTCTTGGGAAGAGAGAGGAAGTGCTTTGAAATGCATCCTCTCTTGTTTCATTCTGCATCATGGCCAGGTTTCTCTGCACAAAGATGCAATAGACATTCAGGAAAATAAGCGCATTGCAAGATGTCAAAAGTCATGAAAAATGAAAAGCAAGGTCACTGCAGCTGGGGTGTAGTGTGGCTGTAGAAGCACGTTTATGATGTACAGGTTCCGGGAGAGGGAGGAAGAGAGAGGGAGGGAAGGAGGAATGGAGGAAGAGAGGGAGAGGGAGCAAGAGAGGGGGGAGGGAGGGAGGGGAGAAGGGAGAGAGAGAGAGAAGAAAGAGAGGGAGGGAAGAAGGAATGGAGGAAGAGAGAGAAAGAGGGGAAGAAAGAGAGGGAGGGAAGGAGGGGTGGAGGAAGAGAGAGGTGTGAGGGATGGAGGGACAGAGAGGGAGGGAAGGAGAAATGGAGGAAGAGAGAAACAGAGAGATGGAGGAAGAGAGAAAAGTCACCAATTATTTTTCTCCCCAGTCGCCCCCTGCCCTCACACCAAGGCTACCCCCACTTTTCTTTCACTCATGCACACACACTACACCCAATGTTTAGGTAACACATGTAGGGCAGGCAGAGCCTTTGTGAATGTGCTTGGTAGTTTTCTGCCTTACTTCTAAATAACCAATCACACGGATGCCACAGGGTTCCTTTAGACTGTCCAGGGCTCCGGGGCTCTTAGACTGTTCCCAATGTGGGTGTCACATGCAAACAGTAAGCACCTTCTTGTTTGTGGTGCCCAGGATGCTGCAGGTACTAGAAATTCCTGCACAGACCTTTGCTACTTCTACACAGACTTACCCTTTAAAACATTTAATTATATGTTTTTTTCAGCATAAAGATCTATTTTGATTATTTTTAGTTGCGTGTATGGGTGTGTGCCTGTGTGTGATTGTGTAATTGTCTGTATGGGAGTGTAAGTGCCTACAGAGGCATCGGATCCCCTGGAGCTGCCGTTACAAGTAAGGGACTGGGACTCAGACCTGAGTGGTTTGGATGAGCAGTGAATGAGCGTGGTGAGCCATCCCACCATGCCCTATAAACACTTTCAAGAGGACTTTGCTGGGTATGGTCAAGTTGTCCCCCTGCGACAGCCACCCCAACTTGCCATCCTCATTTACTGTACTGGAAGCAGCAACCACCTCTGCAATTTTGCACAAGAA